>NC_064639.1:947229465-947829465 GCF_023864345.2 Schistocerca serialis cubense
TGAAGTACCGAAGTATCCAGTCGAGATTCAATACATCAGTTTTAATTAATATTGTAGATCTGATAATCTATTATCTACACTCATGCTCATAAATTAAGAATAATGCTGATATATGGTGAAACAAGGCTGTGGTGGCGGTTTATGGGTTTAAATCACCTCAGGGTATGACCATGCAGTGCATTTGACCTGCGGTCGTCGCACGGTGGCACTGGCAGCAGTCCACATACGCAGAGGTGTGTTGGTACATGTCAGAGTACGGTGCAGCGAGTAAGTGGGCAGACGTTTTCAGACGTGCTAATGGTGACTGTGTTGAAAATGGCTCAAAAAACACATACTGATGACGTTATGAGGAGTAGAATACTAGGGCGACTGGAGGCTGGTCAAACACATCAGGTCGTAGCACGGGCCCTCCGTGTGCCACAAAGTGTGATCTCAAGATTATGGCAACGATTCCAGCAGACAGGAAACGTGTCCAGGCGCTATAGTACGGGACGTCCACAGTGTACAGCACCATAAGAAGACCGATATCTCACCATCAGTGCCCGCAGACGACCACGGAGTACTGCAGGTAGCTCTGCTCAGGACCTTACCGCAGCCACTGGAGCAGTTGTCTGCAGACACACAGTCTACAGGCGACTGAACAGACATGGTTTATTCGCTCGGAGACCTGCAAGGTGCATTCCACTGACCCCTGTTCACTGGAGAGCCAGTAAAGCCTGGTGTCAAGAACACAGTGCATGGTCGCTGAAACAGTGGTCCCAGGTTATGTTCACGGACGAGTCCAGGTATAGTCTGAACAGTGATTCTCGGCGAATTTTCATCTGGCGTGAACCAGGAACCAGATACCAACCCCTTAATGTCCTTGAAAGGGACTTGTATGGAGGTCGTGGTTTGATGGTGTGCGGTGGGATCGTGATTGGTGCACGTACACCCCTGCATGTCTTTGACACAGGAACTGTAACAGGTCAGATGTATCGGGACGTCATTTTGCACCAGTATGTCCATCTTTCCAGGGCCGCAGTGTGCCCACCTTACTCCTGATGGATGATAACGCACAGCCCCGCCGAGCTGCCATCGTGGAAGAGTACTTTGAAACAGAAGATACCAGGCGAATGGAGTGGCCTGCCTGTTCTCCAGACCTAAACCCCATCGAACAAGTCTGGGATGCTCTCGGTCGTTTCGCTGCACGTCTTCAAACCCCTACGACTCTTCAGGAGCCCCGACAGGCAATGGTGCAAGAATGGGAGGCTATACCCCAGCAGCTGCTCGACCACCTGATCCAGAGTATGCCAACCCGTTGTGCGGGCTGTGTAGGTGTGCATGGTGATCATATTCCATATTGATGTCGGGGTACATGAGCAGGAAACAGTGCCGTTTTGCAGCTCATGTGTTTCGGGACTGTTTTATCAACTTATCACCAATACTGTGGACTTACAGATTTGTGTCGTGTGTGTTCCCTATGTGCCTACGCTAATAGCGCCAGTTTTGTGCAGTGCCACGATTGTGTGGCACCACATTCTGCAATTATCCTTCATTTATGAGCATGAGTGTAAGATTGTCGTGGTTGCTGGAGCAGTTGAGACATTTTTACAATACCGCTATCGACTGACTAAAGAATCTATGACTGTTTTGACCACATGACAGCAAATTTCAAAAAGTTATAGTTGTTCCATACCTAGGGAAAGAGCGTTGGAGAGAAGATGGAGGGTTATAGCGTCGCCGTTATAGGCAAAGTCCAAGTGGAGGTACTTTGCCATTACCTTCCTCCAACCGTTATGAAGTGTCAATAGTGTCTCTGCGTCATATGGATGACTGTTTTGGGTGTTTGTACAGTGTAGTGTTGTGTCTGTGTTGTCATGAATGAAAGGAAGGAAGAGGGTGATGCCGTGTATCGCCACATAGCCTACTCCTTATTAGCACGGAGGGGCCACCGAGCTTAAAGTATCCATCCGACAGACAGTTCACCATCAGAAGTGACATGCGTCTTCACATCATGAGACACTGTGGAGAAGTTTGACGTTTAAGCCAGGACATTGGCACAAAGAATGGTGATCAGGAACTTTACACCAATACCTCTCCTCCCCTGGTCAGACAAATTTTCCACCGCCAGGATACGAAGTGGCGTACTGCCGAGTCGAGTATCACAGTGCGTTAGCGTCCTCGGCAACGGACGCGGCTTTAGGGTACCGCACAAAGCACAGTTTAATCATTTATAACATCTGGGTTAACAATCATGGAAGAGTGTTCTATCTGTGAAAGACACGGCGAGGCTGGAAGGTTTCAGGTGGATCATACAATTGCAAGACAGTGATTAAGAAGCCAGATTGTCAACTGCAAATAACTTACAGCAGCAGACGTGAAGTCTGAGCACATCTGATCTGTGACATGGAAGTAAAAGTTGCAGAAATTGCAGAGAAAGACGAAATTAGGATAAGTTGAAACGACCAGATGTAGTAGAGATTTTAAAACGGAACCTTAGGAAAGCACTAACTTAAATAGGCTAAAGAAACTTAATAGAAGATGAATCGTTAGCTTGGAGAGATGTACAGTGGATGCAGCAGAAAATCATTTAGACAGAAAGGTAAGGCACTAGAGAAATTCTTGGATAAAGCACGACATATTACATTTGATCAATGTGTGGAGCAAATATAAAAATACAGCAAAATGAAACGGGTAAAGAGAGCGCAGAATTTCAAAGAAAGTAGATTGACAGAAAGTACCAAATTGCATAGCAAGACTGGCTAGAGAAGAAATGCAAAGTTGTAGAAACATGAGCGACTAAGAGAAAGGTAGATGCCGCTCATAGAGAAGTTAAAGAAACCGTTAGAGGAAAGAGAGTCGGCTCTATGAGCGTCAAGAACTCAGACGGAGAACCAGTGCTAAGCAAAGAAGGGTGGGTTGACAAGTGGAAGAAAATACAGAAGGGCTGCATATAGTAAAGGCACTTACAAATAATACTGTGCAAAGGGAAGAGAGAGTGGATGGAGTGAGATGAGTGATGCAGCGCTGCGTGAAGAATTTTACAGAATTATGGAAAATCTAAGTCGAAATGAAGAACATGGAGTAGAACACATCCCTTCAGAATGACTAAAGTGACTGGGAGAAATAAAACTGAGCCTTCTGGCATGCAAGATATGAGATATACGAATCTGGTAGTGCATGAAAGCACAAGAAGGAAAAATTGTAGGATAAGGCCAAGTCTTTATTACAGTAAGCAACCTCAAGTGGATGTAGGCTGCTGCAGTAACGCAGAGAGAGCTGCATTTAATGACTTTGTACTGGAGAGGGTGCAATTAGTGAGGTCCACCACGCTGCTGGGCAATATTGCCGTTTATATAGTCGACAGTGTGCAATTTCTATTGCCTGTGTAAACGCACCTTCATGTTCACATTAGGGATGTATTTTGCAGCAAGTTCTACCACAAGTCGTAAATCCCAGGGAGCAGAGTATGGAAAATAGTATATATTGTTAGTGTACTGAAATGTTCAGGAGTTTATAAGAGATTCAATTAGACTACATTAAATCAGATTCACGTTTTGTTCCCTAGACCCAAAATGAGACGGTTCTCGTGAGTCTGGAACATGTCAGCAAGTATAACATAAAGAACGTAGAACATTTCAATATAGTACTCACTTCGCTGATCATTTGTCAGGAGATTGTCAAAATATGTGAATACATTACAGTAAACTGGAGCCGCAAATGTTTACAGAATTAATACACAGTCAGAATGAAACATAGTTATGCACTTTTAATAAATTTATGATGCACAAAATATCTTATCATGATTGTTGTGACCAAGTGCTGTAAAAACTGAAATCTAAGAGACATTTTTACTTAAGCTGATCTAACAGACCTTGTTAAGATATTCACCTATAGAGTAGAAGGAGTTGCCTATCAAAAAGTCTTTCAAATTCTGTTTAAACTGTGCTTTATCTGAAACCAAGTTTTTAATGGTTCCTGGCAATGTATTTAAAACGCGTGTTCCTGAGTAACTGACTCCTTTTTTGGCCAACAAAATTGATTTTAGGTCTGTATGTACATTGTTCTTATTCCTGGTATTGATACTATGTATTGAGCTATTGGTAGGCAGTAGAGACATATTTTTGTGACAAATTTCATTAAGGAATCAGTATACTGAGAAGCAGTAGTTAGGGTACCCAGTTCCTTGAACAAGTTTCTACTTTCTGTTCTTGAATTTACACCACAAATGAGTCCTATTACACGTTTTGTACTCTAAAAACTTTTTTTTTTGTTTCATGAGTTACACGATGATATGATCCCATATGACACATAAGAATGAAAGTAAGCAAGGTATGCAAGTTTTTTTTAATATTTGTATCTCCTACATCTGACAACATTCAAATTACAAATACAGACTTATTTAGGTGCTTCAGCAATTTTGTGGTGTGCCCTTCCCAACTGAATTTATTATCGAGTTGTAATCCCAGAAATTTAACACTGTCAACCTCTTCTATCTGAATGTCTTCATATGCACATGCATGCTCGAAGGAAATCTCTTAGAGGTTCTGAACTGTGTACAGTGGGTCTTTTGAAAGTTTAATGAGAGTGAATCAGATTAAAACTATTGATTAATGTCAGTGAAAGTTTGATTAGCAACCATTTCTAAATCTATACTTTACTTATTATTTGTTGCAATGTTTGTATCATCTGCAAGCAAAATAAACTTTGCGTCTGGCAATGTAACAGACGAGAGGACATTAAAGTACACGATAAAAAGCAACGAACCTAATATGGAACCTTGAGGAACACCACATGTAAATAATTTAAAGATGAAGACTGATTACTTACGTCACATTTACTTCGCAACGACACCCTTCATTTCTTGTTAGTTAGGTAAGATTCAAGTCATTTTTCAGCGCTGCCAGTGACACCATTATATTCCAGTTCAGTTACAACCTTTTCAAATATTTTTGAAAACAGCCATCAAAAGTGAAATTCGTCGATAGATTGACAGTATTTCTTTATTTCCCTTCTTGTAAAGAGGCTTAACTTCAGTATATTTTAGCGAGACCAGAAATGTTTCGCTGATAAGTGACTGATCATATGTTATCATAACCACTAGAATATTTTGATTTTAAGAATTTTATGATGGATATTACTTCTTGGGGAGAGGTGAGTGTCATTTCCAATCTACTGAAGTTATTTGTAGAGACTGGTCGCAGATATTGCATTGCACTGTTTACTGAACCTGATAACCCAAAGCTGTCAGTAACAAAAACAAAGTACTTGTAGTTTTTATCTTGTTGCCTCGTGTAAATTTCTTCTTCTCATAATGAAGCTGCTCATTTTTCTGGATTACCTTCTTCAATATTTTGATGTATTATTTGTAATGCATTACAATGCAAATGTCAGAGCTGTTCCTATATAGTTGGTATAGTTTACTTTTTGTCCCACATGATACCTTCGTTCCTTGTGTAATCCTAGGTTTATTTTTAGACTTCTGTTTGATTTGAGTTACCTTTAGGGGAAATATTTTCAAATGAGGAATTAACTTTACTAATGAATGCTTTGTACTTTCCATTTGAGTCATAAGTATTGTAAACATCTATCAATTTTATGTCTTTGAGAAATCTCCTAAAATTCTTAATTTTTTACTCATTTATTATCCTCCTATACTCAAATTTAATAGATTTTATATCCTGACAAGTATCAACATTTAATATAAGGTGTTGCATGTCATGATGACATAGCCCATCTACTATTGGTTTTATATGTCTTTTTCCCTCGATTTGTCTACAAAGACATAATTAATACCCGTCTCAGTGGATTTACATATCGTAGTTTCCAAAGTTTACAGTAGGATCTAAATTGAATGACAGTGCTAGTGATTGCAGTAATTGTTCATTGACAGAGCAATTCAATAAATCCACATTACAGTCCCCAGCAACCACTATTTCTTTGTTTCTTGCTGTGAGATGGGCAACAGAGCTGTTGCAGTTACTGAGCCAATAACCTGCCTCCCCATTAATAAGTATCTTCATCTAACCGGATAAGAGGAAGCCAACGCGAAACTTGAGACATGCGAGATCGGTCTTCTTCTGTTTTAAGCGACTGGGGCGAGTGTGAAGAAATATGTGAAACAGGACAACTAAACTAGGGACTCAACATGACGATTGGACACAGAAGGCCTTGTCAGCACTACAACTTCGTGACAGGTGGCGAAGCGTGAGCAAACGGCTGGTCACGGCAGACGACCAGCACTGCTGGTTCGCGCATTAAAATCCCATCTAGCGAAGCTCTGGCCTCGTAGAACCAAAAAAGAAAAGAAGAGCCACTCAAAAACTGATCATTCAATTCACTTACTTTGAGTTTATTGACTTCTTTCATAGACTTAGATGTTTGTATGTCACTTTGTACATTGGTTCACAACTCTCTTGAGACCACTACACATGGGTGCAATCAAATATTAGGTAGTACACGCATCCCTCCTTCTCCGCCCCGCCAGTCATTAACATTAGCAATTCTCTAAACTTTAGAAAGAAGAAGAACTTTCGTTCAACGCTTGTATTTTTGAAATGATGAAAGGAAAATTATATTTAGTTTTTGTTGCCATTCTATTAAACCTCAGACTAATGAGTGAAGACATAATTGTTACTGCTTAATTCAAACAGCCCTCTTCTATACAATGAGGATGCAATTCTCAATGTATCCCGAGTGCTACCTACTACCCCTTCTCAGAAAAGAAAGCTACTGTCCACATGGAAGGCTGACACTTATTACCAAACATGTTCCCCTATCTACTTGTCTCCCTCATGACATTCTCTTCACCCACAAACCACAGGCCCGGACATCTTACCCTGAACTGGCAGAAATTAGAAGACTTTGCATCGTATCTGACATTTCCCACTAATAATAACAACAGTAATACAGCGTAGCCCGCCCGGTTAGCCGTGCGGTCTAACGCACGGCTTTCTGGATTGGAAAGGACCGCCTGGTCCCCGGCACGAATCCGCCCGGCGGACTTGTGTCGAGGTCCGGTGAGCCGGCAGGTTTGTGGATTGTTTTTAGGCGGTTTTCCATCTGCCTCAGCAAATGCGGGCTGGTTCCCCTTATTCCGCCTCAGCTACACTATGTCGGCGACTGCTGCGCAAACAAGTTCTCCACGTACGCGTCCACACCATTACCCTACCACGCAAACATAGGGGTTACACCTGTCTGGTGTGAGACGTTCCCTGGGGGGAAGGGAGGGGGGGGGGCGAACTGCACAGTAACCCTGAAAGAGTGGTTGGTGTGGGGCGGCGGAGGGGTGAAGTGGACTGTGGTAGTCGTCGTGGGGTTGTGGACCACTGTGGCTGCGGCGGGGACGGAGACTCTCCGTCGTTTCTAGGCCCCCAGTTAACATACAATACAATACAGCGTAGGCCCTACAGCAGTGTGGTAGCCATTACATAGCTACTGTCGAGTTGAACTCTCAGTTACTTCAATTTTTGTTCTGAGGTAAATAATGAAACAATTTGTGCTGTACTGCGATAATTTTCATGAGATATTTACGCACCTGTGATGTATTTGGTTGGTGCGTGAGTTCATGGCTTTTTTGTATTGTGTTGGTATTCAGGTTGCTATCGGATTATTTATCGATTGTCATTTTTTATTTGTAGTTCTCTGTTGCTAAGTGAGTTTACATATTTTCATTTTATCATGTGGAGATAGTGAATGGGACTGTAGATACGAAAAATGGAGTACCAAATAGAGAAATCGGAACATTTGCGACGTGTTCTGTTTGAGTTCAGTGGAGGGGCGACAGCAGCGGAGGGAGCTAGTAACATTTGCCCCTTGTATGGAGATAATGACATTGGGCAGAGCACGGCAAGAAAATAGATTTCTCCTTTTAAGGTGGATCGTTTCTACGCATTAACCCACAACGATCCAAGTTCAGCGTACTCGAGAACTGGCAAATGTGATGAGATGTGATCAGTCCACCATCGTGGACATTTGCATGCAATGGGGAAGGTTCAAAAGTCGAGTGCCCTAAGCCAAAATCACAAAAATCATTAGGTGGCTGTATGTGCATCTCTGCTTGCTCGTCACCTATCCCGGATCAGTGACGAGAAATGACGTCTCTATGCTAACATAAGGGGAATGGTAGAGCAGAAACAAAGCAGCAACTCCCCATAAAAGACCCGCGCTCATCGCAAAAGATAATGTGCATCTGGTAGAACATGTCTGTGTGTTGTACTATAAATTGCGTCTCCGTGGTGTAATCGTCAATGTTGACATTAACTGAGACTTCTTACAGACGCAATCCAATAGCAAAGACCAGGAAGACTGCGTGAAGTGATCCTACTCTCGACACGCAGGCCGCAACCTGCTAGACTGACAAAGAACACTGTACGGCAGCTGGTAGTTCCTCCTCCACCCTAGCATGTACCTATCTAAAAGGTGCTGTCTGTGTGGAACATTCAATTTCAACAACACTGATTTAGCATGAGGTCCCACTGGATATGTGCTATTGTCCGATCTCACAGTTGTAAAGAACTTTGTCCTATATTTTCCTTCCATCTGCAGGCTCATGCTAATTAGATTTCTCTCACAGAACGGCATCCCTGTAGCACAGAAATGTTTGTTGCCGTTACGCATGGTTTTCCTTTAGCAGCTATAGTCACGCCGAAACTCGCTTTTTCAGCTGTCTCGTTCTTTTCCAGCTGATCAGAGGTCCTCAGATTGGTGGTGGTGGTGGGGGTTGTCGGGAGAAGTGGTGGAGAGAGGGGGAAGGCGTGTCGGTATGCGGTGGAGGGGAGGGAGGTGAGGAAGCGCCAATCTCCTCACGTCCTTCCAGAGAAGCGCAGAAAGGCATTCATCTTTATCTTTTATAATGTTTTCGAATGAACTCCAGTGCCCGAGGTCCGTCGAAAGTAGCTCGTACGAGACTGTTGGCGGGAGGGCCACCCTCGAACAGGCGAAATTGACCGCGAGATGTCACGAGAGCCAGATCCGCCAGTATAAAAGTAGGCGAGGAGTATAGCAATTCCTTACAGCCAACAATATCCTAACCCTCGAACAGTACGGATTTCGTGCTGGGCTTAGCACAATACAGCAAGCCATTCGCTTGGTAGAGCACATATGGACGCAGAAACACCAGGGCAGCAGCACCGGTGCCATTTCCCTCGACATCGAAAAGGCATTCGACCGTGTTTGGTCCCCTCGTATACCTTCTGTATACCAATGACATACACAAAGTGCGGGGGGCAGATAGCCCTTTATGCAGATGACACTGCTCTACATAACAGTGGCCGATACATGAGTTACACTGTAGCCAGACTACAGCGGCATATGAACAGTGTTGTTACATGGTGCAACAAATGGAAAGTAAAAATAAACGCAGGAAAATGCTAGGCAATCCTCTTCGTCGCAAAGAGGAAGCCACCAATTTAAACACCCAAATAAATGACCAGGATCTCTCATGGAGAAGATAAAAATGTCGTATGACTAGGGCCTCCCGTCGGGTAGACCGTTCGCCGGGTGCAAATCTTTCGATTTGACGCCACTTCGGCGAAATGCGCCTCGATGAGGATGAAATGATGATGATTAGGACAACACCCAGTCCCTGAGAGGAGAAAATCTCCGAGCCAGCCGGGAATCGAACCCGGGCCCTTAGGATTGAGATTCTGTCTCGCTGACCACTCAGCTACCAGGGGCGGACATGGAGAATATCAGTTACCTACTTAGGACTAAAAATTGACAGCGCATTAACGTCCCGACAACATATCTCAGAGGCTTTCAATAAAGCACATGTCAGATTGATTCAGTGATATCCACTACTAAAAGGAAAGGGGCTATCTACAGATTCCAAATTACGCATCAGGAAAGCTGCCATCCTACCTGTCCTACTGTATGCCTCGGAAGTATGGAGCATAGAGGCAAACACAAACCTAACGAAAATCGAGAGAGTCCAGAACAGGACACTTCGCATTATTTCAGATGTACCAAGATTTATCAGCAACTAAGAGAATCGAGTTACGCTGGAACATCCCACTATACATCAAATCATTAAACAAAAATCCATCTCATTCTAAAATGCATGATGTAACCCACAATTTCATCACATCAGCTCACTCGGAGAAGGACAACACCCCAGTCATAACACACCCATCACCACCATCCATCGTCAGTTCAGATGATAAACAGAAAAACTACCATATAGTATATTAAAAGTAATCCCACAACCATCACAAATTTCCTACAACAACACCATAAATCGGAGAAGAGTCCCCAAGCCTTTACTCACACCAATGCCATTTTTCATTACCCCAGGTTAGCTAATCGGAAGACAGTGTCACAGAACGCTGGATCTTCCTCCACAAAATGGGTGTAACCAGCCAATTCGATGTCTGTATTGTCAGCGGGGAAGCAGTAACAGCTTCACGGGTCGGTCATGAGAGCTCAGTGACTTCGAAGTTGAACTAGTCATTGGATATCACCTTAGTAAAAGATCCATCAGGAATACTTCATCCGTTCTAAAGCTACCGAAGTCGACTCCTGGTGATGTGACTGTGAAGTGGAAACGCGTAGGCACAACAACAGCTAAGCTAAGAATACGCAGATCTCATGTAATGAGGGAAAGAGACGGTTGAGAAGTGCGGAGAGTGTTTGTAAAAAATCCCATGAGATCAGCGGAAGAAATCACGCGTGGGTACCAAAGTGCTACATGTAGTCCAGCTGTCAAAATGACTGTCTCTGTGGATTTAAAAAGAATGAGATGCAATGCTGAAGTTGAAGGATAAGAACACATTTTACAGCATCGTGTTGTGTTGTTTTTTATATATATGCTGTTGTGTTCTGTTCCGTACGTCAAGTGGTGTGCTTTAATTGCGTGTACATGTGCAGTCCACTAAACTGTATGACTTGTAGGCAGAGATACGTGTAGTTACACATCAAATGACGTCACAAAACCTAAGTGACAACACAGCTTGTCACGGGCAAATTACACAGTCTTTTTTTATGGAAATATTAATTGAAGGTTTAATGCCCGCAATACGAAACACGTAAGGAGCGGTGTGAAGCACCACACTATCTCGTAAGTTAAAAAAAAAATATTTAAGGTTTTTTTTGCATTGCAATTTCATTGAAATAAATACTGGTTTAACGTCATGGGTTCGCGTAGAGAAATAATATTGTATGCCATATTTATCACTGATAATTTCGGAGTAAGTCAGTTCTATGACTTTACGTATCTGAGACAAAGAGTACCGTAACCGTTATACGGCAACCACAAGAATTTAATGAAAACTGCTATTAATCTTCGTAAACAAATTAAAATAACACGTTTTAAGTTAAATAATATAATTAAAATCCAAGTTTTGTAAGTTTGCTTGCAGCTCTGTGTCGTTTAATATTGCGAATATTCAAACAAAACGTTGCGGCCGTGCAAATGGCCGACAACAATCGATCATAGGTTCGCGCTGTGTTGCGCGTTCTGTCACTCTGAAAAAATAAGTCATTATTTTCGTAACATGTTGGGGTGCTAAAGATGCATAAATAAAGATTTTAAGAGCAAATAAACACATATATTTAACCAAAATGCAATATAAGTAACTTACAATGTCTCTCACGCTTATCCTCATCCAAGATCAAGACCAGAGTAAGTAAGTACATAAAATCATTCGACTCTTTCACAGCTATTAATATTTTTTTAAATAGAACAAATAACAACACACGTAATAAATCATTATCGTTTTTACGTACAATTACGTTGAATGATAATTTTTTTTCTGTATATTTTTACTTCCTTCCTTCAAGAATCATGAAAGTCTTTTAATTCATTGCACTGTCCGTAATTCCATATGAGTAAATATTGCTATCCCCAGGGCTAAAATACAGTATACTGCTTACAGCAGACTATATCCTCATGACACAGCATCCTGTCATAAATTAATATCTATGAGGCAACGATTTTCAGACAATAACACTCCTGAAATGGACTGATGCTGATGAGATCTCGTACTCCGAGGAGCGTAGGAAACGATGCGGGAGACCCGCACCGCCGACTAGGCAAGGTCGTAGCGGAGGTGGTTTGCCATTGCTTTCCTCCGACTGTAATGGGTATCAATGATGATGATGAGGACAACGCAACAACACCCAGTCATCTCGAGGCAGGGTAAATCCCTGGCCCCGCCGGGAATCGTCGCCGGGACCCCGTGCGCGGGAAGCGAGAAAGCTACCGCAAGACCACGAGCTGCCGACTGAAATGGACTGGCCTGTTCCGAATCGCTACCTGAAAGCAGTGGATCTCAGCTTTGGGATGTATGGTGTCGCTACAGTCCCCAGTGTCCAACATCGCCATCACATCCGGTTTTGGCTCTCGAGGAAGACTGTACTGACATTCCTACCCACAAATCTAATTGAAAGTGTCCTCAGCACAGTTCCAGCATCAGGAAGTCGAAGGGCGGGAATTCTCCATACATCGTGTTGTGTTGTTTTTTATATATATGCTGTTGTGTTCTGTTCTGTACGTCAAGTGGTGTGCTTTAACTGCGTGTACATGTGCAGTCCACTAAACTGTATGACTTGTAGGCAGAGATACGTGTAGTTACACATCAAATGACGTCACAAAACCTAAGTGACAACACAGCTTGTCACTATATCCTCATGACACAGAACCCTGTCATAAATTAATATCTATGAGGCATTCATTAATACGTGTCCGGCTACTTATGATGACTAGACACTGCAAGTGCCTTCTAACGAAAGACAAAATATAACGCGCCAGTTTGGTCCAAGATGGTTCGGTCGAACTGCGCCTGTACCTCGGCCTCCTAGATCATCCTGCACTATGCTTTACACTTTTCTGTTACGGTCGTCACAAAATTGGAGTGTACAACATTCCTGTTGATACTGTCGAAGAACTGTAGCAGAGAATTGGTCTTGTAAAAGTTAATGATATGATCTTCAGATTTTGAAATAATTCGTAATACACTGCCGTGACTGACGTAGAATTGCGTCCAAATGCGAGGACAAGGATCATCTCCTTTACCAGATACGAATGTATGTGTATATGTGATATCCGTTACCACATGCAGCATTGTCTTCAGTGTCTACTATGTAGCAGACTATTCCATGTCTCAATAGGTATTCAGTTCCTATCGTTATATGAACTTTTCTTGTACTTTTGATCATTACTACTTCGTGTAAGTATACGTGGTACTTTTCTTTAAACATCTTGGATAAAGCAGCTTACAAATGTATCGAAACCAACTTCTGAGAGTGATCCTACTGACACACATAACTTTCCACATCTTGCACGTCAGCTTATCCATATAGACCTGAAGACTAGTGAATAAAGTAGTTTAATGCACAAGCTGAAGGTCTTACACTGAAGATCCAAAGAAACTGGTAGACCTGCCTAACATTTTGTAGAGCCCCCGCGAGCACGCAGGAGTGTCGCAACAAGACGAGGCACGGACTCGACTAATGTCTGAAGTAGTCCTGGAAGGAACTGATGCCATGAATACTGCATGGATGTCCATAACTCCGTAAGAGTACGAAGGGCGGAGATCTCTTCTGAACAGCACTTTCCAAGGCATCCCAGATATGCTCAATAATGTTCATGTCTGGGGAGTTTGGTGGCCATTGGAAGTGTTTAGACTCAGAAGAGTGTTTCTGGACGAGTGGGGTGTCGCATTGGAATTACCGACATTAGACGGAATGCACAATGGACATGAATGGATGCAGGTGGTCAGACAGGATGTTTACGTATGTGTCACCTGTCAGAGTCGTATCTAGACTTGTTGATGGCCCAGCACTGAAATCTGCAGCGATTTGGGGAAGGGCTGCACTTCTGTCACGTTGAACGATTCTCTTCAGTCGTCGTTGGTCCCGTTCTTGCAGGAGCTTTTTTCGGCGGCAGCGATGTTGGAGATTTGATGTTTACCCGTATTCCTGATATTCACGGTACACTCGTGAAATGCCCGTACGGGACAATCCCCACTTCATCGTTACGTCGGAAATGCTGTGTCAGATCGCTCGTTTGCCGGCTATAACAACATGTTCAAACTCACTTAAATCTTGATAACCTGTCATTGTAGCGGCAGTAACCGATCTAATAACTGTGCCAGACGCTTCAAATGGTGCAAATGGCTCTGAACACTATGGGACTTAACTTGTGAGGTCATCAGTCCCCTAGAACTTAGAACTACGTAAACCTAACTAACCTAAGAACATCCCACACATCCATGCCCGAGGCAGGATTCGAACCTGCGACCGTAGCGGTCGCGCGGTTCCAGACTGTAGCGCCTAGAACCGCTCGGCCACCCCGGCCGGCGCCAGACGCTTGTTGTCTTATATGGCCGTTGCCGACTTCAGCACCGTATTCTGCCTGTTTACGTATCTCTGTATTTGAATACACATGTCCATACCAGTTTCTTTGGCGCTTCAGTGTATAATGTACGTGAACTACACTCGTATTCGTCCTCACCAAATGTTCTCTGTCACCGATCAAAGAGCAGTTCCACTGAGAGGCGTGTTATGTTTTGATGACACGGTCCCGTGAACCTATTCAGGCCGCTACAACGTCGGTCTCGCTTCTCGCCTAGCTCTTGTTCCCCCATTTCCGTTGGCATACGCAAGTCACGAGAAAAAGCAGACATGCTCTGATGGGCTGTCTCTCCCATTTTCTCCGACAATTTACGGACACAGAATGCTCAGAGGCTGTTGCGTTTCTCAATACAAAACTCTTCACGAAAAAACACAGGGCGTGTCTGTGGACTGTTTTATTACGACTTTTAAAACACAATTTGTAACGTACAGTGGTTACAGGTGCACGAGCGCGCGATATAAGCCTATCTCAAGAAAGTATTTTAATTATCAGTACGATCCTTTTACTTTCTCTAATTTTTGTCTCTGAAGGGGAAGTTTGAGCTGCGCTGTTGTAGTACATAGACTGTACTTTGCAAGGAACTACTATTAATTTTGGCTTGATACAATTCTTTTGTTCTGTTGCGTACCTGGCAAAAGAATGAGACAGTATTAATGAAAACCTTCTGGCAAAAGAATGATAGAGTATTAATGAACACCTTCAGAGACACAACTAATTAAAATTCTGTGGGGAAATTGTTCTTAAATTACAGCGTAAGAACGTAACAAACGTGGAGATAGAAATTTGTTATTAAATTACAGAAAATGACTATCAAATAGACTTCTCATTCGAGGAAATATGCACTGCAATAAAAAGACATAAAAATAAAAAGTCTCCAAGGCCAGATGGCATATATAATGAATAAATAAAATACCAGGGACAGTGTAACCTCCCAGCACGAAGTTTAATTAAATGAAAATTTGAAATGGAGCCAAATGTAACCTCCCAACAAAAATAATGTTTAATAATAATGCAAAATGGAACCATAAACCAACAATAATATTAATTAAATAATGAACCATGAACGAAATGTAACCTCCTAACAGAAATAATAATATCTGGTAAATTTTATAAGGACAGCAGCGCTGACCTTCGGCCCTGTACTCTGAATAACAAAAGCAAAATTCTTACCTCAATAAAAACTGCAACTATATCTGCTGTTATTTAGCGACACAGCTTCGTGCAATGCTGGCGTATATATATATTTTTTTATTCTTGGAAGGAATGCATAGGAAATATTCTTTAAATTGAAATGAATGCTTTTCTTTAAAAAAGTTACCTTATAAAAAAATTATTATTGGGGCATTTTTCTGATCAAATTAAATTACAATTAACATACATTATTTGCGCAAGGCTGCTTCTTTACCTTCTACAACAATACTCATCCTCCAGAATCCTGACCAGAGTCTCGAGCGGAGCACACAGCCGACGCATGCCGACTCCACCAGACTACAACAGACTACTACTGTCGACTACAGCTTACTAGCACGGACTGAAGACTACTACTGTCGACTCGCGCAGACAAGCGCAGACTAGCGACAAGCAACAACTAACGATAAACTACTCTCTGGTCAGAGATTCTGTCATGCCTCGCCCATCGCCGGCGAAGCATACGTCTTACAACAGGCATTATATCAACAGCTTTATACTTTGCTTAATAGTATCATGAAGAAAGGAGAATGGGTATAAAGTATTACAATTGCAGTGTATAAAAAAGGAGATAAGTAAATATTAGATAGTTACCGGGGAATGACGCTCCTTGAAACTACTTCAAAACTGTTAACATCAGTAATTAGAGACAGAATGGTAAATTGGATAGGAATACCAGAAGAATAGCAAGAATTGTGGAAAAACAGAAGTGCAATAAATGTTATCTTCGCTTTAAAACAGATTTTGGAAGAAATTTATATAGTTTAATAACGCAGCCGACCTGTGCTTCGTTGACTTGTTAGAAGCCATTTATGGGATTAGAAAAAAGTATATAATTCAAACCTAAATCGACATGAGAGTACCAACGGGTTTAGTAAAAATCATAGAAGATCTATATACACGCAATAAAACGAGAATTAAAACCCAAGGAGACCCAATAATCGCACTCCTGCTCTACTTACTAATGGAGCACATCATTGGTAAAGTAAGAAAGAAACCAGGCTATAAAATGGGAAATAAAGTGTTAAATATTGTATTATATGTTGATGATGCTGTACTGTTAGCAAATAATGAGGATGGTTTACAAAGGTTTCTTCACCAATTTAATAAAACAGCTAAGCAATATAACACGTAAATCTCAATTAAAAAACTAAGAGGATGATAATATAAAAAGCACCTATACGATGTGAATTAGAAGTAGATGGTACATCAATTGAAAAAATGATGAGCTTCAACTACCTAGGGACTTTTATCAGTAGGGGTAGCTATGGGCCTGCAAAATACTGTACGGAGAAACAAATTTCTAACAACTGAGGGGAAAATAAAAACATAAAAACAATGGTGTTCTCTGTTTCGACGCAGAAACTAGAACAGAAATGTAAAAGATAAAACAAGAATTAATGGCAGTGGAAATGAAGGTACTAAGACAGGTCCAAAGAGTAACTACGTGGGACAAAAGAACAAATGTGTCGATGAGGAAATAGTGTGGAATACAAAATATAAGTAAACTAATGAAAACAAGAAAACGAAATTGAAGAGTCATGTGGAATGAATGGACCCTTCAATACTAACTTAAGTTTGTAAACATGGACGACTCCAGGGAAACCGCTACTGGGACAACCACCCAAGACATGGAACAGCAGTTGATTCGCTACAGCCACGGAATGAGTGCTGACAAACAAAGGTAACACTAGTTAGCAGAAGAAGAAGAAGAAGACCAAGCATCATCAACCACCTGCCTTACGTTAGCAAATGGGCACTAGTCACTTAGGGTAGTCGAGATCCGACATGTTGTTGTATGTGGCCCTGCTGTACCCAGTGATTCCATATTCGCATTACAGCCGTGGTAACCCGGCAGACGCTAGCATCAACTTCGAAGAAAAATGGAGTATCCATAAGCTACGATCACTCTACTGTGAAATTCCGACAGGTGCTGATAGACGTTCCTGTTTCTTACACGAGGCACATCACGATCTTCCTATAAACAATCGCCATTAAAATGTGATTTCTGAACGAGAGATACGGTCCAGAGTCTTTCCTTTTATACAGAATATACAGGGTGTATCATAATTAATGGCGTAAATGTATACAGTTGAAAGTACACTACACTAGAAGCAAAAATGTCTCAGTAAACAAGATCGAAAATGCATACCTTAAGAGCTATGAGCAATTTTTCATCTTCGATACTACAAAACAAATCTCTCCTACAGCAAGTTCTTTGCTTTCCATATTTTGGGAAGTGGTAGTATGTACCAAAACTACAAAAAAAGTCCAGTAAACACTTTCTGTAAAATGCATTCCTTAGGAGCTATGACCACTTTTTCATCTTTGCTACTTTTAAACACAACTCTTCTAATGATCAAGTGCGCCAACTTTTAAGGTATGCGTTTTAGAGCACATACTACCACTTCCAAAAATATGGAAAGCAAAGGACTTGCAGTAGAAGAGATTTGTTTCACAGTATCGAAGATGAAAAGTTGCTCGTAGCTCTAAAGGTATACATTTTCGACCCTATGTTTACTGAGACTTTTTTGCTTCTAGTGTCGTGTACTTTCAACTTCAACCATTAATTATGATTCACCCTGTAGATGGCGTTACTCCAACTAACATTAGGCAGTTGTGCTGAGATCGTAATCACTTACATACCCAAGCATGTAGTACACTTTATACCAATTTCATGTTTGTTTCACGTTGCTTTCAAGGTGGCGCAGCCTTGCTGCAGAGCTATGTAACTAGAAATGTGGTCGATCTGAGAAGCTGTCGATTTCTATCACGTCTTGGAGCTTCTCTGAAATCTGGCAGTAGTTAGTTACAACGCGTTTTTTTTTAGGTGCCTGTGTAACTGGCCACACCCCGGGTGGTCTCCGTTCAGATACGGCTGTCGGCCAAAAACACACTTCGGACCCGCGTGCCTTAACGGCCATTGGTCGCGGCTGTTGGGCGCGACGTGTCGTGAGCAGTCTGGGCGTGTCTGCCGGTTCTGATGGCCCTAAGAACCGTGACGGAGCTCACAACGGCCCAGACCAGCGCAAGAAGTCCGGCCACATGGCGCCCTCCCGGTCTGAGCCTCAGGCAGGCGTCTCTGCACTGAATCAGTACTCAACAAAGAGAATGCAAAAGGCTCTACTGAACGACACTGACACTGTAGTAAAGGTAGAAAACTTCAGTGACAGGGGAAAAAAAAAGAATCACGAAAGGAGTCCCACAGGGTTCAATTTTTGGTCCACTCCTATTCCTTGTACATTTGAATGATCTTCCACTTAACATTCTACAAGTAAAATTGGTGTTTTTTTGCAGACGATATTAGTGTTATAACAAAACTCATTAGAGAGAAGACAGCAGAAGAGTTGGTGGATGATATTCTCCAAAGAATTGTAAAGTGGTTCTCTGAAAACGGATTCTGAGAATCCAAGGTTTGAGAATATCATACTACATCTGTACAACAAATAAAGTAAGAACAGCTATTGATGTACCACATGAGCAGCAGTCAGTAAATAGAAACTCTAAATTTTTTGGTGTACATATTGATGAAAACTTGAACTGGTAGAAGTATATTATTGAGCTTCTGAAAAATATTTAGTTGGTTACTTTTCCTCTTCATGTAATTTAAATCTTGGAAAGAAATGTATCAATCTCCTGACATATTTTGCATGTTTCCACAGAATAATGTCTTGTCGCATAATTTTCTGAGGTAACTCATCACTCATGGATTGCATAAAAACTAACAAATAGAACGATATGTGGTGTTCGCCCACGGACGTCATGCACACACCTCTTCAAGGAGCTAGACATTTTAACAGAGGTGTCACAATACATATTTTCACTAGTGAAATTCGTCATAAATACTGCATCACAATCACAATTTGGGAAGAAAAGTGATCTCCATACCTATAACACTAGAGGGAAAAATGACCTTTATTACCCATTGTTAAAGCTGTTACTGGCTCATAAAAGAGTTCAATACGGAGCAAAAAATATTTCTGATCATTTTCCCAACAACGTAAGATGTCTGACAGGTAGCTAAGCAAGTTTTAAATAGAATTTAAAATAATTTCTCCTGGACAACTCCTTCTATTCCACTGACGAATTTTTACTTAAAAACTGGTAGACAGTAAAACAAAAGGTAAACAATATTAATAATAAGTGTAGTTGCATGAGCAGAACTGAACATAATAATTAGTTCCTTAATGTTGACACTAATTATGAATACAACCCTGTAAATTGACTGGTTACACGTCATTTCGATCGTTCAAATGAGCCATGGAACAGCTAAGTAACTAACTAACTGACTACATACTTGTCCACTTAGTGTTATCTGCTAAGTCGTGGGTACCTCATCTGAAAGCATGCCAGATTTTGTTTGTATCTTGGTCGGTGCACGCTTAGAAAAGAGATGGTACTCCTCATGATTTCCGATCGCAATGTTTTCCAGAGGCAGTTGTTGCTGTATCCGCCTCTCAAATCATACAGTTTGTTTACGAAAATGAACGGCGTAGAACTGCTATGTTAGCGCACTTTTCCTCTCTTGTCCATCTCCTAGCCATGTTGTTTTGTTTGTAGATAAATACTTCAGTATCCTAAGGCAAGACGAAAAATTTCATGTTGAGTCAGTAAGTACATCAGCTTTTAAAACTTCGATTACAAATAGAGCGATGCAAACTTACAGTAGTCTTCCACATAAGATAAAAATTACAACTATTTAATTGTTGTTGTTGTGGTCTTCAGTCCTGAGACTGGTTTGATGCAGCTCTCCATGCTACTCTATCCTGTGCAAGCTTCTTCATCTCCCAGTACCTACTGCAACCTACATCCTTCTGAATCTGCTTAGTGTATTCATCTCTTGGTCTCCCTCTACGATTTTTACCCTTCACGCTGCCCTCCAACGCTAAATTTGTGATCCCTTGATGCCTCAAAACATGTCCTACCAACAGATCCCTTCTTCTAGTCAAGTTGTGCCACAAACTTCTCTTCTCCCCAATCCTATTCAATACCTCCTCACTAGTTACGTGATCTACTCACCTTATCTTCAGCATTCTTCTGTAGCACCACATTTCGAAAGCTTCTATTCTCTTCTTGTCCAAACTGGTTATCGTCCATGTTTCACTTCCATACATGGCTACACTCCATACAAATACTTTCAGAAACGACTTCCTGACACTTAAATCTATACTCGATGTTAACAAATTTCTCTTCTTCAGAAACGATTTCTTTGCCATTGCCAGTCTACATTTTATATCCTCTCTACTTCGACCATCATCAGTTATTTTACTCCCTAAATAGAAAAACTCCTTTACTACTTTAAGTGTCTCATTTCCTAATCTAATCCCCTCAGCATCACCCTATTTAATTTGACTACATTCCATTATCCTCGTTTTGCTTTTGTTGATGTTCATCTTATATCCTCCTTTCAAGACACTGTCCATTCCGTTCAACTGCTCTTCCGAGTCCTTTGCTGTCTCTGACAGAATTACAATGTCATCGGCAAACCTCAAAGTTTTTAATTCTTCTCCATGAATTTTAATACCTACTCCGAATTTTTCTTTTGTTTCCTTTACTGCTTGCTCAATATACAGATTGAATAACATCGGGGAGAGGCTACAACCCTGTCTCACTCCCTTCCCAACCACTAGTTCCCTTTCATGCCCCTCGACTCTTATAACTGCCATCTGGTTTCTGTACAAATTGTAAATAGCCTTTCGCTCCCTGTATTTTACCCCTGCCACCTTCAGAATTTGAAAGAGAGTATTCCTGTTAACGTTGTCAAAAGCTTTCTCTAAGTCTACAAATACTAGAAACGTAGGTTTGCCTTTTCTTAATCTTTCTTCTATGATAAGTCGTAAGGTTAGTATTGCCTCACGTGTTCCAACATTTCTACGGAATCCAAACTGATCCTCCCCGAGGTCCGCTTCTACCAGTTTTTCCATTCGTCTGTAAAGAATTCGCGTTAGTATTTTGCAGCTGTGACTTATTAAACTGATAGTTCTGTAATTTTCACATCTGTCAACACCTGCTTTCTTTGGGATTGGAATTATTATATTCTTCTTGAAGTCTGTGGGTATTTCGCCTGTCTCATACATCTTGCTCAGCAGATGGTAGAGTTTTGTCATGACTGGCTCTCCCAAGGCCATCAGTAGTTCTAATGGAATGTTGTCTACTCCCGGGGCCTTGTTTCGACTCAGGTCTTTCAGTGCTCTGTCAAACTCTTCACGCAGTATCTTATCTCCCATTTCATCTTCATCTACATCCTCTTCCATTTCCATAATATTGTCCTCAAGTACATCGCCCTTGTATAAACCCTCTATATACTCCTTCCACCTTTCTGCCTTCCTTTCTTTGCTTAGAACTGGGTTGCCATCTGAGCTCTTGATATTCATACAAGTGGTTCTCTTCTCTCTAAAGGCCTCTTTAATTTTCCTGTAGGCAGTATCTATCTTACCCCTAGTGAGTTAAGCCTCTGCATCCTTACATTTGTACTCTAGCCATCCCTGCTTAGCCATTTTGCACTTCCTGTCGATCTCATTTTTGAGACGTTTGTATTCCTTTTTGCCTGCTTCATTTACTGCATTTTTATATTTTCTCCTTTGATCAATTAAATTCAATATTTCTTCTGTTACCCAAGGATTTCTATTAGCCCTCGTCTTTTTACCTACTTGATCCTCTGCTGCCTTCACTACTTCATGCCTCAGAGCTACCCATTCTTCTTCTACTGTATTTCTTTCCCCCATTCCTGTCAATTGTTCCCTTATGCTCTCCCTGAAACTCTCTACAACCTCTGGTTCTTTCAGTTTATCCAAGTCCCATCTCCTTAAATTCCCGCCTTTTTGCAGTTTCTTCAGTTTCAATCTGCAGTTCATAACCAATAGATTGTGGTCAGAATCCACATCTGCCCCTGGAAATGTCTTACAATTTAAAACCTGGTTCCTAAATCTCTGTCTTACCATTATGTAATCTATCTGATACCTTTTAGTATCTCCAGGATTCTTCCAGGTATACAACCTTCTTTCATGATTCTTGAACTAAGTGTTAGCAATGATTAAGTTATGCTCTGTGCAAAATTCTACAAGGCGGCTTCCTCTTTCATTTCTTCCCCCCAATCCATATTCACCTACTATGTTTCCTTCTCTCCCTTTTCCTACTGACGAATTCCAGTCACCCATGACTATTAAATTTTCGTCTCCCTTCACTACCTGAATAATTTCTTTTATCTCGTCATACATTTCATCAATTTCTTCATCATCTGCAGAGCTAGTTGGCATATAAACTTGTACTACTGTAGTAGGTGTGGGCTTTGTGTCTATCTTGGCCACAATAATACGTTCACTGTGCTGTTTTTTTTATTCATTATTAAACCTTCTCCTGCATTACCTTTATTTGATTTTGTATTTATAACCCTGTAATCACCTGATCAAAAGTCTTGTTCCTCCTGCCACTGAACTTCACTAATTCCCACTATATCTAACTTTAACCTATCCATTTCCCTTTTTAAATTTTCTATCCTACCTGCCCGGTTAAGGGATCTGACATTCCACGCTCCGATCCGTAGAATGCCAGTTTTCTTTCTCCTGATAACGACGTCCTCTTGAGTAGTCCCCGCCCGGAGATCCGAATGGGGGACTATTTTACCTCCGGAATATTTTACCCAAGAGGACGCCATCATCATTTAATCATACAGTAAAGCTGCATGTCCTCGGGAAAAATTACGGCTGTAGTTTCCCCTTGCTTTCAGCCGTTCGCAGTACCAGCACAGCAAGGCCGTTTTGGTTAATGTTACAAGGCCAGATCAGTCAATCATCCAGACTGTTGCCCCTGCAACTACTGAAAAGGCTGCTGCCCCTCTTCAGGAACCACATGTTTGTCTGGCCTCTCAACAGATACCCATCCGTTGTGGTTGCACCTACGGTACGGCTATCTGTATCGTTGAGGCACGCAAGCCTCCCCACCAACGGCAAGGTCCATGGTTCATGGGGGGAACTATTTAATCACTGTCACTTTTTTCTAAAACTCGTACTATATCAATGCTTCTGCCTAGTAGCAGAATTTTTAGAACTTGTGAAACATGAGACTTTATACAAGAAAATGCGAAGTATCCCACTGCAAGCAGAGTAAGCTTTCTTGTAAATAAAGCCAGAAAAGTATTTGCTGCATTTCATGTAAGAGTGTGTGTGTGTGTTGGTGTACATTCATGAGCATACATGCTTGTGTATTTTTTGGATGAATAAATAAATATTGAATTGCGATCGAATCAAGCTGTGGTGTACAAAGGATAGAGTACTCTTATGTGTTACAGAATATAAATCTATTAAATTAACAAAGTCCCAGAATCTTTTACGAACGCAAAGGTGAATAAAAAAACATTTTCACATAACTGGAGTCGAAGGAATTCCTTCATACTTACAAGTTCCACGCCTCCACTACACTACAGCAAACTTACGTAAATTGCGTCCATGTCTTTCATTTTAGGATCTCTAGGCTTTAACTGTCGTCATGTTAGCAAAGGACATTTAACTAACGAATTTTTTTGATAAATCTTCCATGCGTCGTTCCGATAAATGGGGATATTTTAAAAACACGGAAGATGTAATACTACAATTTTTTAATCACCGATGTGACGAGTTTAGTCATTTCATACAGCAAATTGTATCTATAAGAATGCCTTTTTGAGAGAACTTTAATGTGCTGGTGCTATGAAATTCATGGGACATAAGTTATAAAACTCGCCAAATAAGAGCTTCAACTCAAACCGAAGCTATGGATTATGGCATCTTCCAAGTTCTGCGTGGGACGCAGATCGCGGTCTTACATGTCAATATCCACAATTCCTCTCCACGAAGTAAAAGTCTGACTTGTTTTATTCAGCTCTTCATGCTATGGACTCCTGTAGAACGTGAAACTCTACGTCATAAAACTCGACCAACTCTCGTCCCTTGTGAGGAGGGCTTTTAAGCTGATGATGCGTAATTGAAAAGAAGAGGAAGACGCTATATTACCTCTGCTGCGCATGGAGGTCGCCCTCAGCTTACTCCTCTTGACACACTAAACACTGGCAGAAGGTTATAACTGCGGTCGTGGCCCAAAGTGCTTAAATCTAACTACAGGGTGTCCGGAAAAGGACTCCCTGATATAAAAAAGGAAGTTTTAAAAACATAGATCGATGGAAAAAAATTCAACGGATGGTATGTTTGTTGGGAAACTCATAAGAATTTTATGCAGAAGTTTCGAAATACTATTTACAAAAGCTGCTAACCTATGGCCCTGTGCGCTGTACATTGAGTGTCACCATGCATAAATAAACTCTTCCTCTGCAAGCAGTCTTTGCAATCGTTTCACAACGTTCGATAAGGATAGAAGATAAAGTAATTAATTTAAATTTATAGCAAGGCTGGGACTTACACCCGAGTTTGCAGCATACTAGGCAGATTGGTAACCACTACATTAGCGTGGTATTGTGCCTCAGAGACTTCCACTGACTTGGTACAAATTCTAATTCATTACTTCAGCTTCTACCCTTATCGAAGATAAAGTTGAGACTCATACGTCTCCAGGAAAACATAATTCCACCAGAACATTATTTCGCAATGTGTTCCAAGAGATCCACCGCTCACAGTAGAGAAATGGCACAAACAAACAACATAATTTGTCATCTTGTAATGTCTCAACGAAAATTCAATTTCCACACAGCTCGACGATTCAAGCTGATGCAGCGTGGTGGGACAGTTGCATTAGACAGTGTCTTTCAGTGGCGCCCACAAAAAAGTAATCACAAATGACCAGATCACGTTAAAATGGAGGCCAGTCCATGCTTGCGCCAGTAAATTTCAGTAGCTCTTTTCCTGAAGTACTCATCAAGGAAGTGAATTATCTCTTCAGCACAATGTGGACAGGACCCATCTTGCTTGAACAACTCGGTGCCTGCTTTGTGGTGAAAAACCGTTCCAAAATTGCTACGTAACGTTCACTAGTTATCGATTCTCCCATGAAAAAAGGGCCGATACTTCCTCTGCTACTTACCACAGTCCAACCAATGATTTCGTTGAACACAAATTCTGATTTTCGGACCCACAAATCACCAGTTCTGTTTATTCACGAATCCATCAGGTGGAAGTGTGCTTCATCTGTGAGGCTTCTTAGTGTCGTATGCATGCTGGAACGCTTCACGGTTCTTCTGTGTTCTAATTTGGCGATGGGCTTGCGAATAGTGTTCGGTATCGGTCCTTTTGGAACATAAAAACCGAGTTTAAAGCTGTTCCTTGTTGACGCAATACTGTGTTTTAGCCTGTGATATTTCAGCAGCAGGAACACACATGGTTTAAAGCAATACATGATTTCAACCTCTTCCTTCTGTACGCTAAGCTCCTTTCACGATTCAGCGAGGGAACCGATCCTTCTGGGCTTCGGAGTAGTACTTATAGTCACTAACGTACATTTTGTGACTATAGCGTCGTTTATTATAAGTATTTGTAACAACTACTTCGAAACATCTCTATACAATTCTTAAAGCTCTCGGATTCCTCCGTCGATCTTTGTTTTCCTGTTATTTAATTTTAAAGTCATGAAGCCTTTTTTTTAGACACCCTGTAAAAGGAGAATAGTATAAAGACAGAAGAAATGACACCGAAATTGGGATTCCCCTATCAACAGTCACATGACTGACACGGCGAAACAGATATTTTACAAATGTATTAGAGTCTAACAAAACCAGCGGCTATATTTGAAGTCAACGTCGCTTATTCTTATTAACACATGCTACCAGTTTCGACACCAAATGGTCTCATCTTCAGGACCCAACCGCAACCTGCCATCCATAACAGTTTTCATGTTCAGTGAACAGAATCGTATGCTGCGGGGCAATATTAACCGGATTCCGTGCCTTTCGTGGCAATAACAAGCGCAGCACGGTCAGACAACAACTGGAACTTCAAGCTTGGAGTACGGAATCCAGTTAATTTTGGCCCGCTGCATACGATTCTGTTCATTGCACATGAAAACGGTTGTGGATGGCAGGTTATGCTTGTGGCCTGAAGATGACACCATTTGTTGTCGAAACTGGTAGCCCGTGTTAAAGAGAATAAACGACGTTGGATTCAAATACAGCCGCTGATTTTGTTATCATTATTCAGGTACTTAGTGTCAGGCTGCAGACCCGCTTTCCTTGATGGATTACCAGAGATCTGGTTACACGGGTCTTCGTATTGAATGAACGTCTTAGAAAAAAGTACACGTAGAATTTCTCACTTACGTAATCATAGTTGCTATTACACACTAAAACAAAAAAAGCAGATAACCACGTAGAACTTATCCGAATGGGATGGAAATCGGTAGATGTGATGTACATTACAGACAAACAAATGATAACAACTTCAGAAAAATTGGATGATTTACTCAAGAGAAAGAACCTCACAAATTAAGCTAGTCAGTAAAACATTGGTCCATCTCTGACCCAAATACAAACAGTTATTCGGCCTGGCATTAATTGAAAGAGTTGTCGGATGTCCACCTGACGATATCGAGCCATATTTTGTCCATTTAGCGCGTTAAACTCTCAAAATCCCAGGCTGTTTGGAGGACCCTGCCCATAAGCTCAACTGGGGAGGGATCTGGCGACCATGCTGGCTAAGGTAGGATTTGGTAAGTACGAAGACAAACGATAGAAACTCTCACCGTGTGTGGGCGGTCATTATTTTTCTGAAATGTAAGTCCAGGCGGTATTGTCATGATGGGCAACAAAACGGGGCGTAGAATGCCGCCGTCGTACCGCATTGCCGTAAGGCTACCGCGGGTGACAACCAAAGGGGTCCCGCTGTGAAATGAATTGACACCCCAGAGTATCATACGGCGAGCAACAGCCAGGTTGGAATTCCAGTGCTGTCCAAGGCGACTCCAGACACGTCTCCGGTTTGGAATCTCATTGACTGGATGGAATTGTCTTAAGTGATGAGCCCTGGTTCAAAATGAGACCCGATGACCTGTAGAGACCTGTCTGGAGACGACTCGGATAGCGGTGAGATACCAACCCGATTGTCGCCCGCCAAACGGCCCGCCTAGAAGGAGTGATGGGCTAGGACGCCGTTCCTTTTCATAGCAGCACCCCTTTGGCTGTCATCCGCGGTACCCTTACAGCGCAGCGGCACTTCGACGATATTCTACTCCCCGTTTTGCAGAGCCCTCCAACCACCTCTGGATTTCGACAATCTAACGAGCCAACTGGACAGGATTTGGCTCGATATCCCGCAGGAAGACATCCAAAAATTCTGCTAATCAGTGCCAAGCTGAATATTTACTTGCATAGAGGCCAGAGGCATACCAAAGTGTTATTGACATGCTCAGTTCGTGAAGCTCTTTGTTTTGAATAAACTTTCAATTTTTCTGATATTGCTTTTTTTTTTTTTTTTTTTTTTTTTTTTTTTTTTTTTTTTTTTTGCCTGTACATCTGCATCATATCTGATGATTTCCGTCCTATTAAGATCATTCCTTCCTGGTGCGCCCTATTTTTTTCTTTTCTTTTTTTAAGAATGTATTTTGTCACTACACTGTGGTTATTGAGAGAACAAAAAAGAAAAAATGCATTTATGCCGCAACGTGCGACATAACTGAACACTTTCACCTTAGTTTATCTTACGCCTCCAGCCAGACTAGGGTGCTGGATTATTTTTTCTTTGTCGTCTGTCTTATCACTGGCTGAAGCGAACCACCACCATTTTCCCTCGTATGATCCAGCTCTTCATCTAACAGTCTCAGTTACGTTTTGTGTGTATAATTCCTCTACTACCCTGCAATTTCGATGTTTACGGGTCCTCCATTACCCCTAATGCCCTAACACACGTCCTATCATCATATCCCTTTTTCCAGTGTTATCTACACATTCCTATCCTCGCCGACTCCGTAGTGACGCTTCTCATTTCTTACCGTATCAGTCCACTTAACTTTTAGTTTCCATCTGAAACAACACCTTCTTTCCCAGTTTACCCACGGTCAATGATTCACTTCTCTACAATGCTGTGCTCGAGGTATACATTCTTAGACATTTCTTCTTCCAGTTAAAACGCATGTTTAACAGTTTTAACATACTGATTCATCAAATGTTAACAAATTTAGACTTTAGAATCTACCCTGTAAATTGGTATTTGCTTTTGTACCTATTTACAGTAAAAAGATTTTTTCGTCTACTTTCAGGTACTTCCAATACCCCATAACTGTGTGGCACATTAGAAGCACTCTGTCACATGGAACAACTCCTGAATCTGCTGGTCAAAAACAGTTCCAGACTGACAAACAGAGCCGCAACAAGAAAGCTGACTCAACAGTAAGTTATGACTCAACTAAAATAGAGTTTCGACATTGTGAATTTGTATTATGAAAACATTTTTTTTCTGTGAGGTGATGTCTTATTTAGTCTATCACAAAAAAGCATTTTTTAGTTATTGTTTATTTGCATAAAAAGTTTTATTTCTTGTATATTTTATACGCACAAAATAAATAAATAAATACATCTTCAAATAAATAAATTAATCAATTAATCAGTAAATAAAACATTTATAAATAAATAAATAAAACGACGAACATTCGATTATATTTGTGTCGACCAGATATTTCATTTACCATTTCATAGGTACAAGACAACATTAGAAAGTAGATCTCAACGTCGTTTAGCTATTAGGCGACAGGCAAGGCTTCGTACACTTCAGACTAAGCATACACAGGACATCCAAAGAATGGTACCGCATGGCGCTGTTCCACAACCAGTTTATTAGTAGGTAGATGTGTTATTTTTAGTATCGAGCGACATTTTGAAACTGGCAGTCACGGTCATACAGTGCATTCAAAGTATGCATATATGTTTTAGCTATCTGTTGCATTATACAATATCGAAATTTGCCCAGACTACGCACTTTTATTTTTATCGGTCCATGACTAGTGGAAGAAGACGACGTTTTACAAAGAACTGTTATCTGTCTTTACTTAAAAAATTTTGTACAAACTAATGCCATCGTCAGTGGCCTTTTCCGCCTGAAACTATGAAAAAAAATCACGTAAAACTACTGTGAGCAAAGAACACAATATATAGCAAGTATCCTAACTCAGCAGTCAGTTTTCTCGTTGTACTTATTCTTTACTTTGCCCTAATTGCAGAAATATAAGCTTTCTGATGATGAATTCTTAGTCAAATACTTTAAAATTAAAACCATCAGCACTTCGGTAAATATTTTTAAATAAAGACAATCTAACGTTTTGCAGCAGCACGGACCTATAACTAGAAATATAATGTCAATGTGTGTATAGAAATGTAACTGTGTCATATACAGCTACGCTTTGTGTGAATCCCTGTATTACTGAGTGTATTGCAGAAAAAATATGCATAATTTGTGCATAGAAAGTTGGACCCTGTGATGCCCTGAAGTCGTCCCTGTATTACTGACTGTATTGCAGAAAAAATATGCATAATTTGTGCATAGAAAGTTGGACCCTGTGATGCCCTGAAGTCGTCACTTCAGAAAGTATCTACAAAGCACTCGAGATTCTGTCTTTGGAAGGACGCTGATGGGACTGTTTGGTAGACGTATTGCTGTTCTTTAACATCGCATGCCTGGTTGTGGAAATCTCAGTGGCACCTATGCGCAATGAGTGATAGTGGCAGAAATGGGGAGTCGTCGCGCGTGACCATAATATCTGCTGCTACGATGTCCTGTTCTCATGATATAGTAGGGGCTCCACTGTATTAGTACCGTACAAACATACCCCAGGGAGGACATAACCACATTCTTCCAGCGAGACAGGAGCTCCTACAGTCGATCTATGGATAAGGCAATTTGTTTTTAACAATGTATAAAAGAAATGTATCGACCACGAAATATTTTCACTGACACATGACCAGTTTCCTTATGCACCAAGCACAAAATGACTCGCTACGAATAGCATGTAAACTGTCAATATCATAAGTTGCAGAGAGGTGTTCTCATTCACTGCTATTCGTAGACAAGCATTTTGTATGTGATGATAGTGAACAATGTAGGGGGTCCAGAATGAGATTTTCACTCTGCAGCGGAGTGTGCGCTGATATGAAACTGCCTGGCAGATTAAAACTGTGTGCCCGACCGAGACTCGAACTCGGGACCTTTGCCTTTCGCGGGCAAGTGCTCTACCAACTGAGCTACCGAAGCACGACTCACGTCCAGTACTCACAGCTTTACTTCTGCCAGTACCTCGTCTCCTACCTTCCAAACTTTACAGAAGCTCTCCTGCGAACCTTGCAGAACTAGCACTCCTGAAAGAAAGGATATTGCGGAGACATGGCTTAGCCACAGCCTGGGGGATGTTTCCAGAATGGGAAACATCCCCCAGGCTGTGGCTAAGCCATGTCTCCGCAATATCCTTTCTTTCAGGAGTGCTAGTTCTGCAAGGTTCGCAGGAGAGCTTCTGTAAAGTTTGGAAGGTAGGAGACGAGGTACTGGCAGAAGTAAAGCTGTGAGTACCGGACGTGAGTCGTGCTTCGGTAGCTCAGTTGGTAGAGCACTTGCCCGCGAAAGGCAAAGGTCCCGAGTTCGAGTCTCGGTCGGGCACACAGTTTTAATCTGCCAGGAAGTTTCAATGTAGGGGGTGTTCAGTAACTAATGCAACACTTTTTTCTCGGCCAATTTCGGTTGAAAAAGTGCGAAATTTTTTGTGGGACATTGTGGAATATTCCCGCTTCAGTCCCAATAGTGTCACGAAGTTTCGATAGATGGTGGCGCTATCCACAATAGCGTCTGTAATGGAGATGAGTTCCACGTAGCTGTTAGTGAGTTTCTTCTGACGGAAAACAAGAGCATCGCAGATTTTCATATGCGCTTTCAGAATGTCTATGGAGACCTGGAGTGAACAAAAGCACGGTGAGTCGTTGGGCGGAGCGTCTGTCATCATCACAACAAGGTTGCACAAACCCGCCCTATCTCCCGCGTGCCGCAAGACGCACACAACTGTGACTCCTGGTATTTTGGAACGAGGTGATCGAGGTATCACAAACACCTCGCTGCGCAACTGGACGTCTCTGTTGGTAGCGCCGACATACCCGTCCACCAATAGGGATAACCAAAAGTGTGTGCCCGCTGGATTCCTGGCCTCCCAACAGAAGACCAGAAAGGCCTTGCATTTGCTTGGCCCATAATGTACTCCGGAGGAAGCAGTACGTGGATAACGGGGAGTTTATTGATGCAGCATGACCTTGGGTCCGATGTCAACCAATAGTTTGGTCCCAGGCGGACACACAGTAAGGTGGCGTTAGGACATTGCATTGAACGTAGATAATGTTGAAAGCTAGCTACAAGAGAGGGGAATAATACGGTGTATTAGAAACCTGAATAAAACCAACCTTTCAGAAAAAAGTGTTGCATTACTTATTGAATATTCCACGTACATTCAAACCGGGCGTTCGTTGATAAAAATACTGTGCAATCGAGGCAGAGTATTTTTATACTACTAACAGTGCTGCAGTCACTACATCCCAGCCATGATGTCACCATTCCAAACAATTGTATTTGCACACCACTGGCGCGGCAGCATTGGAAGTCACTGATATCTGTTGCTGGAGAGTATGTTATGGAGGTCCAGTATCAGATGTAGTGAGGCGAGAAACTCCTGCAGATAAGTCCCTGGAGGAGTCGATGTTAGGGGCTACAGAAGCTGGCCTTCAGAGGTTACGTTTATCAGCGCTCGTTGGAAGACCAGCGTGGACTGGACATCTGGAGGCGCTGGTGGTAGGCCGCAGGCTTGGGCGTCAGCGTAGAGCAGCTGGCAGCTACAGAAGTTGCTGCAGGAGGCTGCCCCTGGGCAGACCCAGCACTTCGCTGTCGCACTCGTAGCGTGGTCTGCACTGGCTGGGCACCTCAGCTCCCTGTCGGTACGCTCCCAGGTAGGACGTCAGCCGCGGCTTCGCGCTTTCTGGAGCTACCCACCGCTGGAACCTCTCCAATATCCTGCAACAGTCCGCCAGTCGACACTATTCTCAAGAAAGCGTGCAACATGAGGATGCGCTGAAGACATTATTCTGTGCTGTAGTGGTTACAGGTACCTACAACACAATCACGTGACAGACAATGCATAAAAGTATCAAAAGTAAAAGTCATTGGACAGGCATCCAAAAACGTGCTGACAAAATATCGATCACATTACACAAAGAATATAGATAGACACGACCATACAGAATAACACAAATGAGAACTCACATTGCTAATGCCAACAAAGAACTATACCATTGCAAGCCAAGAAATATGTGTGAACTTCACACCACACGTAGCATTCGGTAGATCGTGACTATTGTTGCTGCTTAGGTCGTATCAAAAATGTGTAAAGTGTTTATAGATCATGAATATTTGTTGTACTAATACAGTCATTCAAAACAGTAATTAGTTCAGATTTACATAGTAACTTAGAATATGTACATACACACGGTCAACACTATAACAGAAATTAGTTATAACACAGGAATACCAAATATTGTTTACTCGATTTGGGAACGATATGCAGATTTCATCTACATCTACATTTATACTCCGCAAGCCACCCAACGGTGTGTGGCGGAGGGCACTTTACGTGCCACTGTCATTAACTCCCTTTCCTGTTCCAGTCGCGTATGGTTCGTGGGAAGAATGACTGCCGGAAAGCCTCCGTGCGTGCTCGAATCTCTCTAATTTTACATTCGTGATCTCCTCCGGAGGTATAAGTAGGGGGAAGCAATATATTCGATACCTCATCCAGAAACGCACCCTCTCGAAACCTGGACAGCAAGCTACACCGCGATGCAGAGCGCCTCTCTTGCAGAGTCTACCATTTGAGTTTGCTAAACATCTCCGTAACGCTATCACGCTTACCAAATAACCCTGTGACGAAACGCGCCGCTCTTCTTTGGATCTTCTCTATCTCCTGTGTCAACCCGACCTGGTACAGATCCCACACTGATGAGCAATACTCAAGTATAGGTCGAACGAGTGTCTTGTAAGCCACCTCCTTTGTTGATGGACTACATTTTATAATGACTCTCCCAATTAATCTCAACCTGGCACCCGCCTTACCAACAATTAATTTTATATGATCATTCCACTTCAAATCGTTCCGTACGCATACTCCCAGATATTTTACAGAAGTAACTGCTACCAGTGTTTGTTCCGCTATCATATAATCATACAATAAAGGATCCTTCTTTCTATGTATTCGCAATACATTACATTCGTCTATGTTATGGGTCAGTTGCCACTCCCTGTACCAAGTGCCTATCCGCTGCAGATCTTCCTGCATTTCGCTGCAATTTTCTAATGCTGCAACTTCTCTGTATACTACAGCATCATCCGCGAAAAGCCGCATGGAACTTCCGACACTATCTACTAGATTTTTCGGCGTCTTGTAAATTTAGAAAAACGACCTTACGTTGTTTCTGCAATCACCAGTCCTACTGGCACTGTAGGTCGTTGCAGTGTGGATGGGACTCCTGGCTATTCATGAAATCACCATCACTACAGAACACAGCTATACTAAAATGAGAGGTCACAAACCGAAGGTGCTAGAGCTCGAAATTCGCATTCTGAAATCTTCATTTCCACTCATGGCTAGTGGTGTGGCTACCCATCCTTCTTTGTTAAAATCTGTATAAGGGAGTGACGACAGTGAAAATTTGTGTCGGACCGGGACTCGAGCCCGGATTTAACGCTTTAGGCGAGCGTCACCTTAATCGCTTCGGCTATCCGTGCACGACTCACGGCCAGACCCAAACTTTCATACCTGGTCGCTCCTGCGTCACTCCCTGTACTCGTACACAGTTTATGTAATCCTGTACAGGGAAGGACATTTTAATTGAATGTCGCTGCCTGGTATCGACAGATAAACACGACATTGACGTGCCTGTGTTGTTAAAGAGAACGGTGTTATGTTCCGTCGTGCACGGATACGCAGTCCTGGTCTGACTCAAATTTTAACTGTCGTTATTCCCTTATAAAGCTGATGGTTGTTCGTATTCACAACTGCGAATACGTTTCACGTATTCCATAATGGGTGTAGTCAACGCAGTGCCTGTTCCTTGAGACATGCAAGCATGTCCGAAGGAACGCTGCATCGTTCTTCTTAACAACACAGGCACTGAAATATCGCTTTCTTTTTAACTGTCTTGTCTGTCTTATTTCCTTACTTAAATCAATAACTTCATTTATAAGGCCGGCCGGTGTGGCCGTGCGGTTCTAAGCGCGTCAGTTTGGAGCCGCGTGTCCGCTACGGTCGCAGGTTCGAATCCTGCCTCGGGCATGGATGTGTGTGATGTCCTTAGGTTAGTTAGGTTTAAGTAGTTCTAAGTTCTAGGGGACTGATGACCTCAGTAGTTAAGTCCCATAGTGCTCAGAGCCATTTGAACCATTTCATTTATAAATTTTTACTTTCATAACATTCTTTGTTAAAATTTAAAAACACTGTAGAAAAAGACTAAACAAAAGAGAAAAATATGACTAAATAGGGACATTGGCCCAGCTCTACATGGTGGGACAAGGACAGTGGTGACGAAATAAATCTCGGGTCAACAGCATGGTATGAGTGTGCATAGGACACAATATTTCGGCAACCGACCACGTTGCCATCATCAGGTGCGCTGATGTACTGACCGGCAGTGGGCCGGAGCCATGTATGTATAGGACAATCCCCCTCCCGCTACTCCCTCAGGCGCTTCCTAAGAGTCGGTGCGGTCCGCGCCCCGCGCGGTCCAGGTACAGCGTCCGTTCTCCCACCGCCTGGGCGCTGCGTCCTAGGTCTCCTCGTTCAGGAGGGTCTGCCGGTGCCGCTCTCGTTATTCTTCCCTCCTCCCCCGAAGTCGGTACACTCTGGGAAATATCCTTTTTCTTCTTAATCCGGGTGATCGCGGGTTCGCACGCCTTGCTAAGGATGTTACCGCTGTCACGATTTAGTTGTGGCTCCCTTACTCTGATCTCTATGGCTTCGTTGATGACACAGTCCCAGTATTTGGAAGTCTGTGTCAGGATTTTGGTTTGGTCGTAATCCATGCTGTGGAGTTCCGGCAGGCAATGCTCAGCGATTGCCGACTTACTGGGCTGTTTCAGTCTAGTGTGCCGTTGATGTTCTCGGCATCGGTCCTCAATGGTACGAATGGTCTGCCCTATGTATACACTACCGCATTGGCAAGGTATCTGATTAACCCCTGATTTATGTAGACCAAGGTTGTCCTTGACACTACCAAGAAGGCTCTTGGTTTTGCTTGGAGGACGGAAGATGGTTTTCACTTGGTGTTTACTTAAAATGCGTCCAATTTTCCAGATAAGGGTCCACAAAACGGAATAATAGCCAAGGCCGTCTCCTCCTGACGTCCATCCTCAGTTTCCGCCGGTGCTGCAGGTGTGGGATGTAGAGCCTTCCGAATTTGCCCTTCCTTGTAACCGTTCCTCCGAAACACGGTCTTCAGATGGTCCAATTCTTGTTGGAGACTGTCCCTGTCGGAGATGGTGTGAGCTCTGTGTACAAGAGTTTTGAGCACGCCATTCTTTTGTGCCGGGTGGTGGCAGCTATCCACATGTAAGTACAAATCGGTGTGCGTCTTCTTCCTATACACGCTGTGGTCCAAAGTGCCGTCAGTTAGTCTTCTAATCAAAACATCTAGGAAAGAGAGCATCCCATCCGTTTCGATCTCCATGCTGAACTTAATATTCTCGTGTCTAGAGTTGAGATGTGTGAGGAAGTCTGCCAGTTTATCTCTTCCCTGTGGCCAGATAACGAAGGTATCATCCACATTTCTAAAGAAGCAAGTGGGTTTTAGATGTGCTGATTCAAGTGCTTCCTCCTCGAAATGTTCCATGTACATATTTGCGACAACGGGTGAGGGTGGACAGTGGTGTATCAAACTGAAATCTCTGACAAGTCTGTACTTGCAACTAGGTGTACCACAACGCATCTTACTGCACAAACGATGTGTCTAATAGAACAAACAATAGTACAAGAAAAAATGTATGCAGTAAGTATGGTAGGAAGGATTACTAGGGTTTAAAATCCCATCAACGTCAGATGTAGGGCATAAGCTCGGATTGTTTCGAGGATACGAAAAGAAATAGGTCGTGTTTTTTTCCAAAGGAACAATCCTGGCATTTTCCTAGAGCGATTTAGGTAAACCAAGAGAAACCTAAATCGTGGTGGCTTCATGAAGATTTGAACTGTCCTGAATGCGAGTCGATTGTGTTAACCACTGGGGTACCTCATTCGTTTAAAGTGCAGACGTTTCTAACACTGATTCCTAAAGCAAGATGTGAGAAGTGGGTGGAAGTGCTTACCATATGATGAATCTGTTGTAGAGACTGGAGCGGCGCGCTGCGAGCTGGCAGGCGATCCTCTCGAGGCACTGGTCGGCCTCCAGCACCTGGCGCGTCAGCGTCAGCAGGTTTGGGCTGGCGGAGCCTGCGGCAAGGGCAGGCGCACTCCTGCGACGGCGGCGACGGCCAGTGCCGCCAGCGCCAGCGCCGGGTGTCAGCACGGGCACGGGCAGGAACAGCAGCAGCAACGGCAGCAGCAGCGGCAGCAGCAGCAGCGGCGCCAGCGGCAGCAGCAACAGCAGCGGCAGCAGCAACAGCAGCAGCGGCAGCAGCAGCAGCGGCAGCGTCAGCGCGTTGAACGCCTGCAACAAAACGCACACAAATACAGCTACTACCGAGCTGCCTTCTCTCATTACGGTACTGGCCAGTATCGTCTATGGGTGGTTATGATGATGTTTGGTTTGTGGGGCACTCAACTGTGCAGTCATCAGCGCCCGTACAAAGTCTGTATTTTTACATGGCCCAATTTTTGTAGACAGTCCAACCCACCCACTGTCACGAATAATCATGATAATGATGATGAAATGATGACGACAAAACAAACTCCCAGTCCCCAGGCAGAGAAAATCCCCAACCTGGCCGGGAATCGAACCCGGGACCCTGTGATCCAGAGGCAGCAACACTAGCATGGGTGGTTATGGGAAGCAAGACTGTCATAAGTAAATGCAGCCTATGGCAGTTTCCTGGTAGCTGGTCGGTGAAGATGGTAACCGCATAACCTCTATGTTAGCTGTGTTGCATACATTTCAGGCGTTAGCTTATTTCGATTCCTTTGTTTGCATATACGATTGGTGTCTTATTAGACTGCATGAGAAACTGGAAGTGGAGAACCATCTACAAACTGAGTGAGCATAAATAAAGGGCCGCATAACCTGCGGAACATTTCTGTTCTACAATGTTATACTCCTGTCCATTACTTAAAAGTAAACAGTATTTATAGCAACACTGAAATTATCGGTGTTTAAATCCGGTTTTATTCGAAAATTGTTGATTTGTAGCCTGAAACAGAGGGATTATAAGAATACATATTTATCACATAGCGCTCAATGATACAATTCCTAAAAAATAGATAAAACTTTAAAAAAACATGTTAGATATCGCTTCAGTACATTTGTGAGCTTACATGAAACGTGTTTCTGATGTTCATCAAAATTTTTGGTACTTATCAAGAATAACAGGAAACTTTGCCCTAATCATGATGAAGAACATTTTATTTAGTACAAAATAATAACAATAATTATAAAGCCTTTTTTATTTTTATGCATGTAAACTGTATCTACATCGAAAGTAAATTCCTCTGATTACAGAAAAGCACGGAAGTTACGTGGTAAAATAAGTATTGTTACTAATAAAACACAATTTATATTCTGTAAGAACATAAAATACACAATCAACTAACACTGAACAATGTTCAGTTCTACTTGTGTCCAAAACAAACAAACAAACGGAAAACAAAAAGAAGTCGTCAGCTCCCAGTTTCTCTCTCACACATTCACTCACGTTTCTTTCCCTAGCAATGCTACCAACAGTACCGATAATCCTATCATTTACTACGACGTTTATGTAGTGTACCAAAACATAGTTCTGATAGAGGGCAATTTTAAAAGGAAGTAAAGGTAGATCGTAATGTGATCGACGAGATCATTAAAGAGGGAAATTGGAAAGTTGTGGTAAGTTCCTATGGGACCAAACTGGTGAGGTCATCGGTCTCTAGGCTTACACACTACTTAATCTAACTTCAACTAACTTACGCTAAGGACAACAGGACAACACACACATCCATGGCCGAGGGAGGACTCGAACTTCCGATGGGGGGAGCCGCGCGAACCGTGGTAAGGCGTCCAAGACCGCACGGCATTAAAGAGGGGCTACAAGGTCGGAATGGGACTGGAAATTGGCCACGTATTTTGAAATGAACCATCAAGAATGGGGGGGAAAAGAAAAGGAAAGTATACTACCCACATGCTATTCAAATAAACAAACATTTAAGTTGTTTAATGAATATCTGATACCGGGTAACCAGACTGGAATTGGAATCCTGCTCCTCTTGAATGTGAGTCGAGGGCCTCAATTTCTGTGCTACCTCGCCCAGTATGACGGATTACTGTAAGAGGTACCAGAAGGATAAGAGCAGTGGGAATTGTTCTCAAAAATTACTGTGATCTCGGATTATGAAGACGCCACTTACTTGCAATTTATTAGCACTTCTTTGCATACAGCTCGGGAGTAGTGACTACTGAGAGTTGCTTAACTGGCACCATCCACAGCGGTCTACAGCTATGTACAGTGTACAGGGCGGTCAGAAACAGTTTGGAAACCTAGTAGGGTTGTTGCCGGGTAGGAGTGCTAAGAAATAACTATTAAGAAACAAAGTCGATATATTGCCCCGTTTCCGAGTTAATTAGCATTGAAATTAGCCAATCAGGCCATGACGCTCGAAAATTCGAACGGCCCGCCACATACAATTAATGTCAGTAGTTTTCATAGCATAGATGATAGCGCACGAGGCTGCTCAGCCTTTGAATCGGGATCTATTGTTACTACAGTCTCACGTCCAATGTTTGTATCGCTCTGTTGTTTGGTTTTAGGAAACCAAACGAAGAACACATTTGACTTCTCATTCTCTGGCGGGCCGTTTGAATCCGCGCACGTAACGGCCTGATTGGCTAATTCGAAAACGGAGCAATGTATCGAATTTTTTTTCTTCATAATTGTTTCTTGGCACAACGTACCCTGCAACACCCTTACAAGCTTTTCAGACTATTTATAACCACCCTGTACATCACATGCACAGTGCACTATCTTGTTCTGCTATTAATTTTTATCACTCCATAATTGATGAACCGGTCAGCATTGATATATTTTATTGTTATTGCTGTCGCTGTTTAACCTATATTAAGACGCTTTTTCTCCACTAGAATATACAAGCAGCGGATCATCAGGAATAAATGTCCATGACCAAGGACACGAATGCTGTACCGTTCCACACTGAATGTGAACAAAATGATCTGTAGCTCCACGATTATGAAGATCACTTACAAGTTACTGGACGTAGCTGAGAGATTATCAGGAGAGAACCTCTAGTCAGCAATATATATCCATTCATTTACTCTCTCATTATTTTATTTCCTTCTCGCAGCTTTAAATTAACGTAAGGTAAACAGAACAAATAATATAGTGCTGTGACTGAAAGTTATTTGCACGTTTAAAGGCTTGTGTTACAAGTTGCACTGCTAAATATTCTTTTAATTTTCGCTTGTGTTCTAAGGAGTACATTAGTGTTGTTCTGCGAACAACGTACAGTACTGTTTCTGAGTCTTCATATCTTGTTACGTGCTCTGGAAGACTGAAGACGTGGAGCCACATGTTAAGCTCCTGCCGAGAAACGATTTCTAGAAAGGCTAAAGCACACAAGCAAATAGACTGTAGGCTGTTTTCAGAATTGCAGTGCTTTATTAGAACCTACAATTACTATTCAGCCATTTATGACACATAACTGCCAGGAGACTTACCGCATTCGACCACTGCCAAAGTAATTTTTACATACAATATCGGCTGGAAAATTCCAAACTCAGCAGATGTATCCAACTTTCAGTTTTTAAGAGTACCCACAACTAGCTTGCACTTTTATCGTTGTGAGATCATCGACTACCCGAGTCCATACTTCTCAAATAAAAGTTAAGAGTCAAAATAGTCCTGACACTAACGACATCTACAATTCGTAATGACGCATCATAAAAGTCATAGTTGACTGGGATGCTGGGGCACCACCTGTAGTATTTCGTCACTAAATGCTTTTTAACTTCAGAGAACACTGTCTTCTCGGTTTATGAGCCACGACGCTTCGAATAAAATAGCAGAGCTTTCGACAGCTATCACCGCCATCATCGTCGAGAGTTAAAATCATTGACTACCGGAACTGGCCCGCTGTTCTGCTTATACAGATGCAATGGCAGCGTTTGAACCTTCCAGAGAGGGTCAGAGGGGCGCTTACGCGGAAGGCAAGCTAGGCAGCTCCCGTCCTGCCGCGGGATCGAGTGACGTCACAAAGCGCGAGCTGCCAACACAACGTTTGAAACTCCATTCTCGCGTTTCTACAAGCGTCAAGCCTCCGTCTTTGCTTTCGCTCAATGTCCACAGCCCGACACCACGCGCTACTGTGTACCCTTCGTCTCTGTTAAAATTACTGCTTTTTATTCTAATTTCGTCCGCTTCTGTTGTAACAGGATCCCAGTAGGATATTGTTTGAGCCAAAACTCTCGTCTTTCCACAATGTATTTCATGCCATTTTGTAGGCGGTATTCAGCCACAGCCAACTGCTCAAATTATTTTTTATTGAAATGACGTGTATGCTCTGCACAATGCTCAGCAACAGTGCTATAAATGCTGCCACATTCACAGGTGACGCCTTACACGCAAGGAACTTGAAGACCTACGTTGTCTTTAACGTGGCGTAACGTATCTCTTATCTTGGTGGTGGGGCCAGGACACTGGTCTCAGTCCATGTCTCTTCATCACGATCCCTATCTTGCTAGTAGTTGTTCCACAGTATGGATTTCAGCTCCTGATGACGACGAAGCTTGAGCGGTTTATCCGAAGTGACGCGGCTTGTAAACCGAGAAAATTTTATTGAAGCATGCCACGATGAAAGAATCCGACGACACACACTGATGTAATCATGCACATACCTTTGTAACGAAGAGGAACTTGAGAGCGAGCTTGAAGAGTAGAATGGGCTTGATGATGAAGAGCAGCAGGAGCTTAAACAGACCAAATGCCTTGAGCTTGGCCAGGATGAGCTTGAGCAGCGCCAGGATGCCGAACTTGAGGTACTTGTCACCATGGTGATGATGCCGGTGTGGCACGTACACGGGTGGTCCATGGTAGCCATGGTGCACGGGGCGAGCGTGGTGGTGGTGGTAGTCGTCACCGTGTTCATAGTAGCCTGCAACAAGAATCACAGAAAATCGCACCACTGACTGAACACCTTGTTCTCCATTTCGGTGAGTAGTTCCTACTTAGTTCCTCCTCTGTGACAGATATCGATAAATAAACCAAAATGGTAGGCATCGTTGATGACAATACCCGGTCTAATTTTCGTCACCATATAGCACAGAAGTAGCCTGGGCTACGTTTAAAACCTGTTCAAAATATCTTATATGATGACAGTATGTGGTATTGATTGCGAACTGTCTATCAAATAGGAATGTTAAGCCTGAGAACTTCCCTGGTGCTTTTTGATAGGATGCACGGCAGACGAGTGACATAGGCTATACGCTAGTCTGGACAGGAAAATATTTATTAGTCTGATGTGGAACTGATCCTTGTTAATTCAGATGACTCTGAGCACTATGGGACTTAACATCTGAGGTCATCAGTCCCCTAGAACTTAGAACTACTTAAACCTAACTAACCTAAGGACATCTCACACATCCATGGCTGCGGCAGGATTCGAACCTGCGACCGTAGCGGTCGCGCGGATCCAGACTGAAGCGCCTAGAGCCGCTTGGCCAGACCGGCCGGCAACCTTGTTAATTAACAAGAATACTTCTCTCTACAGAAATGCTGGAAACCTTTACTTCGATACACCCATCTGTTACTGTCGCATTCCGGTAAGTGCACATCTCCCGCGTGCTCCATCCCGAGTGCTTTGCTGCCGCATTATCTTCGCCTGAGTGAAGAGAGTAGACTCTCTTAGTGCCCCGTTAAATGCAGCACACAGTAGGACTCACGTGTTAATTGTCAGGAGCCATGCGAAGCAAAATTACTTGCAACCTGTTTGTGCAAGTAGATAAAATGTATTCGCTGTTGCGAATATGGGCTACCATCAGCTATATGATGGAATGACAACAGTGAAAACTTGTGCCGGACCGGAACTGGAAGCCGCATTTCCCGGTTACTGCGAGCGGTCGCCTTACCATTTGGCTATCTGTGCACTACTTACGAGCACACCCAAACTTCCATGTGTCTACAACCTGTACTCGTACATCCATTATGTACATTCCCGTATAGAGGAGACATTTTACGTGAAAGTCGCTCGTCCGGTGTCTGTAGATAAATACTGCATTGTAGTGCCTGCGTTATTTCGAATTACGTTGCAAGTTTCCTTCAGAATAACACAGGCACTGCAATATCGTGTTGTGCAAGAGTTTAACACAGGAAGTGTTTTGACTAGACTATCAGCAAGGTCTGAAATGCGAAACTTAGTGTCGAAATTGCGCAAAACGGGTTCTGCAGCGAATCAAAGCCGTGCTGCTCGTTAGCAAGGATTAGTCCCGCAACAGTCTTATCATAAATAATTTCCGAGCCTGTTTTATTTTGCCTATCTTGCAGTCCCTGTATCGTGCTAATCGTCATGTTCCCTAATAGCAATGCTTCATAGATCAATCTTAATTGCGTTTCTTCTGTCGTGGGTTAACTGTAGTCCTTCTCCTGTAAACTCATGATGAAGTAACCGTGCATAAAGCCAAAGATGATGGGGTAGCTTCATATGTTGTTTTAAAGGGTAAATGAAGTAAGACGTGAAAATGGTTCTGTCACAGTGAGGGTCATTTTCATGCGAGTCACACTACACTACCAGAAAAGCCATAGTCCTTTGAAGACATCGAAAGTCGTAGTTCTCCAGCCCACTAAACCTCAGAATTAGAGAATGTCATCAGTTTTGACTAGTCAATTACTAGAGCAAGATAAAAATCAAAAAATGGGTAGGAGAATATCAACAAACAGTGTAAGGTGTGCAAAATTATAAAGATATATTCAGTTACTAATTTTTTCTGTCATACAGTATTACAAAATCTTATTTTTCATCGTCCACATTGCTTGACGTGCCAGAACAATATTGTGGGTGATATTTATTATAGAAACAACCGACGCACAAATTTTCGCAGCACCATGCGCATTTTATGAAAGTAATCTCTTGCAGGCGCACGGTTTCTTCATGAGCGATACCGGGAAACACAATTCTTTTACATTCAAAAGATTTCTCTTTCATCCACTAATTTCTATGCGAACCATGCGTATCTAATCATAGTATCAAAATGAGGTGCATTGAATTGATGTAGGATTAGCGAATGTACTTTTATCGAATCTTCACTAGAAGCGATCTCTCTATTGTCTTTCATCAAGTCGGTAGCATTCTGAATCATTTCCGTGAAGATTTTTACCTGTCGGTAAAAATAAACATCGCAGGGCTAGCAACAAGGAGTGCACTTTGGCGGGACCACTTTTAGGGCGTAGGTACGCGCTTTCCTTTCATCAGTGAATAGATGATCGTATAAAGTTGAATCCGTTTGCCATCTCCACGAATCGATGATGAACAAAATTTTTTTCTGTCCCACGTACGGAAGAATTACAGAACGCAAAAATTCTTCGTACACCAGTTTCGTGAACTTCCCGGATTTCGTGCAGGACACGACTACATTTCTGTATTTCCCAGTTAATTCGTCTACTTGTTTTTGAACGTTAGGACCAAATTTTCGGAAGGGTTCTTGCACACATAAAAAACCATATGGGATCACCTTTCCTGAGGCTGTTACGGTATACTGGGCTATAAAGAATTGTTTAAATCTTTTTTTCGGACAAGAACGGTTTTCGTTCCTTTTCCCGAAAGTGATTTATTATACCTTGCCTGATACTGGCAGCCAGTTTGATCAGTCTTGATTACGAAGTCCAGGTCGAAATTCTCCATAAGTATTCTCGTTTGTACGCGGAATTGTTCGGCAGCTGATAAAACTTCGTCTATCATCGCATTCTTTAGAGCTGACGAATTTTGTAATATTTCTTTGCCGTATCTTATGTTTTTTCTTGAATCGCTCAACGATAATGGGTGGATATCGAATTGAGGTAATACAAGACGCGACCGTTGTACGAACATTTGGAACTCCAAATGCGAACCACAAACGGAATGAATATTTGAAAAAATTAATAACTGAATATATCTATATAATTTCGCACACGTTACACTGTGCTTTGATATTCTTTGAAATAAAATTGAAAAATTCAGTTGATCTTGAAAAAAGAAAAAGAGGCACAGGAGACGGATTCTAACGCGATACCTCCAGCGCAGTAGCCGTGAACCTTTACGGCTGAGCTACGCTGACTTGCTCGGAATATATGTAATGTTACGTATATACAAATTGCACAATGAACTTCATAATTGATTTTCTCAAAAACCAAGGCCCGTCGCTAAAAAACCGAATAGCCAGTACTCAGGGTAAGTGCCTCTACAACATATTTGAAGCGTATCAAAATCCGTGATTTACAGTATGGAGCGTCCCCTTGTCAGTGTGAGACCACATCCCCAAGGTACAGGAACGCAGAATTCTCTCTTTGCCTTAAACGATGACGCTGAGCCCCTAGCTGACTAAGATTCAAGATTTGAGAGGTAAGTCCTTCGTGTATTAATGACATTAATAGCGTTTATGAGTGTGGGTTCTAACTTCTAGCATAACTGGTACTCAACTTCCGTGCGTGGAAGGACTATAGTGATCGATTCTCCTACTATAGGCCTCTACTGCTCTCTTTTACTCTGATTCATCTTTCGTCATCCGTGTAGAACCGTCAGTTGGGCCTGACTGCTTGCTTTTGTAAAGTTGTTTCATCTGTTCGAATGTCTTTATTTCGCCTCTTTGTGTCCTGAAAATGCTTTCCTTGAAGCTTCGTATTCATTACAGGGAACAGGGGTGCACATCCTGTGATTACGGGGGATGTGAAACTGTAGTGATTATAGGCTTGATCTAAAGCTGCCTGACACTCAACACTGCATGACCAGGAGAGTAGTCGTGATGTAGAAGCTACTCCTTTGGTTACAGGCCATTTTTTCTTCCGTAATGCGAACGAAACCGTTTTGACAGCTGAAGGTAGTAACAGTGGGTAATAGTGGTCTGCTGATGTACCTCGGGGAACAAACGCACGGGCCGAGTGGTTCTAGGCGCTACAGTCCGCAACCGCGCGACTGCTACGGTCGTTGGTTCGAATCCTGCCTCGGGCATGGATGTATGTGATTTCCTTAGGTTAGTTCGGTTTAAGTAGTTCTAAGTTCTAGGGGATTGATGACCTCAGATATTAAGTCCCATAGTGCTCAGAGCCATTTGAACCATTTTTTGAACAAACTCACGGAGGACTATCCACTCAGTATCAGAATGGCGAAACAACATCTCTTAATTTGATTGTCAACGGTCTTCCTTTTATTGGTCGAGGTAATTAAAACGTCTTCCACAAGCTCGATGGGAGTTATACGGAGTAAGGAACGAGTCCAGGGGTGTCCATAATTATTACTATCACACCTGCCAAGAACGGGAGCACCAACAGGAAAACGGGTCAGATGGATCTATTTTTTTAAAAATCTAGTTATCGCAAGCAATTGATCAAAGAAATCAGGTACAAAATTATGGTAATGGGCAGAGGAAATAGTACCTTAACTTTGAATGAACAAAAACCATGCAGGAACTCCTGGGAATGAGTTCGCGGATAAGCTCGCCTAACAAAGAGCTCGAGAAAACGCAACAAAAAGCCACAACAGAATTTCTGCCTCTGTTATCAAAAGGAAATTAAGATGTATACCAAACGGAAAATGGGAAAGAGAGCTGGTGAAATCAAGAAAAGGAATTGTTTCCAACTGCTGGATTTCACCTTTCCATAAATTTAACACCGTAATCTAATCTTACAACTACGTTACCTGGGAACGGAAACATAATGTTTTATTGCCATCGGTTCAGATTATCCCTCCGTGCTGACTCCACATACGCAGAGAACGGCCCAGCAGTAGACCGCCGTTTATAGACGAATCACGAAGTTAATAATGAGAGAGATGCGCTAAGGAAAAATGTAACAAAAAGGGAGGCAGCTGGCCAGTCGGCAAACCAGTTTTAGTAAAACTATACATGAAACAATTTTGCAAATTTTGTAATGGAATAAAAAATCTCAAGATAAAAATAGTCGTAACACTTGCCAAAGTTAAAAAAAATTGTTTTGCCTGAAAACCATATGTGACGTACACTTTTATTTTTGTAATGGCATTAACGTATTTCTCTGGTAGTAGGAAACATTGCCTTAAATTACTTTATTGAAGCGTACTGTTTTAAATATAATTAATTGTGAACTTTCACCAGCACAGTAGCAATTCCTTATGTTTAATTTTGTTCGTCACATATTTTGTAGAACAATAAGCTTAAAGATGTAGTATTACAAAATTCGTATTGGACTGTGTCGCAATAAACAAATAAAAGTAATGGCTAGTATCAAATGATAACAATAACACCAAGTTTCGTCGTCTGTGAAGCTTTTTGACAAAACATCTATGTTAAGACATTGTTTCTTCAGCTGTGGAACTGAAAAACCGCCAAACTCATGAAACAGCATTTACAAGTACAAGCCCTCTTTCCTAACTGACTCTTATACAATGGAAACTCCAGGTTGGAATGCCAACAATATTAGGAAAAGGTTAAACTGTTATTCACCTTAAAAAACGCCAGCTAAATTGCAAATAGGTGCAACGGAAAGACTGTTACACTTTATAGCTTTTGGCCAAAACCTTCTTCAGCAAAGAAAACACACACTCATTCACACAAGCAAGCACATCTCATGCACACATAACAGCTACCACCGGCATCTCCGATCGGATTTTCATAGCTGAAGAAGGCTTCGGCGGGAAGCTATAATGTGTAATAGTCTTTTCGTTGTGCCTTCTTGCCACTCAGTGGCTCAGCTTTACAGTGAACCTCTCGGGGTAGCTGTGCGGTCTGGGGCGCCTTGCCACGGTTCGCGTGGCTGCCTCCGTCGGAGTTTCGAGTCCTCCCTTGAGCATGGGTGTTTGTGATGTCCTTAGCGTAAGTTATTTTAAGTTAGATTAAACAGTATGTAAGCCTAGGGACCGATGACCTTAGAGGTTAGGTCCAATAGAACTTACCACAAATTTCTTTATGGTGAGTAGCAATTTATCCTTACCCTAATATTGTTGACTTTTATGCAATGATGGCTGTTTGTCCAGTTAACACAATGTGAAATACGTGAAACTGGCGGGAGAATCTGTTGATAGCGTCCCTCTGCCTCCAGGAAATGTACTTATTTTTGGACTCACGTTGCATTTAGAGTCAGCTGCTTATAGCAGTATATACGAGGGTTATTCCAAAAGTAAGGTCCGATCGGTCGCGAAATGGAAACGACTATGAAAATCCGATAAAGCTTTGCACAGATGTGTTGGGTAGTGTCTCTAGTATAACCCCAGTTAGCATCACGTCGCTCTTCTCATTTCTGAGCTCGCAGTGAGTGCGTAAAGATGTCTAGAAAATAGTGTCTGCCGCCAAGTACGAGGGCCTGGTGAGAAATTTCGCCTGAAGCTATGCAGCCAACATTACATAACTGTCGTGCTGTTTCGTCTTCACGACAATTCTCAGCCGCATTCTGCAGGGGCAATGAAGATGCTCCTGCATCGTTTTCAAATGGAAATGTGAGATTACCCACAATACAGTCCGCAATTGTCTCCCCCTGAGTTTCATCTCTGGTCACATGAACCGCTGTCTTTGAAGACAACATTTTGACACAGACAACGAGGTGTAGGCCAGCGTGGAGAATTGGCGGAAAGCTCTGGCGGCTGCCTTCTATGATGAGGCTATTGAAAAGTTGGTACAACGCTATGACAAAAGTCTAAGTCAGAACGGCGACTACGTAGAGAAGTAGCTGAAAGGTGTAGCTAATTGTTACAAGTAAAACATTTCTGATGTTCACTGTGGATTCAATTTGGCAATCAATCGGACCTTACTTTTGGAATAACCCTCGTACTACTAACTTTCGCTCACTCACCGTCTTCCTCTACATATCCATAGCCGTAGCCTCCCTCGTGGTCCTCATAGTCATCGTCATCTTCGAAGCCGAGGCGGTCTCGTGGCGACGGCCCTGTTGGGTAGTCGTCGACAGCATCCTCCTTCCGCTTCTTAGCGCCGTATTTGTAGCCTTCCTCTACCTGCTTGCTCGACACTGTCGTCTTCTTGTAGTCACCCTCTTGTGGTTGGTACTTCCCAGAGTAGCGGTTCCTGTAGTAGTCGTGGTTGTAGGTCAGCGGAGCGTACTCTGCAGTCCCCACCGCCACTGAAGGCTTCTGGCTATCCACGTCATTGCCCAACTCGTTGTTGGATGGTAGAGTGTGATAGCTCCGACCAGACGTCGCCAGCGACAACTGAGGACTCGAGATCGCGCTATTTGGAGGCTGCACCATCGGGTTCTGTGCTTGAGCTGACGACCAGTGAGACTTAGAGGTCGCATTGATCGGAGGATGCGCGGTCTGGTTGTGTACTTGAACGTCCAACCAGCGACTCCTCGAAGTTGCGCTGATCAGAGTCTGCACCGTCTGGTTCTGACCTTGAGGACCTTGAGCAAGTGGCCATTGAGGCCTCGAGGTCGCGCTGACCAGAGGCTGCGCCATCTGGTGCTGTATTTGAGATGGTGGCCAGCGAGCCCTCACGATCGTGCTGACTACAGGCTGTGCCGTGAGGTTCTGAAGCTGAACTGGCGACCAGTGCGACCTCAGAAAATCGCCCACCAGAGGCTGTGTCGCCTGATTCTGTACATGAGCTGGTTGGGCCATCGCCATCCACAGGGGCACCAGGTACAGCAGCGCCGTGCTCATGGCTGCTCTCATTTCTTCACCTGCCAACAACAAAAGACTAAGTGTCTATGAATTGTTTCAACAAGGGACAACAAAACATTAGCGACTTGTGAGAACGTTATTAGTAACTTTAGGTGCCTTTTTATTGAGTACGCAAACTTTTAACAACAAAATTATAGGTGGTAGAGGACCCTGAACTACTCTGAGATAAGGAATCAATAGTTGTAAGCGAATATTTGAGGTATCTCATGGTCTTTAGTAAGAAATGTGTGACGGCTCAACACAAAAGTTTTGTCTCAAGTACAGATAGTGTTGAGGATCAGTGGACAAAGTTCAAAACCATCGTACAACATGCATTAGATGAGTATGTGCCAAGCAACATCGTAAGACATGGAAAACAGCCAACGTGGTACAACAACCGAGTTAGAAAACTGCTGCGGAAGCAAAGGGAACTTCACAGCAAACATAAACATATCCAAAGCCTTGCAGACAAACAAAAATTACGCGAAGCGAAATGTAGTGTGAGGAGGGCTATGCGAGAGGCGTTCAGTGAATTCGAAAGTAATGTGCTATGTACTGACTTGGCAGAAAATCCTAAGAAATTTTGGTCTTATGTCAAAGCGGTTGGTGGATCAAAACAAAATGTCCAGACACTCTGGTACTGAAACAGAGGATGACAGACTAAAGTCCGAAATACTAAATGTCTTTTTCCAAAGCCGTTTCACAGAGGAAGACTGCACTGTAGTTCCTTCTCTAGATTGTCGCACGGATGACAAAATGGTAGATATCGAAATAGACGACAGAGGGATAGAGAAACAATTAAAATGGCTCAAAAGAGGAAAGGCCGCTGGACCTGATGGGATACCAGTTCGATTTTACACAGAATATGCGAAGGAACTTGCCCCCCTTCTTGCAGCGGTGTACCGTAGGTCTCTAGAAGAGCGTAGGGTTCCAAAGGATTGGAAAAGGGCACAGGTCATCCCCGTTTTCAAGAAGGGACGTCGAACAGATGTGCAGAACTATAGACCTATATCTCTAACGTCGATCAGTTGTAGAATTTTGAAACCCAGCTAGCACTATTCATCCACGAGACTCAAAGGGCCATAGACACGGGTTCACAGGTAGATGCCGTGTTTCTTGACTTCCGCAAGGCGTTCGATACAGTTCCCCACAGTCGCTTCATGAACAAAGTAAGAGCATATGGACTATCAGACCAATTATGCGATTGGATTGAAGATTTCCTAGATAACAGAGCGCAGCATGTCATTCTCAATGGAGAGAAGTCTTCCGAAGTAAGAGTGATTTCAGGTGTGCCGAAGGGGAGTGTCGTAGGACCGTTGCTATTCACAATATACATAAATGACCTTGTGGATGACATCGGAAGTTCACTGAGGCTTTTTGCGGATGATGCTGTGGTATATCGAGAGGTTGTAACAATGGAAAATTGTACTGAAATGCAGGAGGATCTGCCACGAACTGACGCATGGTGCAGGGAATGGCAATTGAATCTCAATGTAGACGAGTGTAATGTGCTACGAATACATAGAAAGATAGATCCCTTATCATTTAGCTACAATATAGCAGGTCAGCAACTGGAAGCAGTTAATTCCATAAATTATCTGGGAGTACGCATTAGGAGTGATTTAAAATGGAATTATCATATAAAGCTGATAGTTGGTAAGGCAGATGCCAGACTGAGATTCATTGGAAGAATCCTAAGGAAATGCAATCCGAAAACAAAGGAAGTAGGTTACAGTACGCTTGTTCGCCCACTGCTTGAATAATGCTCAGCAGTGTGGGATCCGTACCAGATAGGGTTGATAGAAGAGATAGAGAAGATCCAACGGAGAGCACCGCTCTACGTTACAGGATCATTTAGTAATCGCGAAAGCGTTACGGAGATGAAAGACAAACTCCAGTGGAAGACTGTAGGAGAGACGCTCAGTAGCTCGGTACGGGCTTTTGTTGAAGTTTCGAGAACATACCTTCACCGAAGAGTCAAGCAGTATATTGCTCCCTCCTACGTATATCTCGCGAAGAGACCATGAGGATAAAATCAGAGAGATTAGAGCCCACACAGAAGCATACCGACAATCCTTCTTTCCACGAACAATACGAGACTGGAATAGAAGGGAGAACCGATAGAGGTACTCGAGGTACCCTCCGCCACACACCGTCAGGTGGCTTGAGGAGTATGGATTTAGATGTCGATGTAGAAGCATGCCTTTGTAAACTACTTATGTTTCATGACAAACAGCTGTCTATCTCAGCGTTCTTAGTGACGTGCGCACAGTGGAATTTGCATTATGAAGAGCCATCTCATCTGCGAGAACAGTGGTGAGTATTTGAAAGCTTGGCCAGGAATGCGGGGCATCTATGTGCCTGCGTGACTGGATGACGGATTTTTATGGGGCCATTGCGTGCATGCTGGCTTAAGGGGATAGAGACGATAAAATGACAGCTAAGCTGGACGAAATGAAAAAGTAATAATATATATTTTCAATAATTTATATTCTTCTGTGCTCGCTACGTAGTGTATGTCTTTTGAGGAGTATATGTCTTTTAACGACATAGTACAATTATAATTCCAAGCACACTGCTAAGTTTGATAGCTTTTATTTTTACAATAGGCCTATTTCGGCTGAACTACCATCATCAGATTATCTGTGAGTAAATGGTATATATTTTTAGTACTTATTTCTAATTTGATGGGTAATCATTAAATGGATTTCATTATTATACATTTTTAGTACGTCTGATGGTTTTTGTCATACATGCTATATCGGTGGTTCTGTCACTGTAAAAATGGTAGGTTATCACCTTATCTAACTTATTACTTTATGTAGTTGTCAGATTACATTCTTTACATAGGTATTTTCGTGACAGCTTATTTGATAAATAATCGAGCCGTACTGTGTGGTTACAGGTAGTTCTTTTTATCATTTCTATTATGAAGGCACTGATCTGGGCTGTTGTTGTACCTTTTCTTTTTCTGTGTGTTATATCTAAGAAAATATAGATATAGATATAACACAAGGGAAAAGAAAAGGTATACCAACAGCCAGGATCAACACTAAGATAACAGCAATGATAGAACTGCCTGTGACCATGAAATATCGCTGGACTATCTATGAAATAAGCTGTCACGAAAATACTGATATGAAGAATATAATCTGACACCTACATTAAATAATAAGTCAGAAAGGTGATAACCAATCATTACAACTCCAATAACACCAAAGTAACGTAAATAACCAGCAAATAGACAGTGACAGAACAACCGATATTGCATGAATGTGAAAACCATTAGACGTATGTAAAAATGTGTAACAATGAAATCGATTTAATAATTACCTATAAAATTAGAAAAATTTGTCAGAAGTATGTACCATTAATTATAAGCAACTTGATGATGGCAGAACAGCTGTAATAGGCCTATTGTAAGCGTAAAAAGCCCCCAAACTTTGGAACCTATTTGAAACTACAATTATACTGTTATATACACTTTCGCAGATATTACATTACAAACGCTACAAACATGATACAAAAGCACCAAGTACATAAGAAAAATGGCATCGATGGGTTGAGCTCGTTGCAGCTTCAAGCAAGACTCTAGAACCGTTATTAAAAAGTTACTGTTGTTTTTAATTACGATAAATTATAAAATTAATAACTAATAAACTGTTGGAGCAATCTGATCACATGAAATGTCACGTGGATGCTGCCAACGTCTGTAAACAGCATAATGAGCTTGGCCTACTTTTCGAATCACGCATGTCTATAAAGAATTATAGGAGATTTACTGAAACTTGGTCAGCCTTTGCACCTGAGTGTTCAGCACGGCTGGACCCGATTCCCAGTACTGCCAGGGATTTATCCTTGGCCGGAATACTGGAACGGGGCGCACTAAGCAACGTGACGCAAACTGAAGAGATGCTCGACCGATTAGTAGTTCCCTAGTTCAGAAACCCAACATCGACCGGGAGAGACGTGTGCTGACCACATGCCCCTTCGTACCTCATCCGATGGAGCCATTTGACAGAGGATAACACGGTAGTTGGTCGCACCCCTAGGGCGAGAACGCAGAACTTTGTTTTTTACTGCTACTGAAAGTTGTTATGGAACCGTGCCAATCCTGTTCATCCTCCACAATTACAAGTAATATATAAGTAGCATGAGTTTCCCAAATCCTTATTTAATATTCCTAATAAAATAATAATCACGATCTGCTATTTGATACGTATTTTAAGTCTAGTCACGTTGCTAGATCACATGTATCCATGCTTCATGAGTTTTTTTTTAATAACTTGCGCGTGTCGATGTTTAACGAGAGATCGCTAAGTGACCGCAGTAATTTTCTCCGTTCTATAGTACGTTACTATATGTATGACTTTAAATTTAAATGGTGGTCATTGTTTCACTATCTAACTTGGATCCAGTTGTGTGTGACGTCACAGAGAATATTTAAGGACGAGTGTTAGAGCACGTGGGATCTTTTGCCAGTGGGTGCTGGTGTTGGTGAGTGTGTTATTGTTGATAGGCCGTGCAGCCAAATAGCCGTGAACACTTTAAATACTTTAATATTTCAGTGGACTCAGAATACACTGACGGAAAAAAAACGCGACACCAAGAAATAGTTAATGTAGAGTAAAGACATTTCGGGAATTTAAAGTTTAAATATTCTGGGGTGTTAGGCAGCGTCATATATCCTCTAAAATAGTCGACGTTTCGACCCCTCTACTGGGATTCACTTCAGTATCTTCCGGCTTAGTGGCTCCCAGCTATCAAAGAAGTGAATACGCGACCGCGGTGTGCGAGCAACATAAACAACGCGCTGCAAGTCACCTCGGCGGACAACAATATTTTGCGTAAATGTTCCCTCACGCTTGCTCTCTCCGCTTAGGATCTAGCCAATGCTGACGGCCAACCGATAGCAGTAGGACGAATTTCAACCAATAACCCTTCTCTAGCGTAAGAGTAGAATAGTGACTTAATATCCAATGACGATGCGCCACCAATAGTATCCACAAGAGTTTAGCCAATAACGCCCCTTCTTCTGCATCAGCGCATGAATATTAGCCTATGACGATGGCCCACCAATGGTGGCCACAAGAATTTTAACCAATACTCCCACTCTCCAGCACAAACGCGGGAAAACTCCCCTTTATAAGAGAACGCGACACTGGTCTCTGTCAGTGTTCTAGCAACAGTGGACACCGGAAAATCCTGAAGAAGATCCCAGCAGAGTGCTTGCATTGTGTTGTACAGGTGACGGCTGTCGTCTGTGAGATGGATTTCGATGCTTGTTGCACTTGTTCTGTCGATACAGGGAGGGTTAACGCTGTTTGTGAATGACGCTGGACTTGTCGCCCAATGATATCCCAAATGTATTCGAATGGAGACAGATCTGGTGATCGAGCAGGCAAGTCAACATGTCTATAATCCCTACAGCATGTGAGGTTACAACACCGGTATGTGGGCGCGCGTTATCCTGTTGGAAAACACCTCCTGGAGTGGTTCTCATGAATGTCAGCACAACAGGTCGAATCTCCAGACGGGCATACAGTTTTGCATGATAGGATAATCATGAGAGTGCTCCTACTGCCATACAATATCGCATCCCAGACCATAGCGCCACGTATTGGTCCAGTGTATTTAGGGCACACACAGGTTGGTTGCAGGCCCTCAACTGGCCTCCATCTAACCAGCACCCATCATTGATAGCGAGGCAGAAGGAGCCTTCACCTGAAAACACAACAGACCTCCACCCTGCCCTCCAATGAGCTCTCATTCCCGGGTTCGATTCCCGGCGGGGTCAGGGATTTTCTCTGCCCCGTGATGACCGGGTGTTGTGTGCTGTCCTTAGGTTCGTTATGTTTAAGTATTTCTAAGTTCTAGGGGACTGATGACCATAGATGTTAAGTCCCTTAGTGCTCAGAGCCATTTGAACCAATGAGCTCTCACTCGAAGCCACTGAAGTCGCAAATGGCGGTGGTTTGGGGTCAGAGGAATGCAAGCTACATGGCGTGTAGCTCAGAACTGTCCTCGAAGTAACCAATCTGCGACAGTTCGTTGTGTCATTGTGGTGCCAACTGCTGCTCAAATTGCTGCTGCAGATACAGTACTCTCCGCCATAGCCATATGCCAAACACGACGGTCTTGCCTCTCTTTAGTGCCACGTGGTCATCCGGAGCCCCGTCTTCTTGCGACGACCTTGACCACCGCCGAGAGCAGTCGCAATCCAACTACAGTACCTTGTTCAAACTCCGTGGGGTGTTGACAATGGCGTCTTTGACGCCTCATAGGCATTCTTCACTAACATCAACTCACCACGCCCAGTCCCAAAGGTAACTAACGTTCACGTCCGTTACATCGTGTGTTTAAGGTAAAAGTGATCTGCATCCTCGTAGTGGCACTACTAGCGCCATTGTTATGGGACTGGTGCGAAATCTGAATATACATCATCTTTCAGGTGTAGAAACACGCCTACCAACTTCCGTTTATGTCGCGCAGCTCTTCTTGGTGTTCCGATTTTTTTTCCGCCAGTATAATTTCGAGGGCGCGATTTACGAACCGACTTCCCACTGGACCTAAGAGTATTTGTGTTTTTAGTGAATGATTTTGTAGACCATTAGTTTTGTTTGCCAGTCTGATGCAGGTCTGAATTATAATTATTATTTGCTGCAGTTAATACTAAGAAACGGTCTCGCCGCAGTGGTAACACCGGTTCCCATCAGATCACCGAAGTGAAGCGCTGTCGGGCTGGGCTAGCACTTGGATGGGAGACCATCCGGTCTGTCGAGCGCTGTTGGCAAGCGGTGTGCACTCAGCCCTTGTGAGGCCATCTGAGGAGCAGCTTGATTCAGAAGCAGCGGTCCCGGTCTCGGAAACTGACATATGGCCGGCAGAGCGGTGTGGTGACCATATGCCCCTCAAATTCGCATCCAGTAACGCCTATTAGTTGAGGATGACACGGTGGCCGGTCGGTACCGTTGGGCCTTCATAGTAAGAGAAATACGTAGTTGGATATACACACATCATTCCGAGAGTTCCGGAACTGTACAGAAAATTGGAATACAGATCAACATAAACATCATTTCTCCCTTTTTATTGCTCATGAAAACCACACATTGCATGTAGTACTACCATACAGCGAGTCCTTCAGAGGTGGGGGTCCAGATTGCTGCACACATCGGTACCTCTAATACCCAGTAGCACGTCCTCTTGCATTGACGCATTCCTGTATTCGTCGTGGAATTCTATCCACAAGTTCATCAAGACACTGTTGGTCCACATTGTCCCACTCCTCCACAGCGATTAGGCGTAGATCCCTCAGAGTAACTGGTGGGTAACGTCGTCCATAAACAGCGCTTTTCAATCTATCCCAGTGTTGTTCGATAGGGTTCATGTCTGGAGAACACGCTGGCCACTCTAGCCGAGCGACGTCGTTATCCCGAAGGAAGTCATTCACAAGATGTGCACAATGGGTGCGCGAACTGTCGTTTATGAAGACGAGTGCCTCACAATATGCTGCCGATATGGTTGCACTATCGGTCGGAGGATGGCATTCAAGTATTATACATCCGTTGCGGCGCCTTCCATGACCACCAGCGGCGTACGTCGGCCCCACATAATGCCACTACTAAATAGCAAGGGACCTCCACCTTGCTGCACTCGCTGGACAGTGTGGCTAAGGTGCTCAACCTGACCGGGTTGTCTGGTTGAAGGCATATGCAACACTCATCGATGCAGAGAACGTGATGCCAATTCTGAGCGGTCCATTCTGCATGTTGTTGGGCCCATGCATGGTGTCGTGATTGCGAAGATGGACCTCGCCATGGACGGCTGGAGTGAAGCTGCGCATCATGCATTTTGAGTCATAAGACGAAGTCTTGTGGCTGCCCGAAATGCGTTATTCAACATGGTGACCTTGCTGTCATAGTTTCCTCCGAGCCATAATCCGTAGGCAGCTGTCATCTACTGCAGTAGTAGCCCTTGGGCGCCTGAGGAGGCATGTCATCGACAGTTCCTGTCTCTGTGTCTCCTCCATGACCGAACAACATCGCTTTGGTTCACTCCGAGGCGCCTGGACACTTCCCTTGTTGAGAGCCCTACCAGGCACAAAGTAACAATGTGTTTCAAGGGTCAGTCGTTGTCAGAACAATATTCTGAGTTGTTGTGAGTGCATTATGTCTGAGCTAAGTGAATTCGAACCAGGGCAGGTTTTTGGTGTTCGTATGGTGGGTGCTTCCATAACCAAGCTAGCCGAAGCGCATGGTTTTTCAAGAGGCATCATATCGTAGATTTTTACCGCGCGCAAGGAAAAATGGAATAACACCATCCGGTAAGTCACAACGTGGACGGAAGTATGCGTTGAGTGAACGTAACAGACGGACATCGAAGATGATTGTGACGAAAACTATAAGACGACAACAACTGCAAAGGTCACTATGAATGTCGCACTCGTGAACGCTGTCGGCGCCAAAACAACGCGAAAGGAACTCCACCTACAGGGAATTCCATGGCGAGCTTGAATTCCAAAATCGCTCACCAGTGAAGCAAATGCCCGTTGTAAGAAAACGGGAGTAGGAAGAGAAGGCAGGAGGAGATTAGTGTTTAACGTCCCATCGACAACGAGGTCATTAGAGACAGAGCACAAGTCCGGAAGAAAGTCGGCCATGCCCTTTCGAAGAAAAGATGCGGCATTTGCCTTAAATGATTTAGATAAATCACTGAAAACCTAAATCAGGATTACCGGACCTGGGTTTGAACCGTCGTCCTTCCGAATGCAAGTCCAGTGTGCTAAGCACTACGCTATCGAGCTCGGTACATCAGAACGTGGTGCCGAAGCCATAAAACCTGGACTATGGAGTGATAGCAGTTTGGTCGGATGAGGCTTGTTTCACACTGTTTTCAATTTCTGGCTACTTTACGTCCCAAGAGGGAAACGTAGCGAGGGTTCGGTGAAGATTTGGACAGCCATATCGTAGTATTCCATGGGCCCCGTGGTTACTCTGCAGGGTCGTATTACTGCTGAGGATCGTGTGACATTTTTGGCTTATCAGGTCCATCTCATTGTACAATGTTTGTTCTCCAGTGATTATGCTGTGTTCCAAGACGACAAGACTCTTTCTCACGCAGGTTACGTGGTCTAGGACTGGTTTTGTGAGCGCGAGGATGGACTGTAGCATCTTCCCTGGCCCACACAGTAATCAGATCTCAATGTTATTGAACATTGTGGTCTACTTCGAAGACCCGAATTGCCACTACTCTGCAGCAACAGTGGTAAATAAATGTCGGTGGCTAGGGCTTCCCGTCGGCTAGACCTGTCGCCCGGTGCAAGTCTTTTTAGGTGACGCCACTTTGGCGACTTGCGTGTCGATGAGAATGATATGATGATGAAGACAACACAACATTCAGGCGGAGAAACATCTCAGCGGAGAAAATCTCCAACCCAGCCGCGAATCGAACCCGGGCCCCTTTGCATGACATTCTGTCGCGCTGATCACTCAGCTATCGAGGCGGACAGGAAGAGTGGTATAAGAACGATTTGAAGCCCATACGAGGCCTGTATTTATACATTCTGAGATGGCTGGGAGCTATTTTGAATGTGGGCGGTTTTCATACACCGTATTAGACGTTGTAATGTGTTTTTGCTGTTTCCATATTTTTGCAAAAACAGACATAATGTCTGATGGGATAGCCGCAATCAGTGGTTTTACAATATTACTTATAATCCGTCTTGATTGTAAAATGTTTAATCATATGACCGGTTTCGGTTCCCCTAGAACCATCTTCAGATCTGATATTTCGGTTACAGGATTCACCCGTCCACACACAGCAACTTTCACATGCTGTCTGTGGACGGATTACTCTTGTAATCGAAATATCAGCTCTGAAGATGGTTCTAGAGGAACCGAAACCGGTCATATGATTAAACATTTTGCAATCAAGACGGATTATAAGTAACATACATATTTTTGTCCAGCCCCTTTCTAACAAACACCCTGTCAGCAGGTAATTAGGCCCCACAATTGATTTTTTAATAAAGCTGTTTCTTTCATAGGAAAGAGTGCTGGAGGCACAGTTACCTCACAGGGAACTGCGGCAGCTGCTGAACAGTGTTCCACAGCGTGCAACAGCAAGCAACGGGCTTAGAATGAAACACTGATGTGGCAGTTCCCAAGGAGACACCTTTGAACGTGGAAACTGCTGGCGAGAGTGCCGCAAGAGAAAAGGAAAGGCAAAAACGTACGGTAGTGCCATTTTAAGGGGCATTTTGTGCTTTGAAAAGCCGAAACACATGGCGGCAGACCCGTCGTTAGACTGTCTGCGAGCTGAGAAATGAAGCGCACCTTCCTCCTTTATAACTCTTTGCCGGACAGTCACAGGACGGTGGAACGTCCGTCTGCTACACTCTGCACGCTTCCTGGACCCAGCCAGCTATTCAGAAAAAGACATCAGTAACCTACATTTTCTCTGATGTAGTATTCGACAAAGGAATTACTCGACAGGTGGAATCAGATGTTACGTCTGAATGGGAAGCATTCATTAGAAACGCTGGCGTCATGGCGTACGGTCCGAGGGAGGTTGCCCGAAGTGTTTCTTTGCACAACGAGCATAAATTACGCGCTGAAAGGTGCCTGTGTGAATGATGGATTGGTAGTCGAGGATGTCTTGCTGCCTTATGCTACGATAACAGCAACAGATTCGTATAGGATTCGTATAGGATGCTGTGTTCGTACTGAACCTACCGGCTGTTGATTTATCTCCAGTAGTCGTCAATGCAAGATGTTACACGCAAACAGCGCTCTGTCTTTCACACTTCTTTGTTTTAGTAGGAGCGATGTATAACTTAATCAGTCGCATCTAGATGAGTAACCAAGCAGGTCGACGAGTATTGAAGTAACTAGGCAGCAACTAAAATTGGTGATAGTACTGAGATGACTACCAGAAATCTGTTATGAAACCTGTTTTATGCTACAGGTGCGTCGAGCGCTGGTGGCTAATTCTTTCACGCATTGGAACACACTAGTGAACAGCGGAGTTCAGACCCTCAGCCAGCTAGTCATATTTGGGTTTTCCGTAGTTTCTCTTTTTCTATGAAAGCGAATGCGAAGATGGTTCCTTTGAAAAGAACACGGCCGATTTCCTTCCCCAATGTCCAATCCGTGTTCCGTCCCTAATGACCCCGCTGTTGACCGGATATTAAACCCTATTCTCGTTACCTTTTTCTGCTACATTTACGAAAAATTTTCAGGGAACTCATCACTTGACAGTATTAATTACTGACTTTCCCGTTCTAATGCTGTGTAGAGCGACAAAAACCGATTCTCTTTGTCTCTGTCCGCGCTCTAATCTCCGTAAACTAGCTTTTGCGAATGGAAAGCAGAATCATATTACAGCCTGCATACAGACGTGAATGACTAGATACATCTTCGTGCCGTTTATGGAACTATGTGTGCTGTAGTCCAATGAGCCCCTTTACAGATCCTTGAGCACAGCCGGCCGGGGTGGCCGAGCGGTTCCAGGTGCTGCAGTCTGGAACCGCGCGACCTCAGAAGTTAAGTCCCATAGTGTTCAGAGCCATTTGAACCTTGAGCACACCCGAATCATTATATTTCCCAAATCCGTCAGCTACAACCTTAACAACAATCTCTTTAGACGTCAAAATAATTACAAATTGTCAGGTGGTATTCTAAATCGAGAGTATGTTGCACAATGATGAATTGGATGCACATAATTACCGGCCAATTTCACTGACGTAGATTTGATGTAGAATCACGGAGCATATTTTGTGTTCAGACATAATGACCTTTCTAGACTCTGAGAAGCTCATCTCCAGAAACCAGCACGGTTTTAGGAAACAGTGGTCATGCGTGACACAGCTGGCCCTCTTTGTGCAAGATATACAACAGGCTCTAGATACCGGCTCCAACGTTTAACCATATTTCTCGACTTTCGAAAGGCGTTCGACGCAGTTCCGCACTGTCGCTTGCTCCAAAAAGTGCGCGCTCACGGTCTATCAGTCCACATATGCGGTTGGGTAGAAAGTATATCGTCCTGAATGAGGTGACTTCAACAGAAACATGCGTAACATCAGGTGTGCCCCAGGGCAGCGTAATAGGTCCGCTGCTTTATACGATTTACATAAACGATCTGGTTGATGGAACTGACAGCGGCCTTAGACTGTTTGCCGTTGATGCTGTAGTCTACAGAAAAGTAGATCACACGAAAGTTGTGAACAAATCAATGAGGATTTGCAGAAAATAAATGCGTGGTGTAATGACTGGCAGTTATCTCTCAATATTAGTAAGTGTAACCTACTGCGTATAAGAAGGCGAAAATCCCCGTTAATGTACGAGTACAAAATAAAATGCCCAGTGTTTGGAAGCGGTAACATCCGTCAAGTATCTGGGTGTGACTATTCGAAATGATCTCAAATGGAATGATCGGATTACACAAGTAACGGGCAAGACAAACTCTAGATCGCGGTTTATTGGTAGAATCCTGAAGCGATGCAGTCCTTCAACAAAGGAAATTGCTTACAATACGTTAGTTCGTCCAGTCTTAGAGTACTGTTCGTCTGTATGGGACCCTTACCAGTTGGGTCTGATTCAAGACATTGAGAAGGTCCAAAGAAGAGAGGCAAGATTCGTGACTGGTACATTTAGCCATCTCGAGAGCGCTACAGATCTCATAGAAAGTTTGAAGTGGGACACACTTGCAGATAGAAGGCGCGCTAAACAGAAGGGGCTGCTCACTAAATTCCGAAATCCGATCTTCGCCGAGGATATAGAGCACATATTTTACCACCAGCTTTCAAATCGCGCAATGATCACCAGTCAAGGATAAGGGAAATTAGAGCTCGTACTGAGGTGTTAAGACAGTCGTTTTTCCCTCGCGCGATCCGATAGTGGAACAGATGGGTGAAAATATAACTTTGGCGCGAATTGTGCCCTCCGCCACACACTGGTTATTGGCTAGCGGAGTATACACAGGGTGTTTCAAAAATGACCGGTATATTTGAAACGGCAATAAAAACTAAAAGAGCAGCGGTAGAAATACACCGTTTGTTGCAATATGCTTGGGACAACAGTACATTTTCAGGCAGACAAACTTTCGAAATTACAGTAGTTACAATTTTCAACAACAGATGGCGCTGCGGTCTGGGAAACTCTATAGTACGATATTTTCCACATATCCACCATGCGTAGCAATAATATGGCGTAGTCTCTGAATGAAATTACCCGAAACCTTTGACAACGTGTCTGGCGGAATGGCTTACATGCAGATGAGATGTACTGCTTCAGCTGTTCAATTGTTTCTTGATTCTGGCGGTCCACCTGGTCTTTCAAGTGTCCCCACAGAAAGAAGTCACAGGGGTTCATGTCTGGCGAATAGGGAGGCCAATCCACGCCGCCTCCTGTATGTTTCGGATAGCCCAAAGCAATCACACGATCATCGAAATATTCATTCAGGAAATTAAAGACGTCGGCCTTGCGATGTGGCCGGGCACCATCTTGCATAAACCACGAGGTGTTCGCAGTGTCGTCTAAGACAGTTTGTACCGCCACAAATTCACGAAGAATGTCCAGATAGCGTGATGCAGTAATCGTTTCGGATCTGAAAAATGGGCCAATGATTCCTTTGGAAGAAATGGCGGCCCAGACCAGTACTTTTTGAGGATGCAGGGACGATGGGACTGCAACATGGGGCTTTTCGGTTCCCCATATGCGCCAGTTCTGTTTATTGACGAAGCCGTCCAGGTAAAAATAAGCTTCGTCAGTAAACCAAATGCTGCCCACATGCATATCGCCGTCATCAATCCTGTGCACTATATCGTTAGCGAATGTCTCTCGTGCAGCAATGGTAGCGGCGCTGAGGGGTTGCCGCGTTTGAATTTTGTATGGATAAAGGTGTAAACTCTGGCGCATGAGACGATACGTGGACGTTGGCGTCATTTGGACCGCAGCTGCAACACGGCGAACGGAAACCCGAGGCCGCTGTTGGATCACCTGCTGCAGTAGCTGCGCGTTGCCCTCTGTGGTTGTCGTACGCGGTCGCCCTACCTTTCCAGCACGTTCATCCGTCACGTTCCCAGTCCGTTGAAATTTTTCAAACAGATCCTTTATTGTATCGCTTTTCGGTCCTTTGGTTACATTAAACCTCCGTTGAAAACTTCGTCTTGTTGCAACAACACTGTGTTCTAGGCGGTGGAATTCCAACACCAGAAAAATCCTCTGTTCTAAGGAATAAACCATGTTGTCTACAGCACACTTGCACGTTGTGAACAGCACACGCTTACAGCAGAAAGACGACGTACAGAATGGCGCACCCACAGACTGCGTTGTCTTCTATATCTTTCACATCACTTGCAGCGCCATCTGTTGTTGAAAATTGTAACTACTGTAATTTCGAAAGTTTGTCCGCCTGAAAATGTACTGTTGTCCCAAGCATATTGCAACAAACGGTGTATTTCTATCGCTGCTCGTTTAGGTTTTATTGCCGTTTCAAATATACCGGTCATTTTTGAAACACCCTGTATGTAGATGTAGTTGTAGAAACAATTTCGTATAACTGTGTTCTGTAACTTCGCTTTGGAGATGCTGTCCACGGTAACATTACCATTGCTGTCACAGAGTGAAGATATTCATCGTGTTTTCTCATTTAGCGTGCTAAGTATTCATTGTACCATGTAGACAGGAATACTCGCCGAACGTTATAGGCGCGCCTGTAATAACAGTGTGAAGGGCAAAAGTTTCCGTCTTATTAACAATGGTTACAGAGTCGTATAGGCAATTAGTTGGTCGGCTGCGTTTCAATGAGGCATGAGTAATGTGTTAGTGGGCTTACATTGAAGGCAGCGTCAGTTCGCTCATCTCTGCGAGCTGGTTTCCTTCTTGCTGTTGCCGCCTCCTCGGAGCAACGCGTTCTTGCAGCGTAACCGCTTAGCGAGCGATTAGCGTCAGCGAGGCTTCCCTTGTCTAAAGACGTAATCCGCCGTGTTGCTCCTTTGAACTCACCCTCTTCCTTTATAAACAGGAGTGCAATCTTCATCTTGGACGAGATGCTAAAACTCCCAAACTGTAACGAATCACGATTGATATGCAAGTATCATTCCTTTTTTGTCATCACTGTATTGTGTTGCTTGATGCAGACCGTCACAAATTCCTCTCCTGCGCCAACGTCTTCATCTCAGAGTGGCACTTCCATCCTACATCCTCGATTAATCGTTGGATTTTTACCCTCTAAAGTTCCATCTAGAACCGTGCAAGTTTTTCCCTCATGTCTTAACACGTTCTGTCATCCTACCCCTCCATGCCAATGGTTTCCATATGTTGCTCTCTTCTATGGTTTTGGGGAGAACACCACGGCTCCTTATTACGCCACTTAATTTTCAGAATCCTTCTATAGGACCATATCTCTCCTTTTCAAATTTTTCCACATTCCATGATTCACTACCACACAATGATGTGCTCCAATCGTACAGTTCAAAAATGGTTCAAATGGTTCTGAGCACTAAGGGACTTAACAGCTGTGGTCATCAGTCCCCTAGAACTTACAACTACTTAAACCTAACTAACCTAAAGACATCACACACATCCATGCCTGAGGCAGGATTCGAACCTACGACCGTAGCAGTCGCGCGGTTCCGGACTGCGCGCCTAGAACCGCGAGACCACCGCGGCCGGCAATCGTACAGTCTCAAAAACTCTTTCCTATTATTAATGTCGATACTGACAGACTTCTTTTGACCAGAAATGCCTTCTTTACCTGTGCTATTATGCTTTTTATGTCCTTCTTACTTCGTCCATCGTGTGTCATGTTTATAACTGCGTAGGCTTCCGCGGCCAGAGTAAGTCGACTTAAAAGTTTTCTGGGTATGGTACCACGTCATAATGTATAAAACTACTGCTGCTGGAGAAAATCCAACGTTTCGGCCACGGTTGCAGCGGCTTTCTTCTGGGTCTACTGGTGCTTTCTAGCTATGCAGTGTACCTTATATTTTGTTGGTACTGTTTACTGCGCATGCCATTACGTGACAATTTTAAAAAGATACTTCGTTTCATGTAATTCTGCAGGCTTTCGTGGCCGTTGTCACTGTAGTTAAAATCTTCTGGGTTATTAGGCCGCGTCATATTCATACTAAAATGATCGACATTTCGATCCCTCTACTGGGGTCTTCCTCAGGATCTGGTGTCTACTATACACTATCGCAGGATACTGTCCTTAGTGGAGCCTAGCACGTCCTAGATCCAGTAGTGGACATCAGAAGATCCTGAGGAAGATCCCAGCAGAGAGGTCGAACATCGATCATTGCCGGCCGCGGTGGTCTAGTGGTTCTAGGTGCTCAGTCCGGAACCGCGCGACTGCTACGGTCGCAGGTTCGAATCCTGCCTCGGGCATGGATGTGTGTGATGTCCTTAGGTTAGCTAGGTTTAAGTAGTTCTAAGTTCTAGGGGACTGATGACCACAGATGTTAAGTCCCACAGTGCTCAGAGCCAGAGCCATCGATCATTTTAGTGGAAATATGACGCGGCCTAATAACCCAGAAGATTTTAACTATAGTTCGTTTCATTGGTCACTTAAGGAAGAAGGAGAGGGAATTTTATTTTAATAGGTTATTGCGGTGAAGGGAGAACGTAACCTGTGTTGTCTGTTGGCTCTTGTGTTATGTGCCGAATGAGAGGTTTACCAAGTGCTGGACGTCTGCCGCGCGGCGGCAGTTACCCGCCGGTAGTGTCCGCGCCTCGTGTTGACAGTGCGGTCTGTTGGGCTTTGATTCCAGGAAGCCAAAGTGGGGCAAGCCTGAGTCCATCTTCCCTATACGTGTTCTTAGGGTGTTTAAGTATTTCGATAGCCTCTCTGATTTTGCGTTTCGTCATAACCGGCTGCATGTCCAAGACATAGGCTTCGCTGAATTTTATTTCTTTTCCGCAGTCTTGCTGATGTTCTGCCACTGCAGATTTCTTGTGTTGCCCTAGACGAATATAGCGCTCGTGTTCTCGAATGCGCGTTGTTATTGGCTTGCCAGTCTCTCCGATGTATGCCTCTCCACATTCGCATTCCACCTTGTACACGCCTGCAGTGTGTACTGCATCCATCCTGTCCTTAGTGGAGCCTACCACGTCCTGGATCCTGCGATCGTGTGTCATATTGTAGCAGAAGTTCTTAACTTCGTCTACTTCGTAATCATCAGTTTTCATGTTATGTTTATTGCTAATCTCATTTCTGCTACTTCTCATTATTTCTGTCCTTCATTGTTTACTCTCAGACTAAAATGTGTGCTCATCTGTCTGTTCACTGTTTCGAACAGGCCCTACAATTCTTCCTCTCTTTCACTGAGGATACCAATTTGATCAGCGAATGTTATCGTTGATATCCTTTCACCCTAAATTTTAATTCCACTGCCACATCTATCTTTGCTTCTTGGATATACACTCCTGGAAATTGAAATAAGAACACCGTGAATTCATTGTCCCAGGAAGGGGAAACTTTATTGACACATTCCTGGGGTCAGATACATCACATGATCACACTGACAGAACCACAGGCACATAGACACAGGCAACAGAGCATGCACAATGTCGGCACTAGTACAGTGTATATCCACCTTTCGCAGCAATGCAGGCTGCTATTCTCCCATGGAGACGATCGTAGAGATGCTGGATGTAGTCCTGTGGAACGGCTTGCCATGCCATTTCCACCTGGCGCCTCAGTTGGACCAGCGTTCGTGCTGGACGTGCAGACCGCGTGAGACGACGCTTCATCCAGTCCCAAACATGCCCAATGGGGGACAGATCCGGAGATCTTGCTGGCCAGGGTAGTTGACTTACACCTTCTAGAGCACGTTGGGTGGCACGGGATACATGCGGACGTGCATTGTCCTGTTGGAACAGCAAGTTCCCTTGCCGGTCTAGGAATGGTAGAACGATGGGTTCGATGACGGTTTGGATGTACCGTGCACTATTCAGTGTCCCCTCGACGATCACCAGTGGTGTACGGCCAGTGTAGGAGATCGCTCCCCACACCATGATGGCGGGTGTTGGCCCTGTGTGCCTCGGTCGTATGCAGTCCTGATTGTGGCGCTCACCTGCACGGCGCCAAACACGCATACGACCATCATTGGCACCAAGGCAGAAGCGACACGTCTCCATTCGTCCCTCCATTCACGCCTGTCGCGACACCACTGGAGGCGGGCTGCACGATGTTGGGGCGTGAGCGGAAGACGGCCTAACGGTGTGCGGGACCGTAGCCCAGCTTCATGGAGACGATTGCGAATGGTCCTCGCCGATATCCCAGGAGCAACAGTGTCCCTAATTTGCTGGGAAGTGGCACTGCTTAGGATCCTACGGTCTTGGCGTGCATCCGTGCGTCGCTGCGGTCCGGTCCCAGGTCGACGGGCACGTGCACCTTCCGCCGACCACTGGCGACAACATCGATGTACTGTGGAGACCTCACGCCCCACGTGTTGAGCAATTCGGCGGTATGTCCACCCGGCCTCCTGCATGCCCACTATACGCCCTCGCTCAAAGTCCGTCAACTGCACATACGGTTCACGTCCACGCTGTCGCGGCATGCTACCAGTGTTAAAGACTGCGATGGAGCTCCGTATGCCACGGCAAACTGGCTGACACTGACGGCGGCGGTGCACAAATGCTGCGCAGCTAGCGCCATTCGACGGCCAACACCGCGGTTCCTGGTGTGTCCACTGTGCCGTGCGTGTGATCATTGCTTGTACAGCCCTCTCGCAGTGTCCGGAGCAAGTATGGTGGGTCTGACACACCGGTGTCAATGTGTTCTTTTCTCCATTTCCAGGAGTGTATACGAGGGTTGTCCAGAAAGTAATTTCCGACTGGTCGCTTAACGGAAACCACAGTGAAAATCAGAAACATTTTACTTTTCCAGATACTTCTCTACATAGTCACCGCTGCGACATAGACTTTTGTCGGAGCGTTATACCAAATTTCCAATTCTATCGTCATAGAAGGCAGCCGCCTGTGTTTTCCTATAATTCTCTACGCTGGTCTATAGCGCGTAGCCTGCGCCCAAGTGCTGTCTCCATATCCAGCGTTTCATGTGAACTGAGATGATACTCAGGACGAGCCAATTAGGGCCGTGTTGTGGGTGATCGAACACTTTCCATCGAAAAGGCTGCAGGAGTGTTTTCACTGCCCCTGCAGCTTGTGGCTGAGAATTGCCGTGAAGAAGGAAGTGCGTGGCAGTTGTGTTAGGTGGGTTGCATTCAGTAAGGCGAAGCCTCTGAGCGGTCCCTCCTTCTTGGTGGGAGACATCGTTGTTCTAGACACCTTTACTCGCTCACAGTGGGCTAACAAGTGAAAAGAGCGTCTTGATGCGATCGACGGTCATATTAGAGACACTACCCAACTCATCTGTGCAAAGCTTCATCGGGTTTTCACTGTGGTGTCCATTTCGCGACCGATCAGACCTTGCTCTCTGGACAACCCTCGTAGATTGAACAGTAAGAGCGAAAGACTACATTCGTGTCTTACACCCTTTCTAATCAGAGCACTTCGTTCTTGTTCTTCCATTTTTATTTTTCCCTCTTAGTTTCTCCACATTTCACACATTGCGCGTTCTTTCCCTATAGCTTACACCTATTTTCGTGAGAATTTCGAACATCTTCCACCCTTCTTCACTGTTGAACACTTTTACTAGATTAGCAAATCCTATGAAATTGTCCTGATTTCTTTCTATTATTTACAACACCGATTCGCAGGTCAAACAACAGCTATTACAGAGACCTCAGGTTTCCAGACGTTGTTTATGTAGAGTCCAACAGTGTACGTTGTTGTACCTGTAAACATTTTTAACTTCTATTACATGTTCACTTCCCTAATTTTCTCAGAAATACACATGCATCAGCCCCCACAAGCTGAGGACACAAGAAACACTGAAACTGTCTTTAAAGTCTATACTAATGTGGATTTAAATAAATAAAGCATGGTGAGTGTTTCACTGTACAATTCTGACGATGCTGACGGTCCCTTGCGGATTAAAACTGATTGTTGAACGCTGAGCGTTGCGTTTTGTGGCCAATGCTCTTACTGGCTGAGCTACCCAGGCATGGCTCACGAACCGCTTCCGCCTTTCGGTTCCCTCACTACCTCTCTCCTACTTTCCTAGCCTTCGTCGCTCAACGAGGTGAGGTGTCGTCAGGAATGACAAATGGTTCGGATTCCACGTTAAACGGTAGGTCCCCTTCCACCAGTTGGGTCACTGGAGTCAGTTTCTTAACATGTGGTATTTCAACAAAATGAAAAAAAAAACTATGTAGTTTTTTGGGCACCATAACAGACACCGATTGATTACCTCCCTGAATAACTACGTTACAACTTTTCCAGACTGTTTCTCACGATGCCTCTCACAAGCATCATTAAATCATCGGCAAATGTCACCGAGGCTGTGACAGATTTTTTTGCAACTTGCGCACGACGGATCCGGCGTCAGATCCCAGATCAGATGGATCTTTGTGGGCAGCCTTTGGAGATTTTATTAATTAGATTTTGATCTAGGCATGTAAGTTCTACCCCTTTATCCTGATGATAATATTTTACCCGGGTTGAACAGAGCTCTAGAGCAATCCAACTCCCCTAATCGATTGAGAAGCACTGGTCAATAATGGTGCTAAAAAGCACCAGCAATAGTTAATCATTACTTTCTCTACTTATTTGCCTGTAAAGTTTCTTGCCTCGTTTACAGTATCCTCCGTTAACTTCCCTTTTTAAAGCCCGATTGTAGAAACCTTAAAAGACTGGAACCGTCCTACAATTGTTACCAAACTTGTAGACGATGACCATTAAAAGACGGGCGGATCACCATTTCAGTGGGTGATCTTCTAATTCAGAACTGTGTTACATGGTGAAGGGGTTATAAGCAAAGTTTAAGCAGATTGTAACCGTGGTCTAGAGAATTATATGCCTAGTAAGTGGATTAAGGACGGAAAAGACCCACCGCTACGTAAAATCGCTATATGGGTCTAAGCCTTCCATCCAGTCACTTGTTGACCAGCTTGGTGTGGCAGTTGAAGACAACAAAACGAAAGCTGAAGTTTCAAATTTCACGTTCCGGAAATCGTTCACGCAGGAGAAAAGTACAAACTTACCTTCGTTTGACCAACGAACCTACTCCCTTATGGGCGGCATAATAATAAGCATCTCCGTCGCAGAGAGACAAGTCCGGATGTGTGAGTGGCTTGAAGACTTCTTAAGCTATAGAACCCGGCATGTTGCCCTCGACGGCGAATACTCATCAGAAACGACCTTATCGTCAGGAGGGCCCCTGGTAAGTGTGATAGGACCGCTTTTGTTCTCTATATACATAAATATTTTGGCGGACCGAGTGGACAGCAATCTGCGATTGTTTGCTGATGATGCTGTGGTGTATGGTAAGCTCTCGAAGTTGAGTAACTGTAGAAGGATAGAAGACGACTTACTCGTATTGGTGTCATGAAAGGCAGCTAGCTCTAAATGTAGAAAAATGTAAGTTAATGCGGATGAGTAGGCAAAAACAAACATGTAATGTTCGGATACAGTATTACTAATGTCCTGCTTGACACAGTCACGTCGTTTAAATGTCCGGGCTTAACGCTAAAAAGCGATATGAAATGGAACGAGCATACGAGGATTGTGGTAGGAAAGACCGGTTTATTGGAAGAATTCTAGGAAAATGTGGTTCATCTGAAAAGGAGACCGCATATAGGACGTTGGTCCCATCTAATCTTTAGTACTTCACGACCGTTTGCGTTCCGTGCCAGATCGGATTAAAGGAAGACATCGAAGCAATTCAGAGGCGGGCTACTAGATTTGTTCCCAGTAGATTCGAACAATACGGAAATATTACGGAGGTGCTTCGGGGTCTTAAATGGAAATCTCTGCAGGAGAGGCGACATTCTTTTCGACGAACACGACTGAGAAAATTTAGAAAACTGACATTTGAAGCTGACTGCAAAACGATTCTGTTACCTCCAACGTACTTTGCGTGTAAGGACCGCGAAGATAAGATGTTGTTGTTGTTGTGGTCTTCAGTCCTGAGACTGGTTTGATGCAGCTCTCCATGCTACTCTATCCTGTGCAAGCTTTTTCATCTCCCAGTACCTACTGCAACCTACATCCTTCTGAATCTGCTTAGTGTATTCATCTCTTGGTCTCCCTCTACGATTTTTACCCTCCACGCTGTCCTCCAATACTAAATTGGTGATCCCTTGATGCCTCAGAACATGTCCTACCAACCGATCCCTTCTTCTGGTCAAGTTGTGCCACAAACTTCTCTTCTCCCCAATCCTATTCAATACTTCCTCATTAGTTATGTGATCTACCCATCTAATCTTCAGCATTCTTCTGTAGCACCACATTTCGAAAGCTTCTATTCTCTTCTTGTCCAAACTATTTATCGTCCATGTTTCACTTCCATACATGGCTACACTCCATACGAATACTTTCAGAAATGACTTCCTGACACTTAAATCAATACTGGATGTTAACAAATTTCTCTTCTTCAGAAACGCTTTCCTTGCCATTGCCAGCCTACATTTTATATCCTCCCTACTTCGACCATCATCAGTCATTTTGCTCCCCAAATAGCAAAACTCCTTTACTACTTTAAGTGCCTCATTTCCTAATCTAATTCCCTCAGCATCACCCGACTTAATTAGACTACATTCCATTATCCTTGTTTTGCTTTTGTTGATGTTCATCTTATATCCTCCTTTCAAGACACTGTCCATTCCATTCAACTGCCCTTCCAAGTCCTTTGCTGTCTCTGACAGAATTACAATGTCATCGGCGAACCTCAAAGTTTTTATTTCTTCTCCATGAATTTTAATACCTACTCCGAATTTTTCTTTTGTTTCCTTTACTGCTTGCTCAATATACAGATTGAACAACATCGGGGAGAGGCTACAACCCTGTCTTACTCCCTTCCCAACCACTGCTTCCCTTTCATGTCCCTCGACTCTTATAACTGCCATCTGGTTTCTGTACAAGTTGTAAATAGCCTTTCGCTCCCTGTATTTTACCCCTGCCACCTTTAGAATTTGAAAGAGAGTATTCCAGTCAACATTGTCAAAAGCTTTCTCTAAGTCTACAAATGCTAGAAACGTAGGTTTGCCTTTCCTTAATCTTTCTTCTAAGATAAGTCGTAAGGTCAGTATTGCCTCACGTGTTCCAGTGTTTCTACGGAATCCAAACTGATCTTCCCCGAGGTTGGCTTCTACTAGTTTTTCCATTCGTCTGTAAAGAATTCGTGTTAGTATTTTGCAGCTGTGACTTATTAAGCTGATAGTTCGGTAATTTTCACATAAGATAGGATAGGAGAAATCAAATCTCATACGGAGGCATACAGACAGGCGTTTTCCCGTCTTGCTATTTGTGAGTGGAACAGGAAAGGAAATGACTGGTAGTGGTAGAATGTTACCTCCGCCACGCGTGGTAGTGTGGATTTCAGAGTATCGATGTACACTACTGGCCATTAAAATTGCTACACCAAGAAGAAATGCAAATGATAAACGGGTATTTATTGGACAAATATATTATACTAGAACTGACATGTGATTACATTTTCACGCGATTTGAGTGCATAGATCCTGAGAAATCAGTACCCAGAACAACCATCTCTGGCCGTAATAACGGCCTTGATACGCCTGGTCATTGAGTCAAACAGAGCTTAGACGTCGTGTACACGTACAGCTGCCCATGTAGCTTCAACACGATACCACAGTTCATCAAGAGTAGTGACTGGCATATTGTGACGAGCCAGTCGCTCGGTCATCATTGACCAGTTTTCAACTGGTGAGAGATCTGGAGAATGTGCTGACCAGAGCAGGAGTCGAACATTTTCTGTATCCAGAAAGGCCCGTACAGGACCTGCAACATGCGGTCGTGCATTATCCTGCTGAAATGTAGGGTTTCGCAGGGATCGAATGCAGGGTAGAGCCACGGGTCGTAACACATCTGAAATGTAACGTCCACTGTTCAAAGTGCCGTCAGTGCGAACAAGAGGTGAGCGAGACATGTAAGCAATGGCACCCCATATCATCACGCCGGGTGATACGCCAGTATGGCGATGACGTATACACGCTTCCAATGTGCGTTCACCGCGATGTCGCCAAACACGAATGCGACCATCACGATGCTGTAAACAGAACCTGGATTCATCCAGAAAAATGACGTTTTGCCATTCGTGCACCCAGGTTCGTCGTTGAGTACATCATCGCAGGCGCTCCTGTCTGTGATGCAGCGTAAAGGGTAACCGCAGCCATGGTCTCCGAGCTGATCGTCCATGCTGTTGCAAAGGTTGTCTTGCAAACGTCCCCATCTGTTGACTCAGGGATCGAGACGTGGCTGCACGATCCGTTACAGCCGTGAGGATAAGATGCCTGTCATCTCGACTGCTAGTGATACGAGGCCGTTGGGATCCAGCACGGCGTTCCGGATTACCCTTCTGAACCCACCAATTCGACATTCTGCTAACAGTCATTGGATCTCGACCAATGCGAGCAGCAATGTCGTGATATGATAAACCGCAATCGCGATAGGCTACAATCCGACCTTTATCAAAGTCGGAAACGTGATGGTACGCATTTCTCCTCCTTACACGAGGCATCAACACAGCGTTTCACCAGGCAACGGCGGTCGACTGCTGTTTGTGTATGAGAAATCGGTTGGAAAGTTTCCTCATGTCAGCACGTTGTAGGAGTCGCCACCGGCGCCTACCTTATGTGAATGCTCTGAAAAGCTAATAATTTGCATATCACAGCATCTTCTTCCTGTCGGTTAAATTTCGCTTCTGTAGCACGTCGTCTTCGTGGTGTAGCAATTTTAATGGCCAGTAGTGTAGGTGTAGATGTAGAAGTTGTAAAACAACTTTTGGACCCTTACGTCTTCGTTGTAGACGTTCCGTTCGACATACATCTTGCATCATCGAACAGAAACAAAAATTGAAATGGGGCTCCCTAGCACTAACTTGCAAGGAGATGGGTATAGCGCAGTTGGCAATGAGTAGCGTTATGCAGCCTGACCCGCGTGATTACGAAGCGGACAGTACCGGCGAAGGAAGTCCAGAAGAAAGGGACAAAGAGCCGACGGCGGGCAGTTGTCAGCCTGCGGGTGAGGAGCGGTTCCTTCCAGAGCCTCCTTATACAGGCGGCCGTAACGAGCAGACCGCGTCTGGCGCCTGCAGTGTCGCTCATCCGCGCATGCGCCGTCCGCTCCACAATGGCGGCTCACGCCTGGGCAGCCGGGCCGGCTTTTCAGAATCCGCAGCGCCCTCAAACAACCACGCTCATGCACGTGATTGGTGGGTCACTGTGCACATCCCAGTTCTTTGAGGGTGACGAGGTCTGGCTACGTAGGCACACTAGTAATTCATCTTATTTTCTGTACGATGACCAGCACCACGGTGAGACGTACGGTTTTGCGATGAGAATCTTGTTATCTCCGGCAGTCGCAAAACCTCTTTATGTGGGGAAGTTCGAGGACGTTTCCTTGGACACGGCCCCAATAAAGCCCAATTATTTCCTTCGATATATTGCCGTCACGTTCGTCATTTGGCCACAGGGAGGTGAAAAACTTGGCGCGTTCTTGGAATATATCAGCAGCATTTCACTAACATCCAGTTCACTACGAAAGTAGAAGAAGACGATGCCTTGCCCTTCCTCGACGTCCTTATGCACCGCAAATGAAATCAGTTCCTTGACCACAGCGTCTACAGAAAACTTAAGCACATAAAAGTGTATTTGCACTCCATCAGTGATGATCACCCAGTACAGAAGCGCACTGTGACGCAGAGGTTGGTACATCGTGCAAGAACGATACCAGACGCCGATAACTTACCCCATCAGGTGAGCCGCCTACGCAGGTCTTCAACAACTATCAAATATATTATCTCAACTATGAATCGCAAAAGCCGTGCGGAGCTGCCTTGCGGGATAGCCGTGCGGGGTAGCGATGCGGTCTATGACGCCTAGCCACGGTTTGCGCGGCTCCCCCTGTCGGAAGTTCGATTCCCCAGTTGAGCATGGGTGTGTGTGTGTGTTGTCCTTAGCGTAAGTTAGTTTAAGTTGAATTAAGTATCGTGTAAGCGTAGGGACCGATGACCTCAGCAGTTTGGTTCTGTGGGAACTTACCACAAATTTCCAAATTTCCAAGAATCGCAATGAGACCAGCCACAAGGAGTAGTAAAAGAAGTCTGCATACTTGTCGTTCTGTGGATCCCTGCCTGGTAAGATGAGTCACCTGCTGAAGAAACGCAAAACCAAGTCTATTTTTCATCGAAAATTGACCCTGCTAGAGGTGCGGCAGGTCTCAGAACACTTGGGGTTTCAAAATACCCTGCAACTGCGGCAGATCTCACGTCGGAAAACGAGGGCACTGTAGAATAACAAAAGGTATTATCGCCTACGCTACATCGAAAGAGCTATTTTAGCTCAGAACGCTCTAGAAAACGGTCAGCGAATCACAGCTGACGAAACTCTTGACGTACCTCGCAGATAACGGCTCCTGGAACAGTGGGATTAAAGAAACCGTCAGAATTAAAATCACTGACAACAGCGGCCTACAGCTATGTGTAGTGTGGCAGCCGGCCACAGCGAGGATGAAGACGGAGCAGCAAATACAGAGTCAACATATGACCATATACGGCGATACCTCTGGAAAAAGTCATGTCAGATACAGCGACTTGCCCCCTCTCATATTTATATCGTACTCTGAGTAAGTACGGCCGAGTATTGTCATTACAAGGCTAGTATTGAGAACTCAGAAGCTTTGATTATTTTCGTCTCTAATTGCGTGCGGTGAAAAGTTGCTATTGCTTCACACGCGGACTTCCAACGCATCTCTCGTCACCCGGGTGGTCCGGTGACAGGCGGGTCCTGCTGATCTTGAAAGGGTTATGCCGACGGGTGTGAGGGGGTCGAGTGGATGCTGTCCAGACGCCGACATTGTCATAAGAGCGGGAGTGACACGCCTACAGGGGCCTGAAGGAGTGGCTGGGGCTAGACACTCCGTTACTTCGCCTAAACTTAGTGAAAACACTTTCTGACGGGCTACCTGCGAGCCGTGGGAATGACTTGTGTTCCCAGGCAGTCTTGTCGGGCAAATTACCGCGTTTTCTGCAAAATCATAACTGTGATTGGCTTGCTCAGGGGATAACTCCGTGACGTAGCAAAATCGGCGCAGAAATTGGCGCCAAGTATCTCCATTGGTGGAATAGTAGTGCTTCGGCAATAGAGTGGAATTTTCCTCCGGTTTACGAGTTGCTGATTGGAACGTTTAACCACGGCCACTGTCGTGGGGGTGGGAATGTTCTGTGTTCGGCTTGTACGGATGCTCTTGAGGGGTCGGCTCGCGCCTTTCGGTCGGAGTAGGTTACAAGACTGAGCTCTCGCTGCTCTGGACAGCCTGCCTTCCGTTGGCTGTCTAATATACTTTCATTTAATTGTAACTGTTTGATGAAGTTGCTGAAGTTTCTACTTCAACGTAACTTTCCGAGTACAGTTGGCAAATGAGCGTTCTCCAAACAAGCCGCCTATGTTGTCCGTCTTGAGAAGTTTTGGCTAAAGTTAACTGTATCGGCGTTACTGTGTGACTTCGCTTGTTAAAATCAATCACTGTACCGTTAGTGATTGGGTGGCGAGCCTTCTTCGTCGCCCTCAGAGGCGTATTTTTATTGCTAGGAAGTCTTTAGTCTGGAACAACCAGATCACGATAATTTGTTTCGGGCTATACTCGCGACGTTATCATCACCACGACGGAACGTCGAAGCAACCAGCCATCGCCTCCAGTACGCCGGATCGTGTCCGTGCAGCTAAGAAGACAGTTTGGTAATGTATGTCCGCAGCACCGGCAGATTAGGGAATTTTGCTAGGCGATAATCAGAGCTCAGCAGAGCGCGCCTGTTCCCGTCTTTTCTAACGTGGTTCTGTCTTGGGTGTTCACTGTCTGAGTTCTCACTACTGTAGCAACAATTAATGTTGGGTTGGCTGGGTGTTTCTCTTAAGATTTGAGTGCAAGAAATTGTCCCCAGATACCACATGGTCATAAATGTCACAAACTAGTTTATGGACAACTTCACCTTCACAGGATTTATTTGAGTATCCAATTTGACGTTTTGTAAATGTTTCATGTGTTTTTTTCATTATTTTGAGTTTAGTAGTAATAACTCAAATTGTTATTTTGGACAGAACTTTCATTCTGTAGATCGGTAGAGCAACCCTTTCATTTCTCACCACGTTAATGAAACTTTCCTTTATCAAATTAATTTCTATCAAATTAAATTATTGCAGGTGCCGAACTCTTTTCTACTCCACTTGCAGGGTCGATTACAGTCAGTTCGCGTTTCTTCTTAATCCATGTGCAACAGCAAAAGTCGGAGTTAGAAAAGGGGGGGCTTAGAGCATCATTTCCATATGAAGACTCTAGACGAATGTAGAGTTAAATACACTGCTAGCCCCGGCACCTCGCACACATACGGCGATAACCCCGGGAAAAAGTGATGTCAGATACTGCACAGTTAGAGAGTACCAAGGTACCAGCCGACCATCAGCAGTCATTGCACTTGACAATGGACAAGGAGTGTTTGGTCGAAAGTTTGCGACATTTTAAGCAATTGACGCTTCTGGTAGCCTGACGAAATTTTATTCACTTCATTGGTTGGCTGCCTATCAACGATTACAATCAAAGCGGCCGTTGTTCTCAAAGGTCGTGTTTGCAGCGCTTTCCGGATTCTCAATTGGCAGCAGCAACTCAAAAGATCTCAGTCTAGGAATAACACAGTGAGTTCCACAGGAACACGATAAGAAGAAATGTTACAGTTTCTCCCGTCCACAAAGAAGTGGCTAAAGACGTGTATCGTTAGCTTAGTACGAGAAAAGTGAGGAGATCGGTTCACCCCAGGCCTTGTGCACATCAGTTGCTTTGTGAGACTTTTGGTTCCAACAGCGGGCAGACATAAGCCCTCAGCGAGGCAGTCGGTGGTGAGCCGACATCGAGATACTTTATATATTACTCATCTAACACTGGGCAGTTAGGTTGTAGCTATTCTAAGGACATCCAGTCAACCGTATTACGCAAGCGCTTTAGTAGTAATTGGCCATAAATTCGCTGAGCTTCAGATGAATTACGTAAATAAATGATATACTAGTCTTGGTCACTTGCACGTAATTTCACCGGCACTTATGCATAATACAAATGCCAACGACTACTTATTACACAAATTGCACAAGTATTAAACGGAGGCGCCGCCTTTGAGCACAGTAATGCATAATACAAATGCCAACGACTACTTATTACACAAATTGCACAAGTATTAAACGGAGGCGCCACCTTTGAGCACAGTACCGAAATCGTTTATCACAACGATCGGATTAGTCACACATCTGAAACGCCGTTACTAATGGGGCAGATAGCACTGAAGTATAACTTAGCTCGGCCAACACTAAATTTAGAAAAAACGTACCGCTAATTTCACAGTTTTTAGTGCTGTAGGTTGTATACGAATATAACCCTTCCAGCTGTGACTGAATCGCCTACAGTCGGGTAGTCGTTTCCACATCCGTCAATAGCAACCAGGAACGCCAGATGCAATCCAGCACAGTTCTGTAGCCAAGTCACCAGATCGTATACCGGGTCGAGTACGACACACTTTTCCCCTCACCGGCTCGGCATCTAACGACCCGCATTATAAGTGCTTGCCGAACTACATTGAAGCGCCAAAGAAACTGGTGTAGGCGTGCGTATTCAAATTCAGAGATAGGTAAACAGGCAGAATATGGCGCTGCGGTCGGCAACGCCTATATAAGACAAATGTCTGGCGCAGTTGTTAGATCGGTTACTGCTGCTACAATGGCGGTCTATCAAGATTTAAATGTGTTTGAACGTGGTGTTGTAGTCGGCGCATGAGCGAAGGGACTCAGCATCTTCGAAGTAGTGGTGATTTTCCCTAAGACCATTTCACGAGTGTACCGTGAATATCAAGAATCCGGTAAAACATAAAATTTCCGACATCGCTGCGGCCGGAAAAAGAACCTGCAAGACTGAAGAGAATAGTTCAACGTGATAGAAGTGCAACTCTTCTGCAAACTGCTGCAGACTTCAGTGCCAGGCCGTCAACAAGTGTTAGTGTGCAAACCATTCAACGAAACATCATCGATATGGGCTTTCGGAGACGAAGGCCCACTCATGTACCCTTAATGACTGCACAACACGAAGCTTTAAGCCTCGCCTGGGCCCGTCAACACCGACATTGTATTGTTGACGACTGGAAACATGTTGCCTCCTCTTTCGAATTGTATCGAGCAGATGAACGTGTACGGATATGGAGACAACCTCATGAATCCATGGACCCTGCATGTCAGCAGGGGACTGTTCAAGTTGGTGAAGCCTCTGTAATGGTGTGGGGCGTTCGCAGTTGGAGTGACATGGGACCCCTGATACGTCTATATACGACACTGACAGGGGACACGTACGTAAGCATCCTGTCTGGTCACCTGCCTCCATTCATATCCATTGTACATTCCGACGGACTTGTGCAATTCATCAGGACAGTTCGAAACCCCACACGTCCAGAATTGCTACAGAGCGGCTGCATGAACACTGTTCTGAGTTTAAATACTTCTTCTGGCCACCAAACTCCCCAGACATGAACATTATTGAGCATATCTGGATTTCCTTGCAACGTGCTGTACAGAAGAGATCTCCACCCCCCTCGTACTATTACTGATTTATGGACAGCCCTTCAAGATTCATGGTGTCAATTCCCCCAGCACTACTTCAGTCCAGAATGAGATTTTCACTCTGCAGCGGAGTGTGCACTGATATGAAACTTCCTGGCAGATTAAAACTGTGTGCCGGACCGAGACTCGAACTCAGGACCTTTGCCTTTTACGGGCTCTAGCAACTGAGCTACTCATATACGACTCACGACCCGTCCTCACAACTTTACTTCCACCAGTACCTCATCGTGCTTAGGTAGATCAGTGGGTAGAGCACTTGTTCGCGAAAGGTTTAAGTGTCTCGGTACGGCACACAGTTTTAATCTGCCAGGAAGTTTCATATCATGTTCTCATTCCGGAAACATCCCCCAGGCTGTAGCTAAGCCATGTCCCCGATATATCATTTCTTCCAGGATTGCTAGTTCTGCAAGGTTCGGAGAAGAGCTTCTTTGAAGTTTGGAAGGTAGGAGACGAGGCACTGGCAGAACTGAAGCTGTGAGAACGGGGCGTGGATTCGTGCTTGGGTAGCTCAGTTGGTAGAGCACTTGCCCGCGAAAGGCAAAGGTCCCGATTGCGGGTCCCGGTACGTGGCTCTATAGGACCACGATATTAGGCAGGTGTACCAGTTTGTTTGGCTCTTCAGTGTACTAAGGGGCTATGCCAATTCACGAGAAGTTTGCTTTTTGTATTCTAGAACGGCTGACTTCGGTTGCTGGTTGCTGCTAAGATTTGTGACCCTTTAGTGTAAACATAATAAACCCATTCTACGGTAGAATTATAATGGCTATTGGTGAGCACTGAATCAGATTTTTTTTTCAGGTTACCTGAGCTGTAGCATTGTGTACACCGTTATGTAGTGCCAGTTGTGTAAGGAACCGCGTGGCCTGTGATGCTGTCCAGTTAGTAATATTATGTGTCATTGTAACGGTTACCAGTTGTAGGCTCCACCGACACAATAAACAATCTGGTTGCTGGAATTTCTGCTTCTGTTACATATCGTAACTGTCAAATTTACTTGATGCATCTATATCTTAGCTTCATTAATTTAACTATTGGTTGAAATTAAAGTCATTTAGTAAATATTTGTGTGTTGTGTTTGTTTTAAAAACTGTAAATCATTGATCTGTAATTTCTTTTAATTTAAATTCAAGCTACTACTTCATATTGCAGTTCATTGTTAACTACTTGTGTATCTAGATTGTTGTAAAGCATTAATCTGGTAAGTGGCTACTTTTAAATTCAGTATAAACTAGCGACCGATAAAGTAAATTTTTTATCACGTTTCAGTTTTCCTAAAGTTACATCTTAACAAAGTAAACCTTTATCATCATTTTTGCAGCGCCGTCCGAGCAATGTACAGCCAGGGCAAAAGCACCACAGGCGCAAAGATGCGAGCTGGCACCAGTGCCGTAGAGACTCCCCACTTGCGCGAGTTCCAGCAACGCCACGGGAGGCGCTGCGGATGAAGATAGCGACTTCGCCTCGGCTAATTGCCGGCCGAATACAATACGCCAATGGCCGGACGACAGCTGACAAAAGTCTACTCGAAAAGTAGAAGAGCAGCTCTCGCCCACTTGGTTACAGATCATTGTCCAGGGCTGGCTTAGACAGGAAACGTCGTTTAGTGAACTCTTAGCAGTGAACAGACAGTTGTTGTAAATTGCATTTGCTATGTACTGTGAAGTTTACCTAAGATTATTTGCACTTAGCCATTGAGGGCCTACTTTGTGTTATATTACAAGGAGTGTTGCAGACTTCAATATTCAACTAGTCACAAAGATAAGTAAACCTTTTTAAGTTCGTTACTAATTTGTCGGAGTATTGTAGAACTTTCGTTCTCCTATCCTGTTTCTTGAACCTGGGGCACAGCTGTGTCATAGTGGCAGGGAGAAATTGTGTTAACGGTGTACTGCACCAGAAGCCGTTTCACGAACTCATAAACTCAGCTTACCGTAACAACAGTGGCAACTCGGCCTCCACAACAGTAGCGACGAGCCGTTTACAAAATTGGTGACGAGGGTTTACAAAAATTTTAGTTTTTAAAATCACGTGTAATGGGTTGTACAGTTGACTGGCTACGTTTGACTTGGAATGTGAGCTTATACTCTTCACTTTGAAAGAATTATTTCTCATTTTAGTGACTGTCATTAATAAACGCCGGCCGCGGTGGCCTAGCGGTTCTAGGCGCTTCAGTTCGGAACCGCGAGGATGCTACGGTAGCAGGTTTGAATCCTGCCTCGGGCATGGATGTGTGTGATGTCTTTAGGTTAGTTAGGTTTAAGTAGTTCAAAGTTCTAGGGGACTGATGACCTCAGATGTTAAGTCCCATAGTGCTCAGAGCCATTTGAACCATTAATAAATGTATCAACTCGTCGTTTTGCACATTATTCACCCAAATCTGACTCCACAGTCCCACAAGTTACAGCCTTATCGAGGCAACCTTCCAGGCATTCTTCTTAACAGCGTTATAGAAACTACACAAAATACTTCCGAATAAAAGTCCAGTTTCTGCATGCGTCAACTCGGGGTCATCATAGCTTTTATTTATCCGATACAGCAACATCATCTAATATATCCAATTTTGTGCCTCGTTATGAAGAACAGTGCTATATTCCAACTATTCCACTCAGCTATTTTTATTGTTTTAATTTATTTGTATTCGATTTTGAAGCAACTGCGGCTTCATCTTCCGGTACTGTAGCACTGCTATCTGTGTGATCGTGTACCCATCATCCTCCAGTGTGGTAACTATAGCACTGTCATACTCACCTCAGTAGCCGAGGTCGATAATTCACCCCTGAAAGCTGGCGGTCATCACAGAGACAGCTGGTTCCAGTCATGGTGGACGAAGAAAATTCCTGCTTATCAGACTTTGCGCCACATCCCTCCAGTGTTTGATGAAGTGAGGTCATATGATACCGATGATTGTGATCCGTCCGTCGGATGGGAAGGTTACTCCCAATGGTCTCCTTGGTGTTACTCGAGAGGCGTATGCTATGTACCAGCAACGGACTTCATACTCTCCTTTCTCACTATCGTACTATGCAAATGTGACGCCATAGCCATTACAGACACCTTGAGTCTACACACTTGAGACACGGTTCTTACACTGCACAGGGAAAGAAATCCTTTTCCTACTAGGCGGCCGAACGATTCCTTTAGGTCTCCTAACAATTGTGTAAGATTCTTTCTTTCTTTTGTACCTATGATCAGCAAAAGTGCTCAAACAATCTATGGTTCCTTCCGATATCCTGTATTATGATGTTTCTTTCTTTTGTTACTCCGTCCCTTTGTCTTACAGTTCAGTTGCGTCTCTGGTAATAGTGTTTATCCTTCTTTAGGTTGCATTACTTCAGTCGCTATATCTTCTTTACCTCATTCATTTTAAAGAACTTTAGGATAGCCGTTGCGGCTGTTCCAAGCAACTCAATGAAATAACAGGAAATTTAAATGAAAAATTTCGTTGGCCAATATACGTTTATAAACACGGATTCTTCAGGACTTCAGCTACTGAAGCTCATTCACTACGATGTTAATGGAAAAACGTTCTGTGAGTGCTTCCTCTATGCTCATGATACCGCAAAGTGGTTTCTCCCTTGTGAGTTTTACGCCGCAAGGTTACGAAGATGATTCTGTGTTTCTACATGCACTCTGGCCCCAAAAAATAGGCCATTGTCCAACAGCAGACGGAACTTTTCATATCACTGTTCATTAAACACGTTTAATACTTTTCATTTCTATCTGAAGGAATTTAACGTCATAAACCTCGTTTTTGTAAGTTCTATTCTGTTAGTCTTGTTTAATCAATGTTTTGTAACTCATCACAGGCAGTAAAGTTTTCGATCTTGAAAGTATCTGAGTATATTTGTTGTGGTCTTGTTAGTGTACCCTTTATTTACTTATGTGCTAGTGTAAGCAGGAACTTATCAGCTACACTGACTCCCCATGCTCCACTCTAGGTTCACCAAGTTTTCATCCTCACAAGAAAACAGTACAGAGTGGAGATGGTTACATTCAAGCGATCCTTCAGCTAAGTTACATATGGTTGCCTATTATGCAAGAATTTTATACTATGTACATGTCTAGTATAACCAGATTTGTATAAGAGATTATAGATGAGAAAGGATAGTAGACTGTAGTCGAAATAATCATGCGATGTTTAGAAATGAGATTAGAAAATTAGACCTTAAAATAATTGATGATGGCCAAAGAAGTGAGGATAAAAAATGCACACTGACTTTACCAAGATACGAATTTATGTAAAAAAATTTTCAACATTTAATATAAATTTGAGTGTTAGGAAGTCTTTTCTTAATGTATTTGACTAGAGAGTAGCCTAGTGCGAAAGCAAACGTTAACGATAAGCAGTTCATCAAAAAGAGAACAGAAGTTTTGAAAGGTGATGCTGAAGATTAGAAAAGCAGATCGAATAACTAATGAGAGGATTCCGAATCTAATTGGGAAAAAACTAAATTCTTGGCATTACTAGATCGAAAGACCGATGAGAATATAGAAAACATACTGAGGCATCAAGTGATATTAAATCTGGCAATGGAGCGAAGTGTGTGTGGGTGAGTGTGTGTTTGTGTCTGTGTGTATGTGACGGGGGAAAATTGTAGGGCTGCAGTAGTTATTCAGAGAAGAAAACATTTGCACATGATAAGTCTAGCGTTGAGAGCTGTGTGAAACAGATCTTCAGACTGAGGACGACAACATCAAAACTCCTCATATCTTTTTCAGTATCAGTGTCTAATCTCACTGCGATATAAACAACTATCATCATAATTTTAATTTCAATTTCTAAACCCCGTACTTCTTTTCTATTCTGTATAAAACAGTTATATAATGTACATCAGTATCTCATGATCATGTTGCAGCGACAAAGAGGCCTAGTACAATACGAAATAAGGTAAACAAAAATTATAAAAAGCTACAGTCAGTAAAACAGTTTACAAGCGTCTTGTGCATTGTGGTGCCACGCGTTTCTACGACATTAACATCGGTTCTTCTTATGCTTTCCTGTAGTACTCCCAGAAAACTGTACTACTATGTTACGAGCATGGATCGTGGTCCCGAAAAGGTGAGTCTACCTGCTGCGAGGTTGTGAGTCCGATATCCACCAGTGACGTGGGCAAAATAAATTTACACCCAGTTTTGGAGATTGGAATCTTTGAAAAATGCAGCAAGTAAAATATAACCTCGAACAGTCACCCCAGTACACTGTCCTTAGTAATGTATTGCACACCGCTATAGATCTAATTAGGTCGCAAAGTATCTGATTCAGAGTAAAATTTTTTAATAGACATTACGCTCGTCATATAAAAAATAGATAACTTTTCAAGACAGACTGTCAGACATACAGGTAAAATGTTATTTTACCTTCCTAGGTATCTTCTACCATTGACTGAAGGCAACAAAAACGTTTTTGCAAAGTACCGAAGCAGCAGCCCACATCACAATAACAATTCACTAATCTATGATGCAATCTACACACTACGTGCCGGTATTGTATTGACAAACCATGGTCCTCAATTCCAGCAAAGAAACGTTATTCTCGGAATGCACTTGGAATCACACTTCAAAAATCTAACTATTCACGGTGTAGACAATACGAGGATTGACACTGAATAGTGATGGACAGCAGAAAACTGATACCGTAAAAGTTTTGCAAAAAAATAATTTATTGAATAAAACCACTTTACAGTATCTCTCATAATAAGATAAATAAAATAACTCCATCAGTTACGTGCAATTTGCGGTATTTAGATTTCCTGACCTGAAGAACAATAAACATTTTCTTCAAGGCAAACTTCTTTCTGTAGAAGGTTACAGAAGTATTTTTTCAGCATCTAAGCTGAACCGTTTAAGCATATTTATTTACAGTCATAACTCTTCTGTTTCTTTTGTGGAAGCACTAAAATATTCTGTAAGATACTGAATATCAAAAAGTTTCCACGTGTCACTTAAATTAAATATTTGTAATTAACTCTCACAAGATACGAATTTCAAGCCTAAGGTTACCTTTAGGGTAATCCCTTTTAAAATAAAACTTGTGGCTGATCAGCTGCTTTCTTAAGGCCTCAAAAAGTACGCTAAATGAACCTCATAAGCCAACCGTAATAACAAAATTTGTTGTCAAATTTATCACACAAAGCAACTTGTTGAAGTGTTAAATATTCAGTGAAGTATTTTTGACGTTATATAAGGGATCCGAGTCCCTACGTCGTAATATGGTTTTGGTACAGAGAGTTTGAAGAAATTAGCTTATGTTATCCCACATATTTCAAGAGATTTGTTCTTTTCGTGTCTGCCTTATATATGTGCTTATTAGTGTGTCTTGTCTGATATTTTTAGAGTAAATATTGCCTGTACTCTATGCGTAAAGATCCACGATACCATACTCCGCCTTTGGTTCAGGAAGGTTTTTCACTACGATACTGTGGCGTTAGAAATCAAGATCGCTAGATTGTAAATTAATTGATTAAGAATAGAATGTCGCTTGCATTGAACCATACTTTGAGCAATATAGAAGAAGAAAAAGGGACAGTTGTAAGGCAAATATATGGAGGTCACAGATGATTGGCATCTGCGTATTGTGAACACTGATAGAACTGATGAAATTTCTTTCGTTATTCGTTTAGAATCTACAGAACAATCACTTTAACAGTAAGAAAAAATAGTTTATCAATAAAGATTTGTCACTTCAGGCGCCTGCCTGACATGGACGGTGACAGCAAGACTTGAGTTGTATCTTTAGGTTGAAAATGAAAACGATCTGCTACTAGTTGGAGGAAATTTACCTCAGGAAATTACTCATACATGAGTTATCGAAATTGTGGAAGTCCTAAAGAAGCACATAAACGTCATCGTTAGTAGTGTATTAACGAATTAATAAAAAACAAGATCGTTCTCATTACATCCTTTGGACTTAAAAGACTTTCACAGTATAAAATAAGGTGCTTGAATTCCGATGATAATACTGGTGAAAGGCAGGTTAGTATGCTGCGTAAAATGTGTTAAGTCCAAAAATGACTTCCTGAGAAACTTGGAAACTTTGAAAGGACATGGTAAATCGGATTATTACAATAAAATAATTCCAGTCATCAAATTAATACTTCGTAGTATCTCTTACAATGATGTTCTGTTTCAATTTAATTCTTTATTTCTTTTTCTATCTGTTAAACATAACTAGACGTACGGAAGGCAATCTGGGCTTAATATACTTTTCGCAGTGAACATATATTTACAGAAAAACAAATAGTACGGGTAAAAATGGAAGTTAAAAGGAAATACAGAATTTTCTTAAGGAAGTTGTTGCAAAGGGGTGTAATTTATAACTAGTTCCCGTGATCCTAAGTCTACCTGAATTAATATAATAAGTGAACGAACCAAATAAAAAAAATAAAACCAGAAAAATTGTAGCACACTGCTGAGTTTTGGGGCGACGTCTCAAACTACATTCACATCAAAACGAGAGCGATGCATACAAATATCTGATGGAAGCTAGACCGTATGGCGATCTTCTGCTTGTCTGTAGCTAACGGAGTGGTCCAATTGAAATGAACGCTCATCAAATCTCAATTGTTTTACATCAGCTCTCGTAAGAAAAATTAATCTCGTTTCTTAGTCTCCCCTCAAAACAAACTCAGCTCCGTGACCCAGTAATTCCATGCCGATTGTTTGCAACCGATGAAGCGTTTCCGCTTTTTCCTTCCATTCTTCCAGTCACCCCACGCATCATCTTTGGATGAGACTGAACTACCAATAGCCATTAAGAGGTTTCGTCTCGGCTGCGTTCGTGCGTCTTCGTGCTGCTGCAAGACAAGCGCCATTTTTCAATGCGTTCCATACGTCCAACAAAAAGATGCGCCTGAAGCCATGTCTGACTCCTCTTTTTCCCTCTTGCTCCCTTTGACGGTCGCAAGAGGCAGTAACTTCCTCTTGGGGTACGTGTCACAAACAACAATGCATAGCGGTTGGCCTGGTTTACATACCGCTCAAAGAAACGTGACCCAGATGAGTACATAACGAAATTTTTCGGTAGGTTTTTGGTGCAGTGCAAGTGACATCCCTGTATTAATGTAGGTCACGAACGTATCAGCCAATAAAATGGAGGGAAACTTTTCAGATATTATGCTGAATGTGAATCTGTGACAAACGTTATCTCATATAATCGGAACAAGCTGCAAGGTACTACTCGAAACAAACGATGCAGATTAAATTTAAGTGCAGTTATTTTTTTGCGTTATCTTGACTCGACACTCTCTTTAATTTCTTTGTAAATCTATCACAATCAATTTGAAGTGCTCAGTGTTTTTTATTTTACATGGTCGTGTTGGAGGTGACATGTTCTTGTCTTTCCCTCACCTTTCACTTGGTTTATTCAGGCAGTTACAGGTAACAAATAGTTTATCACGAACTATAGCACTACTTGACATTTTTGTGACACTTGCCAACTTATCTCCCGAGCCACACGATACCCTGCGTAAAGTTCTTTATCTCTCTATTGCTGTAATACTCAAAGAACCCAATAATCTGTACAATCGTCTCCCACTGCATTGATATTCCCGTCCTCATTTGATCGTTTCGTACCTCATCACTCACCTAGGCAACTGGTGCATTCTTCCACTATCAGATTCCTCTGGTTTTTTCCCTCGCTGATATGTCATCACGTTTTTACTTACTGTGTCGTTAACTTTTTTTTTTTTTTAATTCTCTTCCTGGGAAACTGCAATGAGCAATTATAAAGAAAGTTTTTAAATAAAAACAATCTAAGATCCCGTGTAAGTTGTTGAAATTGTAAAAATTATTACACCAGTCACCTGATCAACAAATTTAAAAATTTTAACTATTTTCATGTGATATTATATTGTTTTAATTAAAAAACTTTTACGAAAATATGTTATTGTCTTACCAGTATCGTAGAAAGTTCTGATTGTTAGTATTAAATGAAATTACAGTCTTGTCAATCTATATCTACATAGATACTCTGCAAATCACATTTAAGCCCCTGGCAGAGGGTTCGTTGAACCTCCTTCACAATTCTCTATTATTCCAATCCCGTACAGCGCGCGGAAAGAACAAACACCTATATCTTTCCGCGTAGGTCGGTGTCAACAAAATATTTTCTCATTTTCGCATATTGCTGATTGGAATTTCGTGAGAGGATTACTTCGCAACGACAAACGCCTTTCTTTTAATGATGCCCAGCCCAAATCCTGTATCATTTCAGCGACACTCTCTCCCATATTTCGCGATAAAGCAAAACATGCTGCCCTTCTTTGAACTTTTTCGATGTACTCCGTCAGTCCTATCTGGTAAGGATCCCACACCGCGCAGCAGTATTCTAAAAAAGGAGGGACAAGCGTAGTGTTGGCAGTCTCCATAGTAGATATGTTACATTTTCTAAGTGTCCTGCTAATAAAGTGCAGTCTTTGGTTAGCCTTCCCCACAATATTTTCTGTGTGTTCCTTCCAATTTAAGTTGTTCGTAATTGTAATTCCTAGGTATTTAGTTGAATTTACGGCCTTTAGGTTTGATTGACTTATCGTGTAACCAAAGTTTAACGAATTCCTTTAACACTCATGTGGAAGACCTCACACTTTTCGTTGTTTAGGGTCAACTGACAATTTTCGCACCATTCAGATAACTTTTCTAAATCATTTTACAATTTGTTTTGATCGTCTGGTGTCTTTATTAGTCGATAAACGACAGCGACATCTGCAAACAACCTAAGACGGCTGCTCAGATTGTCTCCCAAATCGTTTATATAGATAAGGAACAGCAAAGGGCCTATAACACTACCTTGGCGAACGCCATAAATCACTTCTGTTTCACTCGATGACTTTCCGTCAGTTACTACGAACTGTGATCTCTCTGAAAGGAAATCACAAATCCAGTCTCATAACTGAGACGATATTCCACAAGCACACAGTTTCACTAAAAGCCGCTTGTGTGGTACAGTGTCAAAAGCCTTCCGGAAACCCAGAAATACAGAATCGATCTGAAATTCATTGTCAATAGCACTAAACACTTCATGCGAATAAAGAACTAGTTGTTTCACAAGAACGACGTTTTCTAAACCCATGTTGACTGTTTGTCAATATACCGTTTTCTTCGCGGTAATTCATAATGTTTGAACACAATATACGTTTCAGAATCCTGCTACATATCGACGTTAATGATTTGGGCCTGTAATTTAGTGTATTACTCCTGCTACCTTTCTTAAGTATTGGTGTGACCTGTGCAACTTTCCAGTCTTTGGGTACGGATCTTTCGTCGAGCGAAAGGTTCTTTATGATTGATATAAGAAGCTAATTCATCGGCATACTCTGAAAGGAACCTAATTGGTATACAGTCTGGACCAGAAGACTTGCTTTTATTAAGTGATTTAAGTTGCCTCACTACCCCGAGGATATTTACTTCTACGTTACTCATGTTGGCAGCTATTCTTGATTCGAATTCTGGAACATTTACTTCGTCTTCTTTTGCGAAGGCGTTTCGGAAGGCCGTGTTTAGTAACTCTCCTTTGGCAGCACTGTCTTCAATAGTATCTCCATTGCTATCGTGCAGAGAAGGCATTGATGGTTCTTGCCGCTAACATACGACCTGAATCTCTTTGGATTTTCGGGCAGGTTTCGAGGAAAAGTTTCGTTTCGGAAACTGCTATAAGCATCTCCCATTGATGTTTACTCTAAATTTCGAGTTTCTGTAAATGATCGCCAGTCTTGGAGACTATGTGTTCGTTTAAATTTGCCATACTTTTTTCATTGTTTATGCAACAGTGTTCTGACCCGTTTTGTGTACCAAGGGGGATCAGCTCCGTCGTTGGTTAATTTATTTGGTATAAATCTCTTAATTGCTGTCGATACTATTTTTTTGAATTCAAGTCACATCTGGTCTACACTTATATTATTAATTTGGAAGGAGTGGAGATTGTCTCTCAGGAAGGCATCAAGTGAATTTTTATCTGCTTTTCTGAATAGGTATATCTTTTGTTTACTTTTGGAGGATTTGGGGGCTATAATATTCAGTCTCGCAACGAAAACCCTGTATTCACCAATCCTTGTATCCGTTTTGATGCTCGCTATTAACTCAGGATTATTTGTTGCTAAGAGGTCAAGTGTGTTTTCACAACCGTTTACTATTCGCGTTGGGTCATGAACTAACTGCTCCAAATAATTTTTAGAAGAATGCGTTTAGCACAATTTCGGATGATGTTTTATGGGTACCTCCGGAATTAAACATGTATTTTCGCCAACATATCGAGGATAAATTAAAGCCACCACCAACTATAATCGTATGAGTCCGGTACGTGTTTGAAATCAAACTCTTTGAACCTTTCAGCAACTGTATCATCTGAATTAAAAGGTCGGTAAAAGGATAGAATTATTATTTTATTCTGGTTGCCCACAATGACCTCTGCTCATATTAATTCACAGGAACTATTTACTTCACTTTCGAGACAAGACAAACTACTTCTAACAGCAACAAACACGCCACCGGCAACCGTGTTTAGCCTATCCTTTCGGAACACCGTTAGTTTCTTCGTAAAAATTTCGGCTTACCTTATCTCCGGCTTTAGCCAGCTTTCAGTGCCTATAACGATTTGAGCATCTGTGCTTTCTATTTGCCCTTGGAGCTCAGGTACTTTCGCAGCACAGCTACGACAATTTACAACTGTTATACCGGTGGTTACTGTATCTACGTTCTTCATGTGTTCAGCCTGAATCCTTTGTGACTGAAGCCCTTCTTGTGTTTTCCAGAGACCCTCTAGCCTGAAAAACTGCCCAGTCCACGCCACACTGCCCCTGCTACCCGTGTAGCCGCCTCCTGCGTGTAGTGGACACCTGACCTACTCATCGGAACCTTGTGGATAGCAAACGACAAAGTGTTTCGTTCCTCACAACCCCAGAGTTGTCAATTTAACTGTGAATGAAAGTAAATTAAGTGCCCCGAGTGATGTTCGAACTTGCGACCTTAAGATTATGAGACGCGCTACCTACTGCGCTACCGAGACACGTCAATAAACAACTTAATCACTGTTCAATGATTATACTTGAATTGTATGCCCACCTTCGAGATTAAAAGATAAACACGCACTAGTGCCGTAGCACTGTAGCAGAAGCTAGCGGTCACGAATCCCGATGTTAAAACTAACCGTATAGCTACTGTATATAGAATTCGAGCCGTAAAGCAATGATGATGTGGCATGTGACGTCATACGTGCTCAAACAGAAAGACAAGGCACATAATATTTCTTTTGCGTCTGTATTAGGTTTTGGGGTGTAGGTTGTGGTAACAGCGATCTGTAGCATTGACAGAAATCTAGGTTTGATTGTGAGTTGGCAAAGCGTTATCGAACGCTTCAGTTAATCCATGTATCAGTGTCGTAGATTAAATTCCAAATTTCTCCGCAGTATATCGTAGAATGAAGGTATGCGAACATTAGTTATTGAGATGGAGATGTTAAGGCCAGCAGGCACTTAGGTGCTACTCAACACGAACAGATTACGTCCCACGCACAAATTTCGCTTACTTCATTAATTCCAAAATCATCTATAAGAACGTAAATATAATATTAAATTGGACAAGTACTCATAGTAATGATCAATTAGACACAGATACGCATCAAAGAATTGGTTATAGTGTCCGGGGAGAAACAGATGACATCTTCATTACAACGGTGCTGCAGGGGATTGCAGTCCCGTCCCCGAAACTCGGCGTTACGTTAACCGTGTTCGAAGGTTACTGTTTCGAGACGCTGACGCTTATTATCAGAAATCTGTTTCAATTACGAAATAAATAACTTTAAATTGTTTCCTTTTGCTGGGTTGTTTAACGGACACACTTGCACACGTGCCACGGAATAGAAGTTTTAAATATGATGTATCTCGAAGCAAAAATGTGACACGTCGCTAATTCATAACCTGAAAACATGTATCGAAATACAGAAGCTACATTTATGAACATTTTAAATTACAGGTTTCAGCGGTTATTTATCTCAGACCATGAGATATTTTATTAATGCGTTCAGCACGTTGTCATTCTAGCTGTTGCGCGATTATTCTTGGGGAGGTACAGACATGCTGGTAACTTCTTTTTTTTTTTTTTTTTTCTCCGCAGTTTGGGGGAACTTTTGGGGAAAGGAAAATTTTTGGGGAAGAAAATTTTGGTGACAGGGAAATTGGGGAAGTATTTAATTGTCTAGCCTTAATACCAATGCCAGCTCTCATATTTTAGTTCAGACAACACATACTTTTCACTAGATATCACCCTCTCTTCATATAAACCGACACATTTTATCTTTTGTGGGAGACGTTGCGCTTGCCGCGGTGACATCACTATGATGCGTACATGCCCAGTTTCGACTGTTTGGGATCTCTTGCTACTTTCATGGCCTTATCGAGTTTTGAGGAGATGCTGCAATGAATTTCGTCGTCTTAATTGATGCTCGTATCTGGTGGGTTTCATATTACTACGAATATATGTTGTTTCACATATTGAGGAACTCTCGGAAACACGCCGGTCATGGTGTGATTTGTTCTAATTATACGTAAGGTAATGACAGATCGGCAGTTAAGAGCCTTCACGAAGTGTAAGTAAAAAGAATTGCGTAGTGGATCGAGGTAGCGAACTGCGAAGTGAGATATAGGTGGTGCGTTAACGGTAAATAAATAGAACAATGGAAAGAGTATGAAGGAAGCAAATGTGGTACCCATAGAACAATCTTTTATTTTTCTGGTCCGACTATTGTTTTTATTAACAAATTAAAAATTTTAGTTTATGTAGTATAATTTTTTAACATGTACGATTATTTTGGGACCCTAACAAATAATTCCACCTCTATAAGTTGCCAAGACTGATAACAAATGATAATGTAAAGGAATGATCGCGCTTAAGATACTTGGCGGAAAGTTGCTGAGATGATATAATTTTGGGGAATTTTTTGTCTGTTATGGGGGAGTTTAGAGAACTCAGTATGGAAACACTGAGAGTCACGTGTAGATGTTGAGAACCATCGAGTTCACACCTGCTGCAATTGCCACTCCAAAGGGTGGCCCAAGTTGGGGAGACAAATCGGCTGGAAAAGTCGTAGACCGAGATTGCGTGCTAATGTGGTTAAAGCATGATTAAAACGAATCTGAGGAGTCCGAAATATTTTTTCCGTGATAAAAGAATTTCTGTTAAAACTATGCATGCGAAATAAATTGTTTTTTTCCATTTTGTCAAAGTTTAACACAGTACAATAACTCGATTTACTGACAAAATTTTCTCTTTTATCTCTACGTACCGTTCATTAAAAAGTCTGTGTACAGTACATTATTATTTGAAATAAATTGTTATTCTATATAAAAATTTATAAATCAATCGGTGAACAGAGCGGCCACCATCCATGCTTTTTCTTTCTTCGTTTATTCGAATAGCTACTTTCCAACATTTTTAAAGTACCGATGGTGTGATAAATAATGGTAAATTTTGTAGTTCCATTGAATTGCACCCTACAAACGTCACAGTTTTTTCCTTAAAGATTTTTCTCGCTGAAACCTATTGTCCCTTAAACGACAAACTTTTACTGAGTAAGCAGCGGCAAAATAAGGCTGTTTATTCATCGCTGATGGCATCTTCTGCTTCGTACTGTTCAAGCACTGAAAGCAACGTATGCTGCAACCAATCTGTATGGTCGGTAAAACTACTTTAGCAAGTAGAGCTCGGCAAACCACTGTTAAATGCATGGCACACTGTACTTATTAGGGTTCCTCCTGTTCCATTCGCAGCCTACGGTACCTATAAGTACTGGTTATAAACTGCATAAATGCACTATGCGATGGTGCGGCCATTGATTGCACTCAAACACTTTTTTATAAATTAACCACAGTATTTACGCACTTATTAAGCGTTACGTGCTTCGGCTTTCGCCACTTTCAAAGGCTACAAAAATACATAAACTGGTATCTGTAAAGGAAGGTTATGGTAATACCGAAGTACATACATAATACACTGGAATAAAACACTCACCGTTCGCGCTTAACCCAAATGGATCTGTCCAATATGGATACAAAGTGTTTTATGCTAACGTGTAATGTATGTCTTGTGATAGCAGTTTGTGTATTTCTGTATTCTATGAAAATGGCGAAATCCGACACGCGTTAGGCATAGTCAGTGAATACATATTGTGATCAAGATGATCAAAATCGTTTGAGTGATAAACAGGCTGGTGTTGTATACTCCTAGATTCTTCCCTTAAAGCTGACTCTCAAAGCTTTGTAAGTAGGCTTTCATGTTATAGTTTGCATCTGTTTTCAAGTTTTTAAGCATCTCGAGGACTCTCTCCCATGGGTGAACAGACCTGTGAACATTCAGTAGGCCCTGACAGTAATGTTTGGTATGGGTCACACACAATTGAACAATATTGAAAAACGGGTCGCTTGAGTGTTTTGTAACAAATATGCTGATTGAATTTCCCTAGTAATCTACGAATGAACTGAAGTCTGCCACCTGGTTCACGTACTACTGAGCCTATGTGATTGTTCCAGTTTCTCATCCATACAGATTGCAACATCCAGGTATTTGTATGAGTTGACCGATGGCAGTTATTACTCACCGATGTTCTAGTCTACCATTTTTCATTTTTTGATGTGCAAAATTTTACATTTCTGTACATCTAAACGAAATTCAGTCTTTGCACCACTTTGGAATCTTGTCACAATCTGACTGAACATTATTGTATGTTTTTGATCAAATGAGCGGAGAGGAAACAAGACCCTCTAGAAATTACTCAACGGATTTTTGTTCGAATTTTCAAAGCCAAACAATGAGTCGGAAATGGACAAATGTAGAATCAAATTAACCAGCATGAGATCTAGTGTTTCAAAATAGGATTTAATTGTTTGAAAGTAATCAGAATAATTAATAAAACATGAATTAGTGATTTAAGGGAAAACTGAAATATATCACCAACAGTAAATGTGTCAAAAAAATTAATCTCATTACGGCTTAGCTATTTTACACATGAAAGTTATTACTTTGGTGTAGAATTGGTGGAATTCTTTCTTTCGTGGTGAAAACATAAAATAACTATCAAATTACAGCAGAAATTAAAACTTCTCTGCGTTCTCTTGTTCCGTATAGACCTAAGAATAATGGAACTCCGACCGATAAAATTTATGCTGTTAATTGCTTCCTAAAGAAAAGACGAAAATTAAACTAAATTTTGAAAACAAAAACGTCTGTGAAATGTTTTGTGAAATTTGCTGTACGTGGTTCTGAGTATCATTTAAGCCCATGTTACAACCGATCATGTTCGACAATGTTCCGTGGGTGCATTACGTATCCCACTTCTCCCCCTATGAGACTACGTTCTCCAATGTCGAACATGATCGTATGGTGATCCAGGTGTTACGGCTCGGAGAGGCATAATGTTGCACTGGCGTACTGAACTCCAAGACTTTGAACACGATACAGCCGACGGTCAATACTATTGCCACACTGTACTCCTCCCCCATTTGCGTCTTATCAGGGGCGCATTCCGGCCTGACTTCGTTTATATGGATGACAATGAGCGACAGTATCGAATTGTGCAGGTGAAGGAAATTTTGGAACGGCAGGGTATTCGGCCAATGGACTGTCCTGCCTGTTCTCCCGACTTAAATCCCATCGAGAAGGTGTGGGATGCGTTGGAGAGGCGTATTACCACGTATCCACATCCACCAACGATCTTCCAACAGTTGTCAGCAGCTCTGATGGAGGAATAGAGCCCCTACCACAAAAGCTGCTTACCTAAGTTGTGTCCAGCACGGGAAAACGTTATAGAGCATCCGTCAGCGTCCGTGGTTATCGCACACACTATTAAGAACCATATCCCGTCTTTTGTAATGTTCAGGGGATCATCATAAATTAAGCTGATTTCAGTGTAACTGTTGACTTTGAATGAAAGGCTCATTTATGTTCGTCTCATTGCGTATTTCTTTCACTTACCTCCTATACTATAGCATGACACTCTTTCTATACGTGGTCCAAGTTTCATCGAGCTATGTTACTTGGCAGTGCGAGCATCGGGTTATGTTACTTGGCTCTGACACATCATGCGGATGTTGATGTCGTCCTTATGTTTTGAGCACCTGAGTAGTAATGGTAGTAGTAGTAGCGGTAGGAGTAATAGTATTTATTTACCCGTGAATTACTTTTCAGTTTCAGATCAAAAAATATAATTCAGTATACAGACATTTATGTACCTACAGGACGAGTTGGACAAAGACACGTTAAATAGTCGGCCGTGACAGCTTTGAAAATGTCATGAAACGATTCATTCTTTTTAGCGTCACAAAATAAACCACGGACAAGCTACATTAAATTATTCTGTTGGAACTTAAATCCAAGCAACCTCCCCTTCCCCCCCCCCCCCCCCCCCGCCCCCCAAGAAAATCACTAATATCAGTTGCTCATTTACTTTTAAGTAAAGTCACTAATTCGACGTGCGAATCTTAATTACTCAACAAAATAGTGTAAATGTCAAGTATACGTTGTACAAATTCGTGGAATTATTATGAAGTTCTAGTTATCACCACAAAAACATAAACATACTGATTTGTTTTGTCCACAGGTATTACAGTGCGCCGCTAGAGGAAGTCAAAACGAAATAGCGCTGCCTATTGATACAGGGGACATGAAGTGACTCCACGAATCCCTCCTCCCCCCACCCCCCTCGCACGCACACACCCTTTTTTTACATGTTGCAGAACTACTGCAGTGTATATCAGGACTACACACGTGTACTTGCAAAAATATCAAGAAATTGCTTACTAACATTTTTAGGTAATAATGAAAGCATTATGATTGTCCCTCGTACGTCGCTCGTATACCGAACAGGTATGCAGGACACCATAATCAAAAAGACATTAGGATGCTTCAGAATCGTTGCACTAACTTTTTTGCCCCCATTACGAATAATCGGTTCTCAGATAAAGTCTTTCCCATAACTTACAGCAAAATTTACTGGTAATGTAAGTGATTTATGAAACATCAAATTACATTTGTTAAAGCAGATTTGGTTCAAGAATCATAAAAGAAGGTTGTATACCTGGAAGAATCCTGGAGATACTAAAAGGTATCAGATAGATTATATAATGGTAAGACAGAGATTTAGGAACCAGGTTTTAAATTGTAAGACATTTCCAGTGGCAGATGTGGATTCTGACCACAATCTATTGGTTATGAACTGCAGATTGAAACTGAAGAAACTGCAAAAAGGTGGAAATTTAAGGAGATGGGACCTGGATAAACTGAAAGAACCAGATGTTGTAGAGAGTTTCAGGGAGAGCATAAGGGAACAATTGACAGGAATGGGGGAAGGATATACAGTAGAAGAAGAATGGGTAGCTCTGAGGGATGAAGTAGTGAAGGCAGCAGACGATCAAGTAGGTAGAAAGACGAGGGCTAATAGAAATCCTTGGGTAACAGAAGAAATATTGAATTTAATTGATGAAAGGAGAAAATATAAAAATGCAGTAAATGAAGCAGGCAAAAAGGAATACAAACGTCTCAAAAATGAGATCGACAGGAAGTGCAAAATGGCTAAGCGGGGATGGCTAGAGGACAAATGTAAGGATGTAGAGGCTTGTCTCACTAGGGGTAAGATAGATACTGCCTACAGGAAAATTAAAGAGACCTTCGGAGAGAAGAGAACCAATTGCATGAATATCAAGAGCTCAGATGGAAACCCAGTTCTAAGCAAACAAGGGAAAGCAGAAAGGTGGAGGGAGTACATAGAAGGTCTATACAAGGGCAATGTACTTGAGGACAATATTATGGAAATGGAAGAGGATGTAGATGAAGATGAAATGGGAGATATGATACTGCGTGAAGAGTTTGACAGAGCACTGAGAGACCTGAGTCGAAACAAGGCCCCGGGAGTAGACAAAATTCCATTAGAACTACTGACAAAATGGCTCTGAGCACTATGGGACTTAACATCTATGGTCATCAGTCCCCTAGAACTTAGAACTACTTAAACCTAACTAACCTAAGGACATCACACAACACCCAGCCATCACGAGGCAGAGAAAATCCCTGACCCCGCCGGGAATCGAACCCGGGAACCCGGGCGTGGGAAGCGAGAACGCTACCGCACGACCACGAGATGCGGGCAACTACTGACAGCCTTGGGAGAGCCAGTCCTTACAAAACTCTACCATCTGGTGAGCAAGATATATGAGACAGGCGAAATACCCTCAGACTTCAGGAAGAATATAATAATTCCAATCCCAAATAAAGCAGGTGTTGACAGATGTGAAATTTACCGACCTATCAGTTTAATAAGTCACGGCTACAAAATACTGACACGAATTCTTTACAGACGAATGGAAAAACTAGTAGAAGCCGACCTCGGGGAAGATCAGTTTGGATTCGGTAGAAAGATAGGAACATGTGAGGCAATATTGACCATATGACTTATCTTAGAAGCTAGATTAAGGAAAGGCAAACCCACGTTTCTAGCATTTGTAGACTTAGAGAAATCTTTTGACAATGTTGACTGGAATACTCTCTTTCAAATTCTGAACGTGGCAGGTGTAAAATAAAGGGAGCGAAAGGCTATTTACAACTTGTACAGAAACCAGATTGCGGTTATAAGAGTCGAGGGGCATCAAAGGGAAGCAGTGATTGGGAAGGGAGTGAGACAGGGTTGTAGCCTCTCCCCGATGTTATTCAGTCTGTATATTGAGCAAGCAGTAAAGGAAACAAAAGAAAAATTCGGAGTAGGTATTAAAATTCATGGAGAAGAAGTAAAAACTTTGAGGTTCGCCGATGACATTGTAATTCTGTCAGAGACAGCAAATGACTTGGAAGAGCAGTTGAACGGAATGGACAGTGTCTTGAAAGGAGGATATAAGATGAACATCAACAAAAGCAAAACGAGGATAATGGAATGTAGTCAAATTAAATCGGGTGATCCTGAGGGAATTATATTAGGAAATGAGACACTTAAAGTAGTAAAGGAGTTTTGCTATTTAGGGAGCAAAATAACTGATGATGGTCGAAGTAGAGAGGATATAAAATGTAGACTGGCAATGGCAAGGAAATCGTTTCTGAAGAAGAGAAATTTGTTAACATCGAGTATAGATTTAAGTGTCAGGAAGTCGTTTCTGAAAGTATTTGCATGGAGTGTAGCCATGTATGGAAGTGAAACATGGACGATAACTAGTTTGGACAAGAAGAGAATAGAAGCTTTCGAAATGTGGTGTTACAGAAGAATGCTGAAGATAAGGTGGGTAGATCACGTAACTAATGAGGAGGTATTGAATAGGATTGGGGAGAAGAGAAGTTTGTGGCACAACTTGACTAGAAGAAGGGATCGGTTGGTAGGACATGTTTTGAGGCATCAAGGGATCACAAATTTAGCATTGGAGGGCAGCGTGAAGGATAAAAATCGTAGAGGGAGACCAAGAGATGAATACACTAAGCAGATTCAGAAGGATGTAGGTTGCAGTAAGTACTGGGAGATGAAGAAGCTTGCACAGGATAGAGTAGCATGGAAAGCTGCATCAAACCAGTCTCAGGACTGAAGACCACAACAACAACAACAAAGCAGATTTAATTCTCGATTTAGGTTGATTTATAAATAACTTATAGTTAATGCGTCATAATTATTGTTAAGTTATTTGTAGAAACGAAATGGTTCCTAAGATATCTAGATTCTTGAGAAAAAATTAATTTTTAAAAGTTAAAAATATTTCTTTTTTTTAAATATAAACATTAACTTATCTATTCTTTAAACAAACAATGCTGCAGTATATAAAAAGTATTTCTTTCTTTACATAACTATTGTGACATTCCTGTACATTAGGGATTGAACTAGGTATTAAATTAAATAATCTGTAACTGCTTTCTACACAAAGATGAGTGACCAGTCACACTATAGCCAATCCGCAGAAAAATTCTAGAAGTGACGCTGGAAAGTTATAACGTGGCTATAAGCATCATTCTGATGAAACTCGAATTTATTAACGCAGAGAAGTGAGCCAATGAAAAAATCGAAAAACAAGATGAATTACTGAATGTATTTTGAATAATCGGTAGAGTAAAGCGCAAATAATAAACTCTTACTTTTTTTATAACTCATATAACCTGAAAGTGTGCAGTTTTGTTGCGCAAATGTAACTAGAGAAGTCACAAAACGAATGATTTTTCTTCCTCTAATTCCAGTTACATCTCTACTCTGCAAGCGGCAGCACGGCATGTGATGGACGATACCTGTGTATTGAAATCGTTTTCTCCCTTCCACACTATTCGAGATGGACACGCCTGAGTATTAGGTCGAATTTCTGTGATTGTATCGTGATTTTCACTGTGCGAAATGTATGTACGCGGCCATAATGCTTCGTGACTAATCGTGTAACGTGCTGTCTCGGGCAGTTCTAGAATAAACTATTTCGTGATATAGCGGTTACCCTATAATGAAGAGAGACAGGCCTATCTTTATGGTTTTTGTAGATTTAGAGAGGCTGCTGACGATGTAGACCGGATTACACTCCAAGAAATAAAATACAGTGACCGAAACCTTGCATACAAGTTGTTGCAAATCAAGGCTGTAATTATAAGAGTTGAAGAACATGAAGTGGAACTAGTGGTTGAGAAGGGAGTGAGACAGAGTTTTAGCCTATCACTGATGTTATTCAGTCTATACAATGAACAAACAGTCAAGGAAACAAGGAGAAATTTAAAAAGGGCATTAAAATGCAGGGAGAAGGTACGGTGACTTAATTACTTGCTTCTTAAGCATATACTGTCGTAAGTGGCCTTTTCTGCCAGAAATGTATTATCATCCGTTAATTTTCTTTAATCAATATAGTTTCATAATATAAATCATTCTTGCAGATATTATATATCGCATTGAATGAATCTTGGGGATCACTTTTGATCTAGACATATGATTGCTTCCGTTCCCACGCCACTGATTGTTTCGACATTCTGAGCCAGACTATTCGGAAAATACCTGTTCATTAACATGGACGAAAAACTGTACCGAAAGCTATTCGTTGGCGCTCAATAAAAACCAAAATTTAAATTTATTTTGGTCCTCGTTCTCTTTTCACATTGGTTTTCACCTATCATCGGTAATTTGTCTCGCTAGTTGCTGAGGTGACGTGAATAGAAAGCGTATGAAATAAAAATTTCTTAATTGTTCGGTGACTCAGTCACTTGCTTCTTAAGCGCAGATGTCACTTGTCGGAAGCATTCTTTTTTGCCAGAAATATTTGTAATCATTCGTTAATTTTCTTTTCGTTTTTTAATATATTTTCGTAATATTAATCATCGCTGCAGATACTATATATCGTAATGAACTGCTTTCGGGATCACATTTCATTTAGTCATATAATTTCTTCCATTCCCACGCCACTGAGAGTTTCGGCATTCTGATTAGACAATGTTCGCTATTAAAAAAACTCCTGTTCGTAAGCATGGACGAGAAAGTGAACTGAAAGATTAGCTATTACCACTCTATAGAAATCGGAAGGGCAATAAAAGGGACGTCAGGGATAACAGAGTGCAGACAGCAATAATGATTCGATAGTGGAAAAACGAACGAATATTCCCGCTCAGAATTGAATGTGCTAAACGGTTTTCGTCAGTTGCTGCCAGAAGCTTGTTTCACTCAAACGAATGAATGATTAGTCCAACCCAACTACAACAGACTAGGGAAGGGGAAAAATCGACCAGTATTTTACTTCTGAGTAACCGATATTTTTCGGTATTGTTTCGTCTCGGTTATAACAGGCATTTTTCATTTTTTACTAATAACTGAGTAAAAAAAGGAAATACCGATTAGTCTTAGAAGCAGTGCTAAAATTTTTCAGTTTTAAAATTCCTTTCTTAAAAAAAGGAGTTATTTTTATTCGTAAAACTTGCATTGGTTTGAAATATTACATTATTATACAAAAAGAAAAAAAGCGATCAGTGCTATTTTAATAACAAAGCCGACAGAGACGACCCACAAACACATAGGTTAAGGGTGTCGCAGGATTGTTGAGACAATAATGCCCCTGTTGCCGTGTGCTGGCTTATGGCATGTGTGTACGTGCAGTGTTTTAGATTCGCCTCCACGTGGTCTGGTATGGTAGTTATTCGCTACCACCGCCGGACATCCACTGTATTGCAGAATGGCACTAAGCCTATAGTAGGGATATATTTTTCGAAGTGATACAGCAATGGAGTACAATGCTTCATTTACTTTAAAGGATTAAAGATTTGTTTTCCATTTCTCTGAAATAATAAAAGAGGAAGGACATTACTATAACAGCAATAAATTGAAAACTTAACGGTCCATTCGTAGAGGACAACAAAAATAGAAAGCAGCTGATCTGCTTCCTGTATCTACATAATATGTGTTTATCTGCTTGCAGTCCTCGGAAACGTCTAAATTAACAGAGTTCTTCACGATTAGTCTTCATCCTTTGGCATTCGTAATGCCCAAATAGTTGTATGATTCTCAACTACAGCATGATTTTTGAGCACAGTTTCAAAAATTAGTGTATTATTCAACCAGTTATCACTTTTAGAGACAAGCAGCGAAGGAGGGTGGATTAACTTTTCTTTTTATTCTCCTATTTAATTTAATACAGTGAGTCTATGTATTTTGAACCTGAGAGACTGGGGATGTTTCGATCTTTGTTCGATTTCTACTTTAACTACGGGAAAACCGTCTTTGCTTTCTGCCTTACGGCAGGTCTTGTCACGAGGGGAAGCCTCGTCAGAGAGGTCCACCGAATGAGCGTCTACGGAAGGGATTCCAGTGGTGGTTTCCCGTTGCCTTCCACTAGTGATGATGAAATGATTATGACAACACAACACCCAGTCCCTGAGCGTAGAAAATCTCCGACCCAGCCGGGAATCGAACCCGGGTCCTTTGGCGTGACAGACTGCCGCGCTCAGCTATCGGAGCGGACATTACGGGAAATAACAGGAATAAAAAACCGAAAGGCGATTATTTCAGAAACCGATTACTTTGAGCTGTTTGAGCAGTGAGGAAAAACTGAAAAAAAAACATATAAGCGAAAACCGGTTGTTTCAGCGATAAGTGCCATCCCTTCAACAGACTCAATCGATAGCTTCTATTTGGCTGGCTTCACTCAAAAGAATGGATAAATAATTCAACTGATACGTGAAACTTCAGACGAATGAGTTGATTGTTTTCCAGCAGCCGACTGAATCGACTGCTTCCGTTCGGTTGTTCCCGCCGCTAGCCCGCGCGCGTACTCACGGACTGTCGCGGCTGCGTGCTGCGGCTGTGTCGGTCTGCGGCAGGCGGACTTGTGCTGTGGCTTCGGACATCTGCCGGCGGCGCGCGAGGCCGCATCTTTTAAGTCGCGCCTCCCCCACCAGGTGCTCCGGACAGCCACACGGGACCCAGACACCGGCGCAGCGCGCCACTGCTCGCATGCTCCATATTTCCACTCTTTCGACCACCTCGAGTCCCACTGCCACCAATAACACGGTTTTGCGTTTTTGCAGGATCCTTGCGGACGTCAAATGGTGCAGAGCAAAGACCGTAGCGAAACATCTTCTTAACTGACTTAAATCTCTACACAACTTTACTACGAAGTTTTTGCCACAAATGCCATTTATTTGCAGTTTGCGTACTAAAAGACTGACGCTCTTAACGTCACACTAAACTGTCTTAAACAGAAATATCACGCGCTGTTGCTAATACATTACTGGCCATTAAAATTTCTACTCCACGAAGATGACGTGCTACAGACGCGAAATTTAACCGACAGGAAGAAGATGCTGTGATATGCAAATGATTAGCTTTGCAGAGCATTCACACAAGGTTGGCGCCGGTGGCGACACCTCCTACGTGCTGACACGAGGAAAGTTTCCAACCGATTTCTCATACACAAACAGCAGACCGGCGTTGCCTGGTGAAACGTTGTTGTGATGCCTCGTGTAAGGAGGGGAAATGCACACCAACGCGTTTCCGACTTTGATAAAGGTGCGATTGTAGCCTTTCGCGATTGCGGTTTATCGTATCGCGACATTGCTGCTCGCGTTGGTCGAGATACAGTGACGGTGGTTTCAGGAGGGTAATACGGAACGCCGTGCTGGATCCCAACGGCCTTGTATCACTAGCAGTCGAGATGACAAGCATCTTATCCGCATGGCTGTAACGGATCGTGCAGCCACGTCTCGATCTCTGAGTCAACAGATAGGGACGTTTGCAAGACAACAACCATCTGCACGAACAATTCGACGACGTTTGCAGCAGCGTGGACTATCAGCTCGGAGACCATGGCTGCGGTTACCCTTGACGCTGCATCACAGACAGGAGCGCCTGCGATGGTGTACTCAACGACGAACCTGGGTGCACGAATGGCAAAACGTCATTTTTTTTCGGATGAATCCGGGTTCTGTTTACAGCATCATGATCGTCGCATCCGTGTTTGGCGACATCGCGGTGAATGGACATTGGAAGCGTGTATTCGTCGTCGCCATACTGGCGTATCACCCGGCGTGATGATATGGGGTGCCGTTGGTTACACGTCTCGGTCACTTCTTGCTCGCATTGACTGCACTTTGAACAGTGGACGTTACATTTCAGATGTGTTACTACCCGTGGCTCTACCCTTCATTCGATCCCTGCGAAGCCGGCCGGTGTGGCCGTGCGGTTAAAGGCGCTTCAGTCTGGAACCGCGTGACCGCTACGGTCGCAGGTTCGAATCCTGCCTCAGGCATGGATGTGTGTGATGTCCTTAGGTTAGTTAGGTTTAATTAGTTCTAAGTTCTAGGCGACTGATGACCTCAGAAATTAAGTCGCATAGTGCTCAGAGCCATTTGAACCATTTGATCCCTGCGAAACCCTACATTTCACCAGGAAAATGCACGACCGCATGTTGCAGGTCCTGTACGGGTCTTTCTGGATACAGAAAATGTTCGACTACTACCCTGGCCAGCACATTCTCGAGATCTCTCACCAATTGAAAAAGTGTGGTCACTGGTGGCCGAGCAACTGTCTCGTCACAATACGCCAGTCACTACTCTTGATGAACTGTGGTATCGTGTTGAAGCTGCATGGGCAGCTCTACCTGTACACGTCATCCAAGCTCTGTTTGACTCAATGGCTAGGCGTATCAAGGCCGTTATTACGGCCAGAGGTGGTTGTTCTGGGTACAGATTTCTCAGGATCTATGCACCCAAATTGCGTGAAAATGTAATCACATGTCAATTCTAGTATAATATATTTGTCCAATGAATACCCCCTTATCATCTGCATTTCTTCTTGGTGTATTAATTTTAATAGCCAGTAGTGTACTTGTGTGTCGAAAACTTAAAGTACTGGAGTGCAGCTACACAACACACACATAGGATTCCATTTCTCTCTGATGAGCTAACTGGTGTCCGTAGTTAACAGTTAAAAAGACTGTCTGTAACTTGCACTATCACTGTTACACACCACACAACAACACAAAGAAAATATACAAAATCATCCCTTCCAGAATATCCACCCGCAACATGCCAACAAAAGAGAGATCAAGTTACTGAAGCATTTTCTCATGGACAGTATTTCACTGAGCATTCGAGCAAAAGAGGTAGCAATCAGGACAAAAAACAGAAGCACATTCAGTCGTGCATTTGCGTCTGCATGAACAGACGTTGTTCACATGCCTACGATCATATACCATTGCATAGATAAAGTGCTAATTAAAATAAAAAACTACGTAGATGTAACGTAGTGGCCTTGAGAGTTGGAAATACTCTCTTAGGTTTTAAAGGTTGGCTACAGCGCCCATACACAAGCTCTGGTATCTAAGATATTGTTGTCGCGTTTCGCAGTGCACGGATTAATTACTGGCAGTTTGGAAACCGGTGTAGGAGCCCGCCTGCTGTGGTGCGCACGTGTGTTGGGCGAGGGGTCGTCGCCGAGCTGCCGTACTGCTGTGTCCGCCCGCAGCGTCACAGGATTTGGTATTGAGTTGATATATTTTATAATTTGCAGCGCGCTTATTAATTTAAAGAAAAGGGTTTGTGTATGTGCGTAGCAACAGACGGTAATTTTGATAATGATAGGAGTTGAATTCTTAAGGGAAACCATTGTTAGGCGAATAGATTAAGTATTGATTTTTGTCATTCATTTCTTTTGTAATTGTCAGGAAATTGTTTCACTATGTATTTAATTGAGAAGTATTTCAGTCTGTCTCAAGAGTTTGATTAATTTGTAATATTGCTTTAATGCCACTGGAGGCAGATTTACATACGAAGCGATTGTTCAAAGAGCTTCTAGCGTTCTGTTAATAGAATGAGAAAGAATCGCTTTCAGAATATAGTTTTTGAAAAAAGGAATTACTTGCCTGGGTTCAGCTGCAGCAACAGCAGGAGCTGGCATACAGAACATGCATTGCACTCAGCATGAATAATAGGTTTTTATGGTTTTGTTAAATAATGGAATGCAGCAGATCAAGCAGTGGCAGCAGAAAGACCATGGAAGTTATTTGTTACGCACAGGACCTATTAAAAAAAAAAGTTTAGGCGATCTCTGTTATAGTAAACTTAACAAGAGTACAAGCACGAAATTTTCAGTAGAAAAGACGAGATAAGAAGATAGAGCTCGCGACTTTCAGCCTGAAATACACTCAATGTGACAAAAGTCATCGGTAGCGATATGCACATATACAGATGGCGGTAGTGTCTCGTACACAAGTGCATTGCCGGAGCTCTCACTTGCACTCAGATGATTCATGTGAAAAGGTTTCCGATGTTATTACGGTCGCACGAAGGGAATTATCAATTGTGGACGCGGAATGGTAGTTGTAACTAGACGCATGGGACATTCCATTTCGAAAATCGTTAGCGAATTCAGTATTCCGAGATCCACAGTGACAAAAGAATGCCGAGAATACCAAATTTCAGGCACTACCTCTCACCACGGACAAGGCAGCGGTGAACGTCTTCACTTAAAGACCGAGAACTGCCGCGTTTGCTTGAAGTTTTCGGTGCTGACAGACGAGCAACATTGCTTGAAATAAGCACAGAAATCAATGCGGGACGTACGACAAACGAATCCGTTGGGACAGAGGCGCTAAATTTGCCCTTAATGAGCTGTGCCAGCAGACGACTGACACGAATGCCTTTGCTAACAGTACGACATCGCCTGCAGCCCTCTTCTGGTTTCGTGGCCATGTCGATTGGACGCTAGACGACTGGAAAACCGCGGCCTGGTCACACGAGTCCCGATTTCACTTGGTAATTGCTGACGGTAGGGTTCGAGAATGGCGCAGACCCCACGAAGCCATGGATTCAAGTCCTCAACAAGCCATGTGGTGTGGGCTGTGTCTGGATTATAAGGACTCGAGCTTCTGGTCTGAATGAACTGATCATTGACTGCAAATGGTTATGTTCGGCTACTTGGAGACTATTTGCAGCCGTTCGTGGAGTTCATGTTGCCAATGATGGAATTTTTGTGGCTGATACTACGCCACAGTACGAGGGTAGTCCACAAAGTAAGTTCCGTTTCTATTTCTGTCCGCGGCAGCGCTACGATCGCAGTTCTGAGCATGCGCCGCAGTTACTCTGACTCAAGGAGAAGACATGTACGCCATTTTCAGATCGCTGCTGCCGACGTCTGCTTTGTAGTACTTCTTTATAAAGTCAGCCGTAATTGAGAATGACGCCGCTTGTGAAATCAGGTCTGTGTTTCGTTTTCTAAATGCAAAATAAGTTAAACCAAAGGAAATTCATTGGCAAATCTGCGAGGTTTACGGACAAAATGCTATGAGTGATTCAAGAAGATGGGTCAGACTGTTCAATGAAGGACGTGATCAAGTGCACTGTGGAAAACGAAGTGGACGCCCGTCTGTGGTTACTGATGAACTGGTACACACAATTGAAAAGATTAAGCACAACTGTAAGATTACACTTAGTGCCCTTGCTATGGAAGTTCCGCAAATCTTACGATCAATAATTCGTGAAATTGTTACTGAAAAACTGATATTTCGAAAACTTTGTTCACGTTGGGTACCCAAAATTCTTACTGAACAACACAAAAAAGCAACGGATGGGCAGTGCACTTCCGTTTTTGACACGCTACAATTAAGAAGGCGATGGTTTTCTTTCTCAGATAGTCACGGGGGATGAAACTTGGATATCGTACAACACCCCTCAAACAATACGGCAATCAATGGAATGGAGGCACACTTCATCCCCAACGAAGGGTAAGCCTAAGCAAATTTTGACACCTCGAGAAGTTATGTGCACCGTTTTCTGGGACAGAAAAGGCAATTTTCTGATTGCTTTCTTACCACGAAGCCAAGCAATCAATGCACGTGGTTACTGGGAGACCATTAATAAATTGCGCCGCACAATACAGAACAAGCGCCGAGTTTTACTGTCAAAAGGTGTGGGTTTTTTTTTCCGCGATAATTCCCGACCTCACACGGTGAATTTGACCGAACAACTCTTACGGGAATTTCACTAGGACGCGTTTGATCATCCTCCGCCGCGCGGGATTAACCGAGCAATCTTAGGCGCTGCAGTCATGGACTGTGCGGCTGGTCGCGGCGGAGATTCGAGTCCTCCCTCCGGCATGGATGTGTGCGTTTGTCCTTAGGATAATTTAGGTTAGGGAGTGTGTAGGATTAGGGACTGATGACCTTAGCAGTTAAGTCCCATAAGATTCCACACACACATTTGCTCATCTTCCGTACAGCCCGGACCTCGCTCCTAGCGTCTTTCATCTCTTCTAAAATCGCCGGCCGGAGTGGCCGAGCGGTTCTAGGCGCTTCAGTCTGGAACCGCGCGACCGCTACGGTCGCAGGTTCGAATCCTGCCTCGGGCATGGACGTGTGTGATGTCCTTAGGTTAGTTAGGTTTAAGTATTCTAAGTTCTAGGGGACTGATGACTTCAGAAGTTAAGTCCCATAGTGCTCATAGCCATTTGAACCATTTTTTCATCTAAAATCTATCCTTTGTGGTCAACACTTCAATGACGATGACGAGCTGAAAGAACATGTTACCACATGGTTGAATACACAGGCGGCAACCTTCTATGATGAAGGCATACAAAAACTTGTGCCACGCTATGACAAGTGCCTACAAAATTTCGGATGCTATGTAGAAAAGTAGTTTAACAGTTGTAGATTTTTGTGCAATAAATATTTTTTCTGTATCTGTACAAGTTTGTTTTATATAACCAAACGGAACTTACTTTATAGATGACCCTCGTAGTTCATGACTGGTCTGAAGAATATTCATAACAGTTCAAGAGAATGATTTCTCCACCCAGATCGCCCTAAGTGTATCCCATCGAACATTGGTGGGACACAATTGAGAGGTCAGCTCGTGCAAAAAATCCTACACCGGCAGGCTGCACTACGCAGGGTAAAAAGAGGTCTCACACGATATTAGGAGATATACCATAACTTTTGACTTTTGTCACCTCAGTGTAAATCTTAATTTCAAACGTAAGCTGCCAGGTGCAGTGCAGCATGATTCTTATTAATATTTTTGAACTGTCTATCAGGCACGGAAGTTTCTAGAATCTAATTCCTTAGATGAGCACTGTAATACTAATCTAATTTTTTCCCCTGTTACCTATGAAAAAAAATGGTTCAAATAGCTCTGAGCACTATGCGACTTAACTTCTGAGGTCATCAGTCCCTTAGAGCTTAGAACTACTTAAACCTAACTAACCTAAGGACATCACACACATCCATGCCCGAGGCAGGATTCGAACCTGCGACCGTAGCGGTCGCGCGGTTCCAGACTGAAGCGCCTAGAACCGCTGGCCACACCGGCCGGCTGTTACCTATGAGAAAGGTGCAGGGGCGAAACAGTTCAGGGGCGAAACAGTTCAGATGGGGCGACAAATCTGATGTTCACAGCAATTATTATACTATATAGTTATGCATGTACAACGTTACTCAATGGTCAATTTACAAAATGAGCAGGTCCCAACTGAAACGCCGCTCACAACCTATCGAAGCTGTAGAGACGGAAGAAAAGCTGTTGAAACCTCCAATTTGGTCAAAAAGCGAATCCTCATTCGGTTAGTCATCCATGTACGGCGTCATGGAGCTTCTGGAGTTATCCCAGTCAGTTCTACTCACTGGCAAAAAAGTGAAGCAGCCAGAAGACGTGGTCGGATATATCAGTGACGGCTACAGTGTCTGTGACTGTATCGTCACAATACCAGCATAATGTTTCTGACTATGTGACATGTGGAAGTTGGGATCAGTCGCGGAGGCGTGCTCGGATAGCTGAAGTGGTCACGGCCACCGCTCGCGATAAGCGGGAAATCTGGGTTTGAGCCCCGGCCTGCTGCAAATTTTTATGTCGACAAAGAGCTGACATCACCACAGAGTCGTAGAAAGTGCAGCTACTCGTATTTCATAATGTTTACCACAGGTGTATTTGTCAGTAATAGTTAGAGTGTCTGCGCGCATGTCTCAAATGACATTGTATTGTGAAGATACAGGCACTGTATAAACATAGATATTCGAAACCATCAATGATGTATTCTTGACGATATAATACTTGTTACCCTGTGCGAGAATTACGAAAAGTTTGAATCGGTCCTGGAGGAGCTTTCAGGCACCCGAAGTGGCGCAAGCGACAGCTCCAGATAAGCGAGCATTCGGGATTCGAGTCCTGTTCCATCTCAAATTTTCATGTGTCTAAACAGCTGACGTCAACGCATAGTGACAAAAATGTGAAACTATCTCGACATTGTCGGATGTCAATGTAACTCCATACATGTGCATACTATCGGCAGTTATGTCAATAATTAGAGCTGCAATTCTCTCTCACAGAATGACCCAATTAGAGTACATTTATGTCGTTCGTGTTTAATGTTGTACGATATATAACATACGTGAACAGCGTCAGGTATTGAGTGATGACTTAGTTAGTTATATGTTCCATAGCTCATTTGACCGAATATTTTATTGCAATGATGTGGAAACAATCAGTTTACAGGATATGTATCCATCATTAGCGTTAACATTAATGAAAACAGATTTTCGCCCTTTTCGTGCCACTACACCTTAAAACTAGGTTAGCCTTTTTCCCAATACTACCAGTTTTCAAATAAAAAGAATAGAAATTCGTCCAGTGAATAGGAGCTGTTCAGGAGAAATAAATTTAGGTTAGGATTACAGCTTCCTTTGCTACCTGTCAGACTTTTATGGTATTGGGCAAATAATCAATCCTTTCTGAGGCACTGACAGTTTTCGTGATGGGTAATAAAGATCTATTTTTTTTCTATAGTGTGGACAGCATTGTTCTTCTCAGACTGCAATGGGTTATTTGTACGCTTACCGTACATCTATTGTGATGGTTCAGTTAAAATGCCAATTCCTTGAAAGGGTAGATACATGACGAATGCTGGTGAACACCACATATAATTCTTAGTGTCCGCTTTTGTGCAATCAGTACTCTCTTCCTGAGCGACGTTTACCCCAGAAAATTGTTCCACAAGACATTACTAAGTGGAAATATGTAAATTATGTTAGGAGGTTGATTCACCTGTTTCGAAGGCTAGCAATCATACAGCGAGCAAAATAGCTGAACTTATTTTCTAGAAAAGCTCAGTTATGTGCTTCTTCTAGTTCAAGTTTTCATCAATTTGTACACCCAAAATTTGGAGCATTCTACCCTACTTTATTGCCTCCTGTGCATGTACTACATCAGTTGCTGGTACGACTCTATGTTTTGTACAGGATTGAATATGGCGTCGTTTCTAAAAATTTTGGGGACATTCCATTTTCAGAGAACCACTTAATAATTGCGAAAAAATAATTAACAATTTCGTCTGCCGGTTTCTCTCTAATGGAATTTGTTAGAACACTAGTACTGCGTGAAAAAATGCCAATTTTCCTTGTTTAATGTTTAGTAGAAGGTCATTCACATATATAAGGAGTAGGAGTGCACCAAAAATTGAACTCTGTGGGATACCCTTTGTGATTTCCCCCAGCCACTAGAATTTTCTACCTTTCCAACAGTGCTTGAATTGTTGAACCCAAATTTTTGAAGTCTGTTTGTTAAGTATGTGTAAATCCAACAAGGTCATAAAACTTAAGTTTTTCTAAGAATTTAACGTAACTGCACAATCAAACCCTTTGGAAAGATGATAAAAAATACTAGCTGTCGATAGCTTATTACTTAAGGCTTGTAATACTTGTAAGTAGCATTCTCAGGTGAATAACGCTTCTCGAATCCAAACTGTGATAAGCTAAGTAAATCGTTTCTGCTTACATGTGAGATTATCCTTGGGTACGTTACTATTTTGAATACTTTGAAAAAAAATTAATAAGTAAATTACATAATTTTTTAAATCTTTCTTTTCACCTTTCTTATAAGGGGCTTAACAATTGCTTATACTGAAAAGAACATAAAGATGCCGCATACCTGTGTGAAACAGTGTTATCAGCATCTGACACAGTTTAAAAGGGGCGTCATGGCGGTTCTCCATTTGGCCGCATGTTCGAGTAGTGCAATATCCGGATTTGTGGGGCAATAGAATCTGACAGTGGCCCAATGTATGCCTGCATGGGAACGTGACGGCTGGCAAACTCGTTGTCAAGCTTATGGTCGACCACGTCTGCCCACCGTAAGCGAGAAATGCTGTAATGTGGACCAAGCACATCTTAAATTGTTCACATCCGTGCTTGCTATCCGACAACAAGTAATAGATTCCCTGCCACATTCTGTCATCCTGTGCCATGGGGCGCAGACTAGCAGCAGGCAGATTAGGGAATTAGCGTCCATGTACAGGCTGCCCTTGACATCACATACAAAAGGCTGCGTTTGGAATAGTGTGTCGTGACGGGGAAGCATGGTCTCCTGATGAATGGACCGCAATATGTTTAGCGAAGAATCGCAGTTCTGCACATAATCATTTTCGGCGAATGTGGCCGCCTTACAGCTGTCCAAATATAGGATTATCGACAGGCGTGAAGTTCGTGGTACGGAAAAGTCAAGAAGTCAATGTCGCAAGACAACAGTGGCGCCAAGAGTAAAATTCATACCTTTCAATGTCATTTGATGAAGTAGACAGCATATCAAGAAAAATGGATCATACCAAATCTGTAAGTAGACTTTTACTATTATTATTATTTCTTTCCTTTCTCAGATGTTATGTCTGGTTACAAATGGAAAGTCACGCAGACCTTCATCAAGCGTGACTTCCTTTTAACTGTACAGTGTATGTTACATTCCATTTAGGAACTTTCGGGTAATTGAACATGTATCAATAATTACAGATTTCTGTACTTGTATATATACGTTTGGGTGTAGCTGTATTGCGTTGATGTACTGGTGGATATTGTGTGATATGACTCCTGTAGTTGATAGTATAATTGGCATAATGTCAACTTTATCCTGATGCCACATGTCCTTCACTTCCCCAGCCAGTTGGATGTATTTTTCAATTTTTTCTCATGTTTTCTTCTGTATATTTGTTGTATTGGGTATGGATATTTCGATTAGTTGTGTTAATTTCTTCTTTTTACTGGTGAGTATGATGTCAGGTTTGTTATGTGGTGTTGTTTTATCTGTCATAATGGTTCTGTTCCAGTATAATTTGTATTCATCATTCTCCAGTACATTTTGTGGTGCATACTTGTATGTGGGAACGTGTTGTTTTATTAGTTTATGTTTTATGGCAAGTTGTTGATGTATTATTTTTGCTACATTGTCATGTCTTCTGGGGTATTCCGTATTTGCTAGTATTGTACATCTGCTTGTGATATGATCTACTGTTTCTATTTGTTGTTTGCAAAGTCTGCATTTATCTGTTGTGGTATTGGGATCTTTAATAATATGCTTGCTGTAATATCTGGTTTGATCCTGTATTGCAGTCATGAATACTTCCGTCTCACTGTATATGTTGCCTTTTCTTAGCCATGTGTTGGATGCGTCTTGATCGATATGTGGCTGTGTTAGATGATACGTGTGCTTGCCATGTAGTGTTTTCTTTTTCCAATTTACTTTCTTCGTATCTGTTGATGTTATGTGATCTAAAGGGTTGTAGGAGTGGTTATGAAATTGCAGTGGTGTAGCCGATGTATTTATATGAGTGATTGCTTTGTGTATTTTGCTAGCTATAAAGAATTTTCTTAAATTGTCTACCTGTCCATAATGTAGGCTTTTTATGTCGACAAATCCCCTTCCTCCTTCCTTTCTGCTTAATGTGAATCTTTCTGTTGCTGAATGTATGTAATGTATTCTATATTTGTGGCATTGTGATCTTGTAACTGTATTGAGTGCTTCTAGGTCTGTGTTACTCCATTTCACTACTCCAAATGAGTAGGTCAATATTGGTATAGTGTAAGTATTTACAGATTTTGTCTTGTTTCTTGCTGTCAATTCTGTTTTCAGTATTTTTGTTAGTCTTTGTCTATATTTTCTTTTAGTTCTTCTTTAATATTTGTATTATCTATTCCTATTTCTTGTCTGTATCCTAGATATTTATAGGCATCTGTTTTTTTCATCGCTTCTATGCAGTCACTGTGGTTATCCAATATGTAATCTTCTTGTTTAGTTTCTTTTCCCTTGACTATGCTATTTTTCTTACATTTGTCTGTTCCAAAAGCCATATTTATATCATTGCTGAATACTTCTGTTGTCTTTAGTAATTGGTTGAGTTGTTGATTTGTTGCTGCCAGTAGTTTTAGATCATCCATTATAGCAAATGTGTGATTTTGTGTGGGTATGTTCCAGTAATATTGTGTCCATAATTTGTATTATTTAGCATGTTGGATAGTGGGTTCAGACCAAAGCAGAACCAGAAAGGATTTAATGAGTCTCCTTGGTATATTCCACGCTTAATCTGTATTGGTTGTGTTGTGATATTATTTGAATTTTTTTGGATATTAAGTGTGGTTTTCCAGTTTTTCATTACTATGTTTAGGAACTGTATCAATTTAGGATCTACTGCGTATATTTTCAATATTTGTAGTAACCATGAGTGGGGTATACTATCAAAAGCTTTTTGGTAATCAGTGTATGCGTAGTGTAGCGACCTTTGTGTAGTTTTAGCTTGAAATGTCACCTCTGCATCTATTATCAATTGCTCTTTACATCCTCGTGCTCCTTTGCAACAGCCTTTTTTGTTCATCATTTATAATTTTGTGCTGCGTTGTATGTGTCATTAATTTCTGTGTAATGATTGAAGTTAATATTTTGTATATTGTTGGTAGGCATGTTATGGGGCGATATTGAGCTGGGTTTGCTGTGTCTGCTTGATCTTTAGGTTTCAGATAAGTTATTCCATATGTAAGTGTATTAGGGAATGTGCATGGGTCTGCAATGTAACTGTTAAATAATTTAGTTAGATGTGAATGTGTTCAGGTGAACTTCTTTAGCCAGAAATTTGCTATTTTATCTTTTACAGGGGCTTTCCAATTGTGAGAAAAATTAATTGCTCGGGTGACTTCTTGTTGCAAAATTATCACTTCAGGCATTTGTGGTATCATCTTGTATGTGTCTGTTTCTGCTTGTATCCACCGTGCATGCCTGTTATGTTGCACTGGGTTTGACCATATGTTGCTCCAGAAGTGTTCCATGTCTGTTATGTTTGGTGGATTGTCTATTTTAATGTGTGTGTTATCTATTGTCTGGTAAAATTTCTTTTGGTTTGTGTTGAATGTTTGGTTTTGTTTCCTTCTACTTTCACTTTTTTTGTATCTTCTAAGTCGTTTGGCCAATGCTTGTAATTTGTGCTTCTTTTCATCTAATTGCTCTATCGCTTCTTGTTGTGAGATTTTACCAAAACCTTTTCGTTTTTTGTGTGATATTTCATTTCTTATAAATTGTGTTAGCTGTCCAATGTCTTTTCTCAGTTTTTCTATTCTTATCTGTCGCCTGTGTTGCCATGCTGGTTTTGTGGGTTTCTTCCGTGTGTTGGTTTGTTCTAATCTCTGCCTAGTGTGTATATTTAGTGTAGTGAGTGCTCCTGTATAAACCAGTAGTTGTAACTCTTCCATAGTTGTATTTTCATTTATTTTGTTGTGTATAATTGTGTTGATAGTTGTTATTGTTGTTTCGACTTGTGGGTTATTTGGTGGTCTATGCAAGAATGGTCTAATGTCTGTATTTGTGTCTTTGTATTCTATATACGTCAGCTGAAATTTTTCTTCTATATCTAACATGTGTGTCACTTCGTGTTCTATTTGTGCTTGTTTTCCTCTGATTGTTTAACTGATGTGTGTTGTTCTTTGTTTGTTTGCTCTGGGATGTTTGGGTCCATTACCGAATTTTCTTATTTTTCTGATTGCACATTATTTTGTTCCAGTGTTTGTTGTACTTGTTGTTTGATGTTTTCTAGTTCTGACTGGGGTATCCTGTTATTTTTGATCATTACACGGATCTGATCAGCTAGTTGTTGTTCTGTTAAAAATTTTAGTTCTGGGTATCTCGTCATAAATGTTGTGTATACTTGTGATCTGTATCCAGTTGTGTTGGTTCCTAAGTTTGTTGCTTGGTAATAACAGAACATGAGGTGTCGGTTAACTTCATCTGACCATCTCATCCTCTGTCTTTGTTTTCCTGTAAGCATACCCTGCAAAACACATATTTCGATTTAAATCATTTTCCAGTTGGCTAGCAGCCTCGTTACCATTGTGGACGGGCATAGTGTTCAAGCGTCGTCCACGACCATGACAGCGCTTGTCCGAGGCTTCATTACTTCTGTCCTGAACCAACTAATCACACTAAAAGGGGGGTTAGCCCTATTAGTGGTTTGTTCTTTTCGTCGCCTTTTACGATTGTCAGAACATACCGGAGGCCTATTATTATTATTGACTTTTTTTTCTCAGACTTAAGTCTGGTTAAAAATGGAACGTGAAGCAGACCTCGGTCAAGCGTGACTTCCTTGTAACTGTATGGTATATGTTATATTGCATTTAGGAACTTTCGGGTAATTGAACATGTATCAATAATTACAGATTTTTGTAGTTGTATATATATGTTTGGATGTAGCTGTATTGCATTGATGTACTGGTGGATATTGTGAGGTATGACTCCTGTAGTTGATAGTATAATTGGGATAATGTCAACTTTATCCTGATGCCACATGTCCTTGATTTCCTCAGCCAGTTGGATGTATTTTTCAATTTTTTCTCCTGTTTTCTTCTGTATATTTGTTGTGTTGGGTATGGATATTTCAATTAGTTGTGTTAATTTCTTCTTTTTATTGGTGAGTATGATGTCAGGCTTGTTATGTGGTGTTGTTTTATCTGTTATAATCGTTCTGTTCCAGTATAATTTGTATTCATCATTCTCCAGTACATTTTGTGGTGTGTACTTGTATGTGGGAACGTGTTGTTTTATTAGTTTATGTTTTATGGCAAGTTGTTGATGTATTATTTTTGCTACATTGTCATGTCTTCTGGGGTATTCTGTATTTGTTAGTATTGTACATCCGCTTGTGATGTGATCTACTGTTTCTATTTGTTGTTTGCAAAGTCTGCATTTATCTGTTGTGGTATTGGGATCTTTAATAATATGCTTGCTGTAATATCTGGTGTTTATTGTTTGATCCTGTATTGCGATCATGAATCCTTCCGTCTCACTGTATATATTGCCGTTTCTTAGCCATGTGTTGGATGCGTCTTGATCTATGTGTGGCTGTGTTAGATGATACGGGTGCTTGCCGTGTAGTGTTTTCTTTTTCCAATTTACTTTCTTTGTATCTGTTGATGTTATGTGATCTAAAGGGTTGTAGAAGTGGTTATGAAATTGCAATGGTGTAGCTGATGTATTTATATGAGAGATTGCTTTGTGTATTTTGCTAGTTTCTGCTCGTTCTAGAAAGAATTTTCTTAAATTGTCTACCTGTCCATAATGTAGGTTTTTTATATCTATAAATCCCCTTCCACCTTCCTTTCTGCTTAATGTGAATCTTTCTGTTGCTGAATGTATGTGATGTATTCTATATTTGTGGCATTGTGATCGTGTAAGTGTATTGAGTGCTTCTAGGTCTGTGTCACTCCATTTCACTACTCCAAATGAGTAGGTCAATACTGGTATAGCATAAGTATTTATAGCTTTTGTCTTGTTTCTTGCTGTCAATTCTGTTTTCAGTATTTTTGTTAGTCTTTGTCTATATTTTTCTTTTAGTTCTTCTTTAATATTTGTATGATCTATTCCTATTTTTTGTCTGTATCCTAGGTATTTATAGGCATCTGTTTTTTCCATCGCTTCTATGCTGTCGCTGTGGTTATCCAATATGTAATCTTCTTGTTTAGTGTGTTTGCCCTTGACTATGCTATTTTTCTTACATTTGTCTGTTCCAAAAGCCATATTTATATCATTGCTGAATACTTCTGTTATCTTTAGTAATTGGTTGAGTTGTTGATTTGTTGCTGCCAGTAGTTTTAGATCATCCATGTATAGCAAATGTGTGATTTTGTGTGGGTATGTTCCAGTAATATTGTATCCATAATTTGTATTATTTAGCATGTTGGATAGTGGGTTCAGAGCAAGACAGAAACAGAAAGGACTTAATGAGTCTCCTTGGTATATTCCACGCTTAATCTGTATTGGCTGTGATGTGATGTTATCTGAATTTGTTTGGATATTAAGTGTGGTTTTCCAGTTTTTCATTACTGTGTTTAGAAACCGTATCAATTTAGGATCTACTTTGTATATTTCCAATATCTGTAGTAACCATGAGTGGGGTACACTATCAAAGCCTTTTTGGTAATCAATGTATGCGTAGTGTAGCGACCTTTGTTTAGTTTTAGCTTGATATGTCACCTCTGTATCAATTATCAGTTGCTCTTTACATCCTCGTGCTCCTTTGCAGCAGCCTTTTTGTTCTTCATTTATAATTTTGTTCTGTGTTGTATGTGTCATTAATTTCTGTGTGATGACTGAAGTTAATATTTTGTATATTGTTGGTAGGCATGTTATGGGGCAATATTTAGCTGGGTTTGCTGTGTCTGCTTGATCTTTAGGTTTCAGATAGGTTATTCCATGTGAAAGTGTATCAGGGAATGTGTATGGGTCTGCAATGTAACTGTTAAATAACTTAGTTAGATGTGAATGTGTTGAGGTGAATTTCTTTAGCCAGTAATTTGCTATTTTATCATTTCCAGGGGCTTTCCAATTGTGTGTAGAATTAACTGCTCGGGTGACTTCATGTTGCAAAATTATCACTTCAGGCATTTGTGGTATCACCTTGTATGTGTCTGTTTCTGCTTGTATCCACCGTGCATGCCTGTTATGTTGTACCGGGTTTGACCATATGCTGCTCCAGAAGTGTTCCATGTCTGTTATGTTTGGTGGATTGTCTATTTTAATGTGTGTGTTATCCATTGTTTGGTAAAATCTCTTTTGGTTTGTGTTGAATGTTTGGTTTTGTTTCCTTCTATTTTCACTTTTTTTGTATCTTCTAAGTCGTTTGGCCAATGCTTGCAATTTCTGCTTTTTTTCATCTAATTGCTCTATTGCTTCTTGTTGTGAGATTTTACCTAACCTTTTTCGTTTATTGTCTGATATTTCATTTCTTATAAATTGTGTTAGCTGTCCGATGTCTTTTCTCAGTTTCTCTATTCTGATCTGTAACCTGTGTTGCCATGCTGGTTTTGTGGGTTTCTTCTGTGTGTTGGTTTGTTCTGATCTCTGCCTAGTGTGTATATTTAGTGTAGTGAGTGCTCCTATATAAACCAGTAGTTGTAACTCTTCCATAGTTGTGTTTTCATTTATTTTGTTGTGTATGATTATGTTGATGGTTTTTATTGTTGTTTCGACTTGTGGGTTATTTGGCGGTCTATGCAAGAATGGTCTAATGTCTGTATTTGTGTCTTTGTATTCTATATATGTCAGCTGAAATTTCTCTTCTATATCTAACACGTGTGTCTCTTCGTGTTCTATTTGTGCTTGTTCTGGTGGCTGTCTTAAGATTTCGTTTTCCTCTGGCTGTTTAATTGATGTGTGTTGTTCTTTGTTTGTTTGCTCTGGGATGTTTGAGTCCATTACTGTATTGTCTTCTTCTTCTGATTGCACATTATTTTGTTCCAGTATTTGTTGTACTTGTTGTTTGATGTTTTCTAATTCTGACTGGGGTATCCTGTTATTTTTGATTATTACGCGGATCTGATCAGCTAGTCGTTGTTCTGTTAAAAATTTTAATTCCGGGTATCTGGTAATAAATGTTGTGTATACTTGTGATCTGTATCCAGTTGTGTTGGTTCCTAGGTTTGTTGCTTGGTAATAACAGAACATGAGGTGTCGATTAACTTCATCTGACCATCTCATCCTCTGTCTTTGATTTCCTTCTAGGGTGGTTGCAGGAAGCATATCCTGCAAAACACCTCTATTCGGATTTAAATCATTTTCCAGTTGGCTAGCAGTGTCGTTACCATTGTGGGCGGGCATAGGGTTCAAGCGTCGTCCCCGACCATGACGGCGCTTGTCCGAGGCTTCTTTAGTTCTATCCTGAACCAAGTAATCACACTAAAAGGAGGGTTAGCCCTATTAGTGGTTTGTTCTTTTCGTCGCCTTTTACGACTGGCAGAACATACCGGAGGCCTATTCTTTTCCCGGGCCTCCACGGGGTTTATTATTATTATTATTATTATTTGGGTGTGGACCCTGATGGATCATGCAAAGGTTATTTTACCTGATCTCCCTTATGGCTCTCATTCCTCTCCGTGGATTATTTTTTCTCTCCAGTCCTTTATTTTGTAACATAATTCTCTTACTGTACTACCCATCAGTTTACCTTTTGACAGAACAGTTTTCCGTTTACTATTTCCAGTGCATCTATCTGGACACTCTCTAGGACCTTTATAGCTTGTTGCATTCAGCTACATTCCTTAATTTCCCTCCATATGTCATAACTTTGTGCATAATCTATCAAATTTCAGTATTCATTTGTAATGTCTGCTGCCAAGCTCCGTAACTTCCCTGTTACTTTACCTGATTTCAGGCTGTATCCATCCTCTATTTTTTTCTGGGGCCAGAATTTTCCTCATAATCATTCACCCATCCTTCAGGGTGTATTTCAGATCACCTTTTCTGCTGAGGAGTAATTTTTCGCTTCCGTAGAGAACTTCACGTTTGATCACCGTGTTGTAGTGCTCAGCCATGTGCGTGGACCGGCAGTTCTTGTTGGGATGCTATACATTCTCCCGTCGCACTCTCTGTTGAGTTTCTGTAATCAAACGCTCTGTCCTTTTTGTAGCGTCTTTGGTTCTAAGACCTCACCGTGGTACTTGAACTGTCTAGCCCCTCTTCATTTGCCTGTACTTCGTTTAGTTTCTGAAAGTTATATTTAGTGCAAATGATCTTTTCTTTGATTTGCAGGCCATCTTTTTCCGCGCATTCTTTGAAGACTTCTGACTTTTTGAGTGCTGTGATTTTATTATCCGCTAGTATCACTAAACCGTCTGCGGAAGCTAAGCAAAACATATGAATGTCATCTTTAGTCCGACCTAGTTGTTTACGTTACCAGAGATTTTGGTTTTTCCTTTTTTTCCGTTCTTCAGTGATTTTACTTACTGTGAGATTGAAGAGGAGTAGTGACCGTCCATTTCCATGGCGAACACTCACAAATTTTGCTTTCGACTTTTTGCTTCATGAGGCTTCCTGTCTTTGAATCTAGCCCCTGCCCTTCTAGTATGTCAAAAAGTGACTGTTATTCATCCGACCCGTACGCTTACTCGAAGCTGGCGAAAGTGTAGTTGATTGAGCTGTTTCGGCTTGACTCATATTTTAGGATTGTTTTCAGGTTGAAGATTTTTTTCTGTATAGGAGCGCCCTGGTCGAAAGCTCGCTTGATATTTTCCTATCTCGTATTCAATCTATGCTTGTGTTCTTTGAAGTAAACATGCCGAGAATACCTTTACGTGACTCGAAGGAGAGACATACGTCTGCAGTTATTTACGTCCTAACTGTCATCTTTCTTGTGGAATGGGAGGATGAGTCCGTACTTCCAAAGTCTTCTGGCAGTTTTTCAGTTTGATAAATATCGATGATGATGTGTGTAAGTCCTTAGAGTGTGCTTCGCCCTTCTTATAGTTGTAGCGTATGAAAACCTTTTCGGTGGATTATGTTCCTGAGAGACGTTAGGTGAGTTCATGTTATTTTTTACCATGTTATTAGTAGGTCGCTTCCTTGTCTGTCTGTTCTTTAGAAAATTTGTAATTATTTTAAGAGACTTCTCGATAAGCCAGAGACTTGAAATTTTAAACATAGCTCGAAACTGGATGACAACGGAATAGTGTGGAGGTAAGAACCAATTACCTGCAAATAGGGAAGAGGATGGGAGTGGGAAAGGGAGGATAAAAAAGCATAGCGCAGAGCACCGCCTATCCAATTGGAGTTAATGCGCTATGGCTTTGCTTTGCAGATTGCGTCACGGCCCCTACAGGAGCAATGTGCGTAAATTACCTGCTGCAGGACGAGTGAGCGACACACAACTCATTCGATGTAGTGTTGCATCTCTGTAACAGCTGAAGCAATTTATACCAAACTGGGCTTACAGGGTGACCATGCCGTGTCTATGATCCCCAAGAAAGCTTCATTATTTGTTTCTGTAACGCCACAATTATCGAGACATAAAAGAACTTGACAGGCCTAAACTGTACAGTGAGTTTTTGGAAATGAAAGTAAAATATATGAGATTTCTTTTTGGCACATATAAAAGGGGCTGGTAAAAAGAAGAAGATGCTGTAGTAGCAATCCCCATTCTGAAGCTTCTCCAGAATAACTGTCAATTGTGACGTCACGAATTAACGGTAAAAGTAATTACAGTGATATACTCTTAACAAAGAATATTTCCCCCAAGTAGTGTATTGAAAGTTTAGTTTATCGGTGGCATACAAAGATTCCATGAATTACTATGTCACGGAAAGATGCCATGTTATTTTTTCTTATCGCTTGTCTTTTTAATCTTGCTACCTAGCTCTTGTCTTGCGCTCGAGGCTCTGTATGCAATTCGATGTATAGAGGCTTACTGCCTATTCATGTAAGTTGAATTACAGTTAAATACTAATTATAAATGTTACATTTTAAAAAATTTTTCTTGCTATGAAATGGAAACCTTTTCCTGTCCTTGCCATTTACGTAAATGTGGCCAATGCTTTGTACGGGTGGAAGCTCATATGGTATTTTAATTTAATTCCCAAAAGTACCTTAAATTAGTTTTCTTTCATTTCTTGTGCTCTACATTCTGAACAACCGGCATTTTAAAGTTATTTACGTACTCCGATTTTCAGTTAACACAGCACAATTATCCTTAGAATGAAATTTTCACTCTACAGCCGAGTGTGCGCTGTTATGAATCTTCCTGGCAGATTAAAACTGTGTGCCGGACCGAGACCTGAACTCGGGACCTTTGCCTTTCGCGGGCAAGTGCTCTACCGACTGAGCTACCCAAGCACGACTCACACCCCGTCCACACAGCTTTAGGAGACGAGGTACTGGCGGGATTAAAGCTGCGAGGACGGGGCGTGAGTCGTGCTTGGGTAGCTCAGTCGGTAGAGCACTTGCACGCGAAAGGCAGAGGTCCTGAGTTCGAGTCTCCGTCCGGCACACAGTTTTAATCTGCCAGGAAGTTTCACGATTATCTTTGACTGTTCAAAATTTATCTTTTCGTAAAACCACAGTAGCAGAAGTTGACATTAAATCTGGCTTCAGCCTGACGAGGTACTAATTAAGAATTAACAAAATTTTCAATTTATTTCGAGTCAGAAAGAAAAATATTTAATACCCATACCAGAGATAATTTTACGTGTCAGTAAAATATATCTATATCAGAATAATAATTCCTAATATCATGATATTTTCACTTTACATGAAGCATAAGTATTTAAAATGCAATTTCCATTATTAAATGAAGAGAGAAGTTCATAATAATAAAGGGTATTTATCGTTGCTTCTCCAGTAATTTTTTCGGGAGATACTTTCACAATTTACCGTAATAAAATCAGGCAGGTTCTAGCTCACAGCCAATTATATTCCACCAATGAATCGTAATCGCCTTTAAGTAGGGGCTCAGCCAAATAAAAAACATTTCTTGCTCTCTGGGAGTTGAGTTAACAGCTTGATAAAAAAAAAAAGAAGAGATGGACCGTCATTTATCAAAGTCTCCGAAGAATTAAGACTGAGTACAGAGTCGATTAATCAAAGCACGTTTCTCCGCGTTCCCGGCATAAGTATATCATTATGGACGACACAAATCAATTAACATGTTCTTAAGCCCAAATTTTAATATCTGCTGGACGTACGGTACATTTCAGACAGTTCACCCAAAAACAATCACTGATCAGCTTAGCTATCGCTGTTTTCAGTAGAAAGGTCCGTTCAGATACTTGTACGGCTTGTGACCTAATAGCGACGAAAGAGAGAATAGTTGTGGGACCGGAGAAGCTGAGATGTGTAGGTAAGGTGAGAAGGTCGCGAAAATCTTGGAAGCGACAGGTCTTGAGAGCATTCGCGTATCATTTGCGCATCACGTGATGGACTGAGGAGACAAGTCACGGGATACCTAATACTGCAAATATCGTGTCGGACGTCCTCTTGCCCGGCTAGAGCAGCAGCTCGACTTGGCATGGACTCAACAAGTCATTGGAAGTCCCCCGCAGAGATAATTAGCCATGCTGCGTCTATACCCGTTCATAATTGCAGAAGTGTTGCCGGTGCAGGATTTTTGCACGATCTGACCTCTCGATTATGGTCCATAAATGTTGGATGGGATTCATGTCGGGGATGTGGGTGGCCAAATCATTCGCTCGAACTGTTCATAATGTTCTTCAAAGCAATAACGAACAATTGTGGCCCAATGATATGGCGCACTGGCGACCACAATAATTAAACCGTTCTTTGGAAACATGAAGTTCATGAATGGCTGCAAATGGTTTCCAAGTAGCCGAACATAACCATTTTCAATCAATGATCGGCTCAGTTTGTCCGGAGGACCCAGGCCATTCCATGTAAACGTAGCCCACATCATTGTGGAGCTACCACCAGCTTGCAAAGTGCTTTGTTGACAACTTGGCTTCGGGGAGTCTGCGCCACACCCGAGCCCTACCATCAGCTGTTGCCGACTGAAATCGCGACTTACGTGACCAGGCCACGTTTTCCAGTCGTTTAGGATCCAACCGATATGACCACGAGCCCAGGAGAGGCGTTGCAGGTGATGTCATGTTGTTACCAAAGGCACTCTCTTCGGTCGTCTGCTGCCACAGCCCGTTAACGCCACATTTCACCGCACTGTCCTAACGGATACGTTCGTCGTATGTCTCTCATTGATTTCTGCTATTATTTTACGCAGTGTTACTTGTCTGTCAGCACTGACAACTCTACGCTATTCTCGGTCGTTAAGTGAAGGCCGTCGGCCACTGCGTTGTCCTTGGTCAGAGGTAATACGTGAAATCTGGTACTCTCGGCACAGTATTGACACGGTTGATCTCTGAATGTTGCATTCCCTAACGATTTCCGAAATGTAATGCCATGCGCCTAGCTCCAGCTACCAGGCTGCGTTCAAAGTCTGTTAATTCTCGTTGTGCGGCCACACCGTTCCACATGAGTAACCTGTGTACAAATGACAGTGCACTAGCCTTTTGTACCTTGTGTAAGCGATGCTACCTTCAACTGCACATGTGCATATCGCTATCTCATGACTATTGTTACCTCCATGTAAATCACTTCACCGTTGACCCATTCAAATATATTTTATACCAGAGAGTTAACAAATCGAAATCTGTGTCGGTGTGTTGACAGCAATGGGCCAAGTTTTGAGGGTTTGTGGTACATGGGTATGGTTCAAATGACTTTTATATGTACCATAACCAGATTGTACAGCTGGAAGCACTCTTAAATGAACGCGCTCATAAGCGTGTTTCGCGTCTCCTGTAAAATCTAGGTTTGTTACTTAGGGGAGATGAGGGCGGGTTGGCCCACTTTTTTACCTTGATATTTTCCAGCTTGTATTGTAAATGTTTTCATCGATGTTTTCATGTGAGAACATTACTGCATTGTTTCAGCACGTTCACAACTAAATAATTATGGCGTACCACTGACTGTGTATTCGTAAAAAAACGTTTAGTACGGTAATACTACATTGGTCAGTCGATCACAGCACAGGGTACGTTGGTTGAGCACATGGGGAAAATTGGCCCATATGATTTTATCAGTTAATTAGTTACGAGATTGTTTATTTAACAAAGTATATCGACTTTAATACTCGCAGTGTATTTTAATATAAATTCCTAAAGCTTTATGAGAAAAACTACCATCATAAATTGTGTTATCATTGTTGTAACAACAGCGTGGCTGAAAAGTATGTTCAGAACTTTTATCAGTCTTCGTCTGAATGCCCAATTAGATCTTAATAGTTCAAACATTCCTCAAAAAAAGTTTCTTTCACGTCACTTTTAACACATGACGGGTGTGCCCACTCCTCCATTGAATCATTTCATACCTGAACTGCTGTGAGAGTTTAATACACCTCAAAGGAAGGGCGTCATCCTCATCTTCATCTTCATCTTGAAGAACCTTCTCGGGAATGCCTACTTCCTTATTGCGTTTTATTTGAGGAGTTTTATCATATGATTTAGCTTGATCATGGGTACTTTTTAAAAGAATGGGTTTTTATGCAGAGTATATATACTTCCCTTTAAAGTGTTTTCTTTTACGTCTATATAGGCTTGCTGTTCGCATTGTAACGCATCTATCACAAGAGTGTCTGACAGTACAGTTGCAGCTCTTTATCGTTAGTTTTCTGTCTTTTTTCCTTGGTTGCCATTTCTCAAAAGGCAGGACTTCTTCAGGCGTTGGGTAGCACGGTTTGTCAGCTAAAGTGAGGTTCCACTTTTTTCTGATGAAGGCACTCATAATAGAGCAGAAACCTAGGCAAAAGACTTCTTTTTTGCGACAGACAGCTGCTATTACTTTAATTATACTTTGAAAACGGTCGCTGACTACGCAGCCATGTTCAAAACTTTAGTAGACGTTGTTTTGAGAACACAGGCCTACCATTGTGTTCTTGAGCAATTGAAGGGGCATGTTTCAGCAATGAAAGCACAACCAACAGAAGTAGGATCAGGTTTAATGGCTATAAACGAAGTATTCGATGAAAATCAAAAAAATTAAATAGAAATAAAAATCAAAATCGCATACATGTCATCGGTTCGAAATTAATACAAGACACAAGTTGCTTAGCTTACGTAAAAACAGCAATGGATATGATTTAGACTTTAAAATAAGATCAGTTGCTTACATAAAGACAGTGGAGCAGGTTGGCCGCTGGGCAGACGTGCTCCTATTTATGTGGGTCATTGTGCCCTATCACCACATTGGAATTTTTTGTTTCATTTACGAAAACTTTTTAAACATTAATCGCTGTTAACAATGTCAATTAATCTTTAGACTGTGGACTTTAATCACTGTACTTACTTGTTTAGTAAGAGTATTGTCTTGGGACACACAACGTAATACACTGAGTAAGAAAAATTTAATTTCACTAATAAGAAAACATAATGCTTGCCCAGCCTCGCTCGACATTTTAAATGCATTAACGTGCTTGTGGAAAGACGACGGGATTGTCGCTATCAACCTCCTTCGTTCGTGACGTATTATGACGGCACTTTAACGAAATTGCCGCTTTGTGATTACCCATGCCTCTTGAAGATTCTTTGCAGTTGATTGGTGAAAAATTGGACGAAGAAACTATCAAGCTTTGTCACCATGTGTTGACGTCGTCGTATTTTTTATTTAATGACAAATACTTTGAACAAACTGACGGAGTGGCTATGGGGAGTCCATTTCCCTATAGTCGCCAATTTGTTTATGGAAGATTTTGAGGACATGGTACTGAAGACGGCGTTCTTAAATACAACTTGCTTCTGGAGATACGTCGACGATACGTTTATGGTATAGCCAAATGGGAGGTGTAACGCCGGAAATGCATATCCTCCTATTTCCATCTATTGCACTGCAAATTTTTTTCCTTATTTTGTTACCTGAAGATACAACATTCCTGTGTCTTTGTATATTGTAATTGTTTTACTATTTGTATATATTTATGCATTTATGTCGATGTATAATTGGTTTGTTTTGTAAGTATTATTTGTATTTTTACGCTGGGTCTGGCCTAGGGAAAACTATGCTATCGAACGAATACATCGATAGGTCGTGTGGAGAACCAAAGTGTTTAGGACCTTCTGTAGTGTTAACTATGCCGCGTGGAGCGCGGGCAGAGCAGGGAGAGTCTGCCTGGAGTAGCGAGTGGAGCAGGTGTGTTGTGTGAAGTTCCCGCGAGTTGCCGCGCTTTCGGGGTTTGGCAGCATGTAATTGCGCTCGACTTGCGATGATAGTTTCTGACGTGGTGTCGCGGACGGGAAGCATTAGCTGGCGCACATCAAGAGCCCGTTTCGTCTGGTGACCGTGTCGAGAAGAAGGCGCGCCAACATCCAGCTTCTGTAACAGTGACGGCCGACAATGAGTGACTGTCGCCACCTCCTCGATCGACGGCTTCAAACCTTCAATCAACCAACAAGGAAGACTGGAAGCACGTAAAGTTTTAGAACTGTATGGCAGACCTCAGCTTTTCAAACTTTTAAAATGGTTGCATCACAAAATTACAGCAACTTAGCATGAACCTTTGTTGCTCATTGTCCCAATTGCATTACCAAGCAGGGTCCCTTCCTTTTCCGGAATGAACCCGAGTGTCGTTGAAATTCAAACGCCAGCATCATTCGATTTCACTGCTTTAATTTCAAAGTTCAGTTAAGGTATTCATAGCTGGCTACAATGTTTAGATTACACAAGCACAAATTAAGAGTGCGAGTTTTGTTACCGTACTTTAGCTTACCTGTGACTGCAGCTCAGCTTGGTACGTACTAAATTTTACTATTCTTAATTGTTCAGAATCATTTAATTCAAGTTCAAAGTTAAATCTCTTATTTCTAAATTGCGTAGATTCAAGTAGCTTTTGAAATGATTGTTGAGGTAGTCCAAGACTAACCGTATCTTACTGAATTTCGATGTGCTTCAGAAAGAAAGCTCACTATTAACTTTAGTCACTAAATTAACTTTCGATTTTCCGGTTTTATTAATTCTTTTCCTAAATTAAGTCAGAGTGTAGCGAAATTTATTACTTCTGACAAACTTTCAGTTTTCACACTACACGTGTCAACCTTCAGTTGCCACGCTTCTAGTGCTAATTATATGTGTAATAACCTTTCTGTTTCAGTTACTATAGTAATTGTCCTTAGGACTGGCGACCGTAATTTCCCCCAAATCTCAAATATCTAATTAGCGCCAATTAATTGTTAACGTGACGACCGCACATTTACTTTCTTTATTAACTTTACCCCTTTTCAAAATTAATTTCCACCAGTTTCATTTGCATTTTTCCTTTCATTTAGATGTAACCCTTTCCTCCCTCTTTACCGACAGATTAACTTCGGTGACGATTGCTTTTCCCAAATTTCCATTAGGTACACGCGGTTTAATTTTTCACTGTCATTAAGGTCGATAAGCGAGGGGGAGGTTACAGAGGGATGCCCTAGATCGTTTCCTACATCATTTTAATTGCCTACATCTCAATATTAAGTGGACGATGGAAGTTGAAGAGGATGGAAAACAACTTTTTTAGATGTCTTGGTCTACAGGTGGCATGTTGGGACAATAGGAGATAGGGTTTATCGTAAGCCCACGCATACGGATCGATATTTTCACGCATTAAGTTTTCATACATCGCACCTACGCAACAGGGTCCTACGTACATTGGTGAAAAGAGCTTACATCATCTCAGATGCAGATAGTTTGACACAAGAACTGGACCTCTAAAAGCTTTGTTCAAGCAGAATGGTTATACTGACAATCAGATCCGTCGTGCTCTACAGATTGGATCTTCGCCTGAACCAACGGAAGATACAAACAAATCGGTGGCATTCCTACCTTTTGCGGGGAGCACATCTTCTAAAATAGGTACAATTTTAAAGAAATTTAATATTAAAAGTGTATTCCGTCCGCCAGCTAAGACCAGAGCCGGATTTGAGTTTGAGAAAGCCCGGAGTACACAGGATTACCTGCCAAGCGGGAAGTCTATATTGAACAAACAATTCTTACGGTCAAGGGTCGCTGCGTGGAGCATAATCGCCACATGCGTTTATTTCAGCCAGAAAAACCTGCTATGGTGGAACATTGTATTACGGAACGTGGTTGCCCATGCGTCGCGGTATTGGGACTGTGTAGTGAAAGAAGCCATTGAAATCCGGCTATCTGACAGTATTATAAACAGAGATAAGGGGTATCCTTTAAGTAAGAGCTGTTTCGTTTGACATTAAGAAACAATGGTCCTTGTCTCGGTCTTTAAAAACTGTCAGTAGTGTTTGATATCGATTTATCATTTCCGCGAGCTTTCACCACCGGTGCGCTGTTGTGCCTGTCGCTAGAGGGCAGTTATTTTCGCGCACGCGTTGTGGACCCACGGTTGGTGTATAAAGGAGCCGCCGCGGCATGTTTGATTTCAGTTCCGGCGAGACAGTGCAACGGCCTACTCACCTGAAGCTGGTGACCAGGTGGACTGCCGAAATATTGTGTCCAGACAGCGAGATGTTCGGGCTGGAGACCAGATATAAATACAAAGAAGGGAGAGGATGATAGGACATCTATTAAGAAACCAGGCAACGGCTTTGATGGTACTTGAGGGAGCTGTAGAGGGCAAAAACTGTAGAGGAAGACAGAAACTGGAATACATCCAGCAAATAATTGAGGACGTAGGTTGCACGTGCTACTCTGACATGAAGAGGTTGGCACAGAAGAGGAATTCGTGGCGGGCCGCCTTAAACCAATCAGAAGGCTGATGACCGAAAAAAAAAATCACTTCGTTGTAGCAGGTTAAGCGGCCATCTGCTGTTGTTTAATCATAGGTGTCAGCGATCTGTGTGCACTGTGGTGTCTCAAGTACGGACGAATTTCCTTGCTTCTGCATTATTCATCAGTACTAGCACGTCTCGGAGTGGTGTAACTCGGATGCTGCATGTTATTACTCCGTATTGTAGAGTTTGCAGAATGACGTTCTTTGAGCTGTCGTGTTGCACCGTTTGTATTCCTTGCTACAGCCCTGCGTGCTCTGTAGCGATGAAGTATCGACGTTGCCCTGCTTTTGCAATACTGTCACTCTTTACGTGCTCCATTTTATGTTCTGAGCTGGGCTTGATTTTTTTACCGTCTGCGCCGAGCAATAGCTACGAAAAATTATTATTTCACCCGGTATCAAGTTTGCTGGGCAACTACAGGAATAAGTATAAAACAGCTGATAGTCCTACGGATATTCGTTACGTAGCCGAGTCCACGAAAAAAATAACATTAAACAGCTGTTAACGACGGATCAAAAAATAATAGTGTGACACAGAAGCAGGGATTCGAGAGTGAAGGTTCAGCAAGTATGTTGATACCCCTTCCTTCTAAGTAGCGGAAAGTGAAAATCCAGCAGTAGCATGTAGCTCAGTCCATAAGTCCTCCATAGAATCTACATCCCCAAACACCACCACGTGTCGCTGACCGGGATTTCAAGGTGCAGCAACTTACCTGTTTGAAAGATATTACTCTGAATCGACACTTATAAGGAAGACGACTATTATTATTTACATTCTTGTGGAAAATATTTGAAATGCCTACTGATGAATTAAATTCCGTAATAACTATTGCAAAATGTATTTTAACACAGCAAAATATATTTTAATACATCACATTCCATTTTAGTTGGAGGATATGATTCACTAAAGTCTACAGTGAGAGGACGCACACGCGCACAAAGACACGCACACTGACTCATTCACTTTAGAAACAAATGGCAACTTTATTTCAGTATCCAGTCTACAGTGAGGAGCTGGCAGTCGGATGCGTCCCACCGACTGACAGACGAGCTGTGGTGTTCGTAGCAGCGGTGGCAGCAGCAGTCGGTTTCGGATAAAACCCGACGAACCTAGCAGCACCGCTAACCAGACTGCGGAAGGTGCCCGATACCTGCACATAACCAAGCGTGTCAACCGAGAATGATCCTCTTTGTTTTATTGCGACAAAAACCACGACAACATTAAAAAATTGTTTTCAAAAAACCATCATTTGGCGTAAGGTGTATGTCACTTTACACTTTTTACTCCGGGCAGCCACAGCTGCGGCAATACATCTTGGCAAATGAAGATGCGCAACAGCTGTTAAATAATCCTTCACAGCAACTACCTGTTTCGTAGCTTATAGCTGCATCCTCAGATATACGCCTGAGTTGAAAAATGGGGGAGAAAATTAATTAGCAGAATTGTCTATACGCCATATTTAAAAAGAAAACTAGTAAGTAACGTATAAGAGTGCTCACATCACTTCACATAAAATCCAGACCGACATTAAACAGACGACCATCAGCAATTTGTGGAATAATTTAAAAATTTTGCACCATGAAAATAAAGGTCAAACCCTAAATTATTGAACAACATTGAGATATTACGTCATAAGAATCGTCTCCCACAACACACTTATATGGTCGAACCGAATTAATACATCGCAATATTCTTGCAGATTTTGACTGTCTAAATAGAATTACTTAGTTTTATTCACATTGTTAGCATTACAAAACGTTTTTATGTTACACATTTTAGCCCCATTTCCTATTTCCTTCTGTTTCCCCCATTTACGTTTGATTCACTTCTCTTTCCCTATTGTTCTATTATTTTTTTTATTTTCCTCCACCTCCACTGCTCATGAGTTTTCCTTTATACCTGTCACCATCTTAACTAAAAGTTTTCGTCATTCTTGTAAGCAGATGATTAGTGGCTTTTATATTCTATCAAGAGTATTTCAAGTTGCAGGTTTGATTATATTTCGCTATCTTTGTATTAATCAGTTATGCAAGACGGCCACCTGACTTTCTCTGACCTGTTCATTTGTAGCATTTAATGTTTCCGTCAAGTTCGCGAGCTCCTGCGCGCTCCACGTTCCATCGGCTCTTGCCTGTGCTTGTTCCGGCTACTTAACTACTAAGTATCACATTCTACATCTACATCTACGTTTATACTCCGCAAGCCACCCAACGGTGTGTGGCGGAGAGCACTTTACGTGCCACTGTCATTACCTCCCTTTCCTGTTCCAGTCGCGTATGGTTCGCGAGAAGAACGACTGTCTGAAAGCCTCCGTGCGCGCTCTAATCTCTCTAATTTTACATTCGTGATCTCCTCGGGAGGTATAAGTAGGGGGAAGCAATATATTCGATACCTCATCCAGAAACGCACCCTCTCGAAACCTGGACAGCAAGCTACACCGCGATACAGAGCGCCTCTCTTGCAGAGTCTGCCACTTGAGTTTGTTAAACGTCTCCGTAACGCTATCACGGTTACCAAATAACCCTGTGACGAAACACGCCGCTCTTCTTTGGATCTTCTCTATCTCTGTGTCAACCCGACCTGGTACGGATCCCACACTGATGAGCAATACTCAAGTATAGGTCGAACGAGTGTTTTGTAAGCCACCTCCTTTGTTGATGGACTACATTTTATAATGACTCTCCCAATTAATCTCAACCTGCCACCCGCCTTACCAACAATTAATTTTATATGATCATTCCACTTCAAATCTTTCCGCACGCATACTCCCAGATATTTTACAGAAGTAACTGCTACCAGTGTTTGTACCGCTATCATATAATCATACAATAAAGGATCCTTCTTTCTATGTATTCGCAATACATTACATTTGTCTATGTTAAGGGTCAGTTGCCACTCCCTGCACCAAGTGCCTATCCGCTGCAGATCTTCCTGCACTTCGCTACAATTTTCTAATGCTGCAACTTCTCTGTATACTACAGCATTATCCGCGAAAAGCCGCATGGGACTTCCGACACTATCTACTAGGTCATTTATATATATTGTGAAAAGCAATGGTCCCATAACACTCCCTTGTGGCACGCCAGAGGTCACTTTAACGTCCGTAGACGTCTCTCCACTGATAACAACATGCTGTGTTCTGTTTGCTAAAAACTCTTCACTCCAGCCACACAGCTGGTCTGATATTCCGTAGGCTCTTACATAGCTTATCAGGCGACAGTGCGGAACTGTATCAAACGCCTTCCGGAAGTCAAGAAAAATAGCATCTACTTGGGAGCCTGTATCTAATATTTTCTGGGTCTCATGAACAAATAAAGCGAGTTGGGTCTCACACGATCACTGTTTGCGGAATCCATGTTGAGTCCTACATAGTAGATTCTGGGTTTCCAAAAACGACATGATACTCGAGCAAAAAACATGTTCTAAAATTCTACAACAGATCGACGTCAGAGATATAGGTCTATAGTTTTTCGCATCTGCTCGACGACCCTTCTTGAAGACTGGGACTACCTGTGCTCTTTTCCAATCATTTGGAACCTTCCGTTCCTCTAGAGACTTGCGGTACACGGCTGTTAGAAGGGGGGCAAGTTCTTTCGCGTACTCTGTGTAGAATCGAATTGGTACCCCGTCAGGTCCAGTGGACTTTCCTCTGTTGAGTGACTTCAGTTGCTTTTCTATTCCTTGGACACTTATTTCGATGTCAGCCATTTTTTCGTTTGTGCGAGGATTTAGAGAAGGAACTGCAGTGCGGTCTTCCTCTGTGAAACAGCTTTGGAAAAAGTTGTGTAGTATTTCAGCTTTACGCGTGTCATCCTCTGTTTCAATGCCATCATCATCCCGGAGTGTCTGGATATGCTGTTTCGAGCCACTTACTGATTTAACGTAAGACCAGAACTTCCTAGGATTTTCTGTCAAGTCGGTACATAGAATTTTACTTTCGAATTCACTGAACGCTTCACGCATAGCCCTCCTTACGCTAACTTTGACATCGTTTAGCTTCTGTTTGTCTGAGAGGTTTTGGCTGCGTTTAAACTTGGAGTGAAGCTCTCTTTGCTTTCGCAGTAGTTTCCTAACTTTGTTGTTGTACCACGATGGGTTTTTCCCGTCCTTCACAGTTTTACTCGGCACGTACCTGTCTAAAACGCATTTTACGATTGCCTTGAACTTTTTCCATGAACACTCAACATTGTCAGTGTCGGAACAGAAATTTTCGTTATGATCTGTTAGGTAGTCTGAAATCTGCCTTCTGTTGCTCTTGCTAAACAGATAAACCTTCCTCCCTTTTTTTATATTCCTACTAACTTCCATATTCAGGGATGCTGCAACGGCCTTATGATCACTGATTCCCTGTTCTGTATATACAGAGTCGAGAAGTTCGGCTCTGTTTGTTATCAGTAGGTCCAAGATGTTATCTCCACGAGTCTGTTCTCTGTTTAATTGCTCGAGGTAATTTTCGGATAGTGCACTCAGTATAATGTCACTCGATGCTCAGTCCCTACCACCCGCCCTAAACATCTGAGTGTCCCAGTCTATATCTGGTAAATTGAAATCTCCACCTAAGGCTATAACATGCTGAGAAAATTTATGTAAAATGTATTCCAAATTTTCTCTCAGTTGTTCTGCCACTAGTGCTGCTGAGCCGGGAGGTCGGTAAAAGGAGCCAATTATTAACCTAGCTCGGTTGTTGAGTGTAACCTTCACCCATAATAATTCACAGGATGAACTACTACAGGATGAACTACTACTAACAGCGACGAACACTCCACCACCGGTTGCATGCAATCTATCCTTCCTAAACACCGTCTGTACCTTTGCAAAAATTTCGGCAGAATTTATCTCTGGCTTCAGCCAGCTTTCTGTACCTATAACGACTGCAGCTTCGGTGCTTTCTATCAGTGCTTGAAGTTCCGGTACTTTACCAACGCAGCTTCGACAGTTTACAATTACAATACCGATTGCTGCTTGGTCCCCGCATGTCCTGACTTTGCCCTGCACCCGTTGAGGCTGTTGCCCTTTCTGTACTTGCCCAAGGCCATCTAACCTAAAAAACCGCCCAGCCCACGCCACACAACCCCTGCTACCCGTGTAGCCGCTTGTTGCGTGTAGTGGACTCCTGACCTATCCAGCGGAAACCGAAACCCCACCACCCTATGGCGCAAGTCGAGGAATCTGCAGCCCACACGGTCGCAGAACCGTCTCAGCCTCTGATTCAGACCCTCCACTCGGCTCTGTACCAAAGGTCCGCAGTCAGTCCTGTCGACGATGCTGCAGATGGTGAGCTCTGCTTTCATCCCGCTAGCGAGACTGGCAGTCTTCACCAAATCAGATAGCCGCCGGAAGCCTGAGCCTGTATCCTTCATGGAATCCGGAAGGACCCTTTCCACATCTGGAATGACTCCCCCCGGTATGCACACGGAGTGCACATTGGTTTTCTTCTCCTCTCTTGCTGCCATATCCCTAAGGGGCCCCGTGACGCGCCTGACGTTGGAGCTCCCAACTACCAGTAAGCCCACCCTCTGCGACCGCCTGGATCTTGCAGACTGAGGGGCAACCTCTGGAACAGGACAAGCAGCCATGTCAGGCCGAAGATCAGTATCAGCCTGAGACAGAGCCTGAAACCAGTTCGGCAGACAAACTGGAGAGGCCTTCCGTTCAGCCCTCCGGAATGTCTTTCGCCTCCTGCCACACCTTGAGACGACCTCCCACTCTACCACAGGTGAGGGATCAGCCTCAATGCGGTCAGTATCCCGGGCAACCACAGTCTTAGTCCGATCGGGGGATGCGTGGGACGAGCTGGCCGTCCCCGACAAACCCCCATCCGGAACCCCACAGTGATGCCCATTGGCAACAGCCTCAAGCTGTGTGACCGAAGCCAACACTGCCTGAAGCTGGGAGCGAAGGGATGCCAACTCAGCCTGCATCCGAACACAGCAGTTGCAGTCCCTATCCATGCTAAAAAATGTTGTGCAAAGAACGTCTGAACTAATCTACATTCTGATGCTTTCCTTCATATCTCCCTTCTTCCAGTTTTCCGCGTCTTTTGGTTAGCCTGTTTCTCAATATCTATTTTCCCCCAACCAATCTTTATTGGTTATTAATGCCTTATTTTTATTTCAGGTTTCTGATCTATTTTTCTGCCTTCATACCATCATATGCTACTGCCACAGTAGTCTATATAGCATTCTGTTACTCCCTCAGTAGTGAGTTTATGTAATTATATTCCCGTTTCGTCCGCAGCACGTGGTCGTGCGGTAGCGTTCTCGCTTCCCGCGCCCGGGTTCGATTCCCGGCGGGTCAGGGATTTTCTCCGCCTCGTGATGACTGGGTGTTGTGTGATGTCCTTAGGTTAGTTATGTTTAAGTAGTTCTAAGTTCTAGGGGACTGATGACTATAGATGTTAAGTCCCATAGTGCTCAGAGCCATTTGAACCAATTCCCGTTTCATTATTTGCCTTAATTTTAATTCCCATTTTTCAGTCTTTGAATTTTAGACTATCAGATCCCTTGCTAACTGCGGTTGTCGGTTCAGTCGTTCTGCCGATTTTATTTTCTGACGACTTCCCTTTGACGAACGTTTTGTTTTGATTTGACTAAGAATGTTAGGTCGTCGAGTTAAACCCGGCCTGGATTTTATATTAACTGAGCGAATTCTGTTGTGACCAGACGACACTACTTTCGTCCGGCCATAGCTGTGGTTACTTTGATTGCTCTGGGGGAAAGCTCGTCACATAAAATATTGGGTCACTTTGTTACATAAATGAATGAAATATTTGTTTGTACTGTTCTCGGGTCTCCAGCCGGGTGCAGTCGTTTCAATCCACGATATTTCGACAGCGTTCCTTGCCGTCATCTTCAGGTGATACCTGCAGACTGAGCGTCTTCACTGGATCTCCTCCCCTTTATACTCAGATCGCTCCCCACCCCTTCCCCCACGTCCTGCCGCACGCGGCGCTGCGTGGGGGTGTGGTGGGGAGGGGCGGGCTGCTGGCTGCTGGATGTGAACCGTGGACCATCAGATGTCCTGTGGCCTTCGTCGGGCGCGGAAGTCGCGTTGGGTCGGCGCTGTGCATTTAGTCGGCTGAGTGCTGGGTCCCAGGCTTTGCTGAGGTTGAACATGGCGTCTCTGTTGATCAGCCCATCAGCTACACGTATTTCAATCGCGTCCTTCAGAACTCAATCCCAAAAAGACGAAGCCAACCGTAAAACTTCCGTTTTCGCGTACTCCACAGTACGTCCAGTATCCAGGTAATGTTCCGCACCGGCAGATTTTGTAGGCTGCTTCAGTTCAGTGTGCCTTCTGTGTTCCTGGCATCTTTCTGCGATTGTCCGTACAGTTTGCCCGATGTATGCCTTACCGCATTTACACGGAATACGGTAAACACTCGGTTTGCGTAGCCCCAGGTCATATTTTACTGTACCTAGCAGGGCACGCGTTTTCGGAGGTTGGCGGGAGACACATTTGATGTTACGCCGAGCCAGAATTCTGCCGATTTTGTTGGATACTTTGCCGGCGTAAGGCAGGTACGCCATTGTCTTCTCGTTCTCTTCGTCCTCTCTCTGCTGGGCTTGTGCATTCTGCCTGAGAGCACGTCGAATTTGAATCTCGTTATATCAGTTCTTCTTGAAAACGTCCTCAAGGTGGTTAAGTTCTCCTTGTAGGCTTTCCTCATCCGATATTGCACGGGCCCTGTCTACCAGACCCGAGAACAGTACAAACAGTTAATTCGCCGGTAAAGCCTAAGATCACACAATAAAATATTTACTTAACTTTTGACACAGTTTTTTGCAACAGAATTACTTGATAATTTACAACGGTCATTGACTATGAAAGCATCTCTTGCTGCACAGATCAACAAACTGTTCTCTTGCAATGCAAAATTCAACGTTTGCGAAAGTGCATTTCATCATAAATTTGTCACTGTCTTACACGATTATGTTGACTGCTGTAGCTGAGGCCTTAAACTGGGTGTGAGCTCTTGTATGCTCGACATTATATTGACTCAGCATGAGAGAGCACTGCTATGCTGAGAAACAAGCATGGAATCCTGGGGTGCCTCCAGTTTGTTGTTGCGAGTTGCAGCGAATTCTCGCTAATGCCTTTGGTATCGATTCACATTGCTGACTGGTATGGCACCACGATCTCTGGACGAAACAATAAGTTCACTTATCTATTATTTACTACACCCTTTTTTAACTTGGGATTTGGTCAATACAGTTTAGTTAACTTTCTCCCCCATTTTTCTACTCGGGTATGTAACTGAAGATGCAGCTATAAGCTGCGAAACGGCCGTTTCAATACAGTATCACTAAACAGCTGTTGCGGTTCTTCATTTGACAAGATGTATCCGTATGTCACTTTATTAAAATTCCCACTTTCAGTCAAACAACAGTCCATTTTCAGGTATCTCTGTGCAATGAAAAAGAACGTAATTAGACACAGTTAAAAAAATCGATCATCATACATTCGCTATATCACCTATACTTACAAAAGGCAACATTAACGACAAAATATGTGTGCAGCCACGATCGTATAAATGAACATCATACTTCTATAATGGAGGAACGTACCTGATTTATACATTAGGCAGTATGTTGTGAGCCAATTACAAGGCCAAACGGAAATGTGTGTCACAAGACAGCGTCAAAGATTGTAATGTCATTCCAAAGATGTTCTCTACGCTTAAGTCAAGTCATGGAAGGTGTACCTCTTGTGTCAACGAAAGGTTCAAATGGTTCAAATCGCTCTGAGCACTACGGGACTCAACATCTGAGGTAATCAGTCCCCTAGAACTTAGAACTAGTTAAACCTAAGTAACCTAAGGACATCACACACATCCATGAACGAGGCAGGATTAGAACCTGCGACCGTAGTGGTCGCGCGGTTCCAGACTGAAGCGCCTACAACCGCTCGGCCACACCGACCGGCAACGAAAGTTTCGTCGTAACCACATTGAAGTTCAAATTTGTAAACAGCGTAATCAATTACAGGGTGTTTCAAAAATGACCGGTATATTTGAAACGGCAATGAAAATTAAACGAGCAGCGATAGAAATACACCGTTTGTTGCAATATGCTTGGGACAACAGTACATTTTCATGCGGACAAACTTTCGAAATTACAGTCGCTACAATTTTGAACAACAGATGGCGCTGCAAGTGATGTGAAAGATATAGAAGACAACGCAGTCTGTGGGTGCGCCATTCTGTACGTCGTCTTTCTGCTGTAAGCGTGTGCTGTTCACAACGTGCAAGTGTGCTGTAGACAACATGGTTTATTCCTTAGAACAGAGGATTTTTTTGGTGTTGGAATTCCACCGCCTAGAACACAGTGTTGTTGCAACAAGACGAAGTTTTCAACGGAGGTTTAATGTAACCAAAGGACCGAAAAGCGATACAATAAAGGATCTGTTTGAAAAATTTCAACGGACTGGGAACGTGATGGATGAACGTGCTGGAAAGGTAGGGCGACCGCGTACGGCAACCACAGAGGGCAACGCGCAGCTAGTGCAGCGGGTGATCCCACAGCGGCCTCGAGTTTCCGTTCGCCGTGTTGCAGCTGCGGTCCAAATGGACGCCAATGTCCACGTATCGTCTCATGCGCCAGAGTTTACACCTCTATCCATACAAAATTCAAACGCGGCAACCCCTCAGCGCCGCTACCATTGCTGCACGAGAGACATTCGCTAACGATATAGTGCACAGGATTGATGACGGCGATATGCATGTGGGCAGCATTTGGTTTACTGACGAAGCTTATTTTTACCTGGACGGCTTCGTCAATAAACAGAACTGGCGCATATGGGGAACCGAAAAGCCCCATGTTGCAGTCCCATCGTCCCTGCATCCTCAAAAAGTACTGGTCTGGGCCGCCATTTCTTCCAAAGGAATCATTGGCCCATTTTTCAGATCTGAAACGATTACTGCATCACGCTATCTGGACATTCTTCGTGAATTTGTGGCGGTACAAACTGCCTTAGACGACACTGCGAACACCTCATGGTTTATGCAAGATGGTGCCCGGCCACATCGCACGGCCGACGTCTTTAATTTCCTGAATGAATATTTCGATGATCGTGTGATTGCTTTGGGCTATCCGAAACATACAGGAGGCGGCGTGGATTGGCCTCCCTATTCGCCAGACATGAACCCCTGTGACTTCTTTCTGTGGGGACACTTGAAAGACCAGGTGTACCGCCAGAATCCAGAAACAATTGAACAGCTGAAGCAGTACATCTCATCTGCATGTGAAGCCATTCCGCCAGACACGTTGTCAAAGGTTTCGGGTAATTTCATTCAGAGACTACGCCATATTATTGCTACGCATGGTGGATATGTGGAAAATATCGTACTATAGAGTTTCCCAGACCGCAGCGCCATCTGTTGTTGAAAATTGTAACTACTGTAATTTCGAAAGTTTGTCTGCCTGAAAATGTACTGTTGTCCCAAGCATATTGCAACAAACGGTGTATTTCTATCGCTGCTCGTTTAGTTTTTATTGCAGTTTCAAATATACTGGTCATTTTTGAAACACCCTGTAAATACATCACTCTGTACTGAAATCATGTTTGTTATGAAAGCCAGTGTACAACCAAAACAGAACTCCTGAACGGAGAGTGATGCCATTTATAGAAACATCGAATATTCCAGAATATACAAACAAAAGAAATGATAAATATGAAATAAAAAATAACTTCTGGTTGTGGGATTTGAACTGCCGATCCGCAACAGAGATGCTAGCGATGCTAACCACCACGCCACACTGTTAGCACAACAACTCAGTTCATCGCTGCCTCTCCTGGCCAAACAGCTACCCGCTGTTTCAGAAATTCTCTTTGTAATACAGTCTTCTTTAGTTGATAATAAGCATCCGACATTTTAGAAACGGAAGCCCCTGAGTCGACTAGTATCCTGACTGGTTTACCGTCGTTGATGACTTCGATGAAATTTCCTGACGTCTTCATCTTGGTGACTGTCGTACATTGACGAGTTGCATCTATGGTGGCCTCATCTCCGTAGACGTCACATTGCTTAGTTTTTCTGAAATTGGCGGTGAGGCGAGCGCCTGGTACCTCAGTACGGCAACGGAGAACAGCTACAGCATGTTGGTGAGAGACCTCGTCCGGGGAATACGATCTATGTCTACGTGACTACTCCGCAATTCACACCTAAGGGCTTTGCGAAAGGTTCTTCGAACCACCTTCAGACTGTTTCTCTACCATTCCTCTCTCTAACACCGTGTGTAAAAAAATGAACACTTAATGGGCATGCTTCCACAGGTCAACTGTAATCACTGCAGTTAACTGCTGTGAACTGAGCTTTTATGGTGCCTGACATATGGCGGCGTGGTACTCACCGAAAACTTTCCTTCATTCTCTGCAACTTGTCAAGGGCATCCACAGTAGAAACACGCCGGAGTGTTCTCCTCTGTCCTCCAAACGTCTGTTTTTCTACAGGGTGAGTTTATTGCACCTAGGGTAGACGGGTGCTGGGTTATCATTTGTTGTCTGCAGCATATGTCTATGTTGTACTAATCCAATCTTCCTAGCACGTTCGATTAGTTGTGGAGACTGGTGCTAAAGATCAACACACCTCTTCAACATTCTCGTGACGTACTGGGTCGACATTCGTAGCTGTTAGCTCTTGCTTACGCGGGCCTTCAGGTTGCCGTAAAATGATGTATTTCCTCTCTAGTAAATATTTTATGTTATCCGTCTTTCCCTATAGTTTCCCTCTTATTTTCCTCAGAATTTCGAACATCTTGCACCATTTGACATCGTCCAATGTTTTTTCCAGGTTTAACAGATCTTACCATCGTATCCCTTCTCCTTGTCAGTGTTTTCCACACATTCCTTTCCTCTCCGATTCTGCACAGAACCTCCTCGTTCCTTACCTCCTCAGTCCACCTAATTTGAACCTTCGTCTGTAGCACCACATCTCAAATGTTTCGATTCTCTTCTGTTCCGCTTCTCCCACGTCCATGTTTCACTACCACACAATGCTGTGCTCCAAACGTATATTCTCACAAATTTATCCAGAAACTGAGTCCTATGTTTGATTCTAGTAGATTTCTCTTGGCCGGCAATGCCCTTTTTGCCTGTGCTAGTCTGCTTTGGATGTCCTCCTTGCTCCGTCCGTCATTGATATTTTTGCTGCATAGGTAGTAGAATGCCTTAACCTCATCTACTTTGTGACCATCAATCCTGAGGTTGTTTCTTGCTGTTCTGATTTCTGCTACTTTTCATTACTTTCTTCTTTGATTTACCCTCAATACACACTCTGTAATCATTAATCGGTTCATTCCATTCAGCAGATCATGTAATTCTTCTTTACTTTCCCTCAGGATAGCAATGTCATCAACGAATCGTATCATTGATAACCTTCCATCTAGAATTTCAATTCCACTCCTGAACCTTTCTTTTATTTCCATCATAGCTTCTTCGATGAACAGATTGAACAGTAGAGGGAAAGACTACATCCCTGTCTTACACCCTTTTTAATCCGAGCATTTCGTTGCTGGTCGTCCACTCTTATTATTTCCTCTTGGTTCTTGTACATATTACATATCAACCGTTTCTCCCTATAGCTTACCCTATTTTTCTCCGAATTTCGAATATCTTGCACCATTTTCCATTGTCGAACGTTTGTTCCGGGTCGACAAATCCCATGAACGTGTCTTGATTTTTCTGTAGTCTTGCTTCCATTATCAACTTCAACGTCAGAATTGTCTCTCTAGTGCCTTTACCTTTCCTAAACCCAAATTGATCGTCATCTAACACATCCTCAATTTTCTTTTCCATTCTTCTGTATAATGCTCTTGTCAGCAACTTGGATACATGAGCTGTTAAGCTGATTGTGCGACAATTCTCGCACTTGTCAGCTCTTCTAGTCTTCGGAATTATGTGGATGATTTTTTTTTCTGAAAGTCAAACGGTATATTGCCACACTGGTACATTCTACACACCAACGTGAATAGCCGTTTTGTTGCCACTTTCCCTAAATATTTTAGAAATTCTGATAGAATGTTATCGATCCGTTCTGCCTTATTTGATCTTAAATCTTCCAATCTATTAAATTCTGATCCTAATACTGGATTCCCTAACTCTTTTAAATCGACTCCTGTTTTTCTTCTATCACATTAGACAAATCTTTCCCCTCATAGAGGCTTTCAGTGTACTCTTTCCACCTATCCGCTCTCTCCTCTGCACTTAACAATGGAATTCCGGTTGCGCTGGTAATGTTACCACCATTTGCTTTAATTTCACCGAAAGTTTTTTTTCACTTTCCTGTATACTGAGTCGGTCCTTTCGATTATTTCCTTTTCGATTTCTTCACATGTTTCATGCTTCATTGCAATTCCTAATTATTTCATTCCTCAGCGATTTGTACTTTTGTATTCCTCAATTTCCCTGAACATTTTTGTACTTTCTTCTTTCATCGATCAGCTGAAGTACATCTTCTGTTATCCATTGTTCCTTTGCATTTACTTTCTTTGTATCTACATTTTTCCTCCCAGCTTCTGTGATTGCCGTTTTTAGAGATGTCCATTCCTCTTCAACTGTGCCGTCTACTATTCTTTTTTGCTGTATCTACAGCCTTAGAGAACTTCAAGCGTATCTCGTCATCCCTTGGTGCTTCCGTATCCCACTTCCTTTGGTATTTATTCTTCCTGTCTAATGTCTTAAACTTCAGCCTAGTCTTCATCACTACTATATTGTGATCTGAGTCTGTCTGGTCGTGGGTACGCCTTACAATCCAGTATCTGATTTCGGAATCTCTGTCTGACCGTGATGTAATCTAATTGAAATCTTCCCGTATCTCCCGGCCTTTTCCAAGTATACCTCCTCCTCTTGTGATTCTTGAACAGGGTATTCGCTATTACTAGCTGAAACTTGTTACAGAACTCAATTAGTCTTTCTCCTCTTTCATATGGAGACAACCTCATGAATCCATGGACCTGCATGTCAGCAGGGGACTAAGCTGGAGGAGGCTCTGTAATAGTGCGGGACGTGTGCACGTGAAGTGATATCGGACCCCTGATACGTCTAGATAGGACTGACAGGTGACATGTACATAAGCATCGTGTCTGATCACCTGTATCCATTCATGTCCATTATGCATTCCGACAGACTTGGGCAATTCCAGCAGGACAATGCGACACCCCACTCGTCCAGAATTGCTACAGCGTGGCTCCAGGAACACTCTTCTGAGTTTAAACACTTCCGCTGGCCACCAAACTCCCTAGACATGAACATTATTGAGCATATCTGAGATGCCTTGCACCGTGCTGTTCAGAAAAGATCTCCACCCCCTCGCACTCTTGAGGATTTATGGACAGCCCTGCAGGATTCATAGTGTCAGTTCCCTCCAGCACTACTTCAGACATTAGTCAAGTCGATCCCACTTCGCGTTGCGGCACTTCTGCGTGCTCGCGGGGGCCCTATGCATTATTAAGCAGGTATACTAGTTTGCTTGGCTTTTCAATGTATGAATAATGCAATTACAAATATCTGTCAGTCTATAAGATAGGTTTAAAGGGACATCATTGTTCTGTATTGTAATCAAAGATATGGTAGCATTTATGTATTACTGCCAGTTGTGAAACACGAATTGGTTCATTACGAGTTGTTGATAAATTAGCTGTCATATGTTCATATGCCTTGAAATAGACAATTAAGGTTTTTCCTAGTGCGTATTGTTTGGGTCAGGGAAAATCATTCTGCACAGACATTATTCTACTCGACACCCCTCCCACAGCAAGCAGGGTTTCTAGCGACGAGCAATAGGACCAGTTATAGCTGCAAAGTGTTTGTTTACAAGGGCTGGTTTTACGTTTACCCGGGTCTCCTCTCTTTTGGTGTGGCGTCCTCTTTACTATCCTGCTTCGATAAACCTTTCGGCGTCTGTGCTATCTGGGATTAACTAACGTCAGCGGAGAACGGCGTGCGTGGGTCACCTGGTGCAAACTTTACAAACGTACTTCGAGAACCTTCCAGAAATGATAAGTACCAAATAACAAATAATTGCTGTTGGTAGGATTGGACCTGGCGACTGGCAGCTCGGAAGCCACTGTCACTAAATACTACGCCATATTGCATGCGTCACCGTTCGAGGCAGTACAGCGTTATAGATGGGCATATGTATATGTCTGAATAGTGTCTGTCCTGTTGGCCATGTCCGACATAGACCATTCAGGTATATAAATGTCTGAAAAAGAGGGTAGCAGCTCCTCGACGTTTGTTTCAGTGTGAATGCATAAATGTCAAATGAACTCGTAAGGGGACCAGGATTTACGAGTAGAAAGTTTAATGAACGAAAGCATTGTAAATTTGAGTCAGTCTAGGACTATCCGGATGGTTCAAGCGGTTAGGGCAACAGCTCATGAGAAGCGGAAAATCGGGGTTCGAGACCAAGTCCGACTCAGATTTTAAACTTTCGCCATTGCGTTGTCACAATGCCCAGTGCGATTAGCTGTTACGATTTCCCAATCAGCCTTTCCTTTTCCTACAATTCGTGTTAACTTATGAGCAAGTAATACACTGTCACATTGGCCTGACCAACTGTCAAAAACCTCAATAATCGCCTTTTGGAGCGCTGACCACTGCGGAGGTGCAGAAAGAGAGGCAGTGAGGTTCTGGACGGTACCAACAGGGGCCGCGCGGGTTTAGCCGAGCGGTTTGAGGCGCTGCAGTCATGGGCTGTGCGGCTGATCCCGGGGGAGATTCGAGTCCTCCCTCGGGCATGGGTGTGTGTTCGTCCTTAGGATAATTTAGGTTAAGCAGTGTGTAAGCTAAGGGACTTATGACCTTAGCAGTTAAGTCCCATAAGATTTCACACACATTTGAACATCTTACCAACAGGGACGTGGAGCCGTGCCATGTGTGATACATGACGCGAACAGCCCGATCGACGTGCTCCCACAGATTCTCGATTGGGTTTAAATCCTTCGAGTTTGGCGGCCATGGGAGTACAGTACACTCGTCCTGGAGTTCTTGGAACCACGCGAGTACACTGCGAGCTGGGTGACAACACGTTGCATTGTCCTGCTGGTAAATGTCGTACCGAGGAACGGCAAACTGCATTTAGGGGCGGACGTAGTCCTCGAAGATGGATGCATTCTTGTGTTGATCCATTGTGCCTTCCATAATGACAAGGTCAGTACCGGCAGACGCCGAGTCGAGCGGACGCACCATCAGCGGTGGCAGCGACAGCAGTTGTTATTTGATACACAGTAACTTAGTTTAGTGTCCGCCAGCGGTAGCTGAGTCGTCAGCGCGACAAAATGTCAGTCCTAAGCGCCCGGGTTCGATTCCCAGCTGGGTCGGAGATTTTCTCCGCTCCGGGACTGTCCGCCCCGATAGCTGAATGGTCAGCGTGACGAACTGCCGTCGTAAGGAGCCCGGGTTGAGTTCCCGGCTGGGTTGGGGATTTTCTCCGCTCAGGGAATGGGTGTTGTGTTGTCTTCATCACCATTTCATCCTCATCCGGCGCGCAGGCCGCCCAATGTGGCATCGAATGTAATAAGACCTGCACCGTAAGGGCCTCCCGGGCAATGTCTCCAAACGCTCATTTCCATTTTCCGTTCAAGGACTGGGTGTTGTGTTGTCATCATCATCATCATCATCATCATTTCATCCCCATCGACGTGCAAGTCGCCGAAGTGGCGTCAAATCGAAAGACTTGCACCCGCCGAACATTTATTTTACTTAGTTTAGTTTCTGTTTTTCTTCTTTTTCACGTGCTTCTGCAAAGAACTATATCTGTGAATTTTACTGTATAGACATGCGGGCAAATAGATTCAAGGACTTTTTGAGGTCGCTTACGGGAATCATCAAAACTGAAACAAAGGATATGGCCATACAAACTGATTTTCCAACAATGGATATAGGAATACAAACAAATCTCCCCATGGCAGAAACTCTCTCCTCTGGAAGCCGGGAAACAAAGCCGAAACTACACCTACAGCGGCAAGGGCATCCTGCGGCTCCAGCAACTCATAAGGACAGCAACACTAACAACCAACCAATACAGGAGAATGTAGTGACGAGCTCTAGTACGAGCCCCAGCACTCAGTGCACACCAATAGTTAGATTACCACCGGTCGATCCAGTCAGGGTGTACCCCAATTTGGAGTACACCATGCAGCTATCCAGATTGGAGCAGCCGGCTACCCTGACCACTGCCTTACGACATGTGGTCCGAGTAGGACATGAGGACGGCAAAAAAATAACCTTTCCGGTTATGGAGGCTGTCGACAGAATCCAGTTAAAATCGGTGAATCTCCCCACCGACTTTGGAGCCTTGCGAGACCTGCTCAAAAAAGCATTCGAAAGACGAGGAGAGAAATTCGACCTTGACGACATTTATCGACAGTCAGTAGTGGCATATGGACGAATTGCATTCGACTGGAGCAATGACAAAAATCACTATAGGACAGCTTAACACACACAACAGCAGACTCGTAATGCAAGAGCTCCGAAGGGAGGTGGAGGAGAGGAGACTTGACGTACTCTGTCTACAGGAGCCATACTCCCTAGCTGGGAAAATAGCTTTTGCTGCTGCAAGCTGGCAAATAGTCAGTAGAGGGGATGACCCGAAGGCAGCAATTATAATCACCAACAAACTCTTGAGAGTCACAACACTCTCGCAGTTTACAACTAGCCATTGCAACGTCGTGGAGCTCCAATCCCCTACAGGAATTATAACTCTCATTAATATGTATTTTCAGTATGGGGATAATATAGAAACTCATATAGACCACCTAGCGAGAGTTACCACGGCGTTGCGGGGAAGAAAGGTCATAATAACTGCCGACATTAATGCAACATCCCCCCTGTGGTACAGTGGCACAAGAGATGCGAATGGTGAAAAGGTTGAAGAATTTATTATGGCATCGCAACTTGTGGTGGCCAACAGACCCGTCAATCCTCCCACCTACGCTGCAGGTGGAGGACAGGGCACAAACATAGACATCACTCTTGTAACTCCGAATACAGCCAATAACCTTCAAAATTGGAGAGTTGTAGAGAATGCCACCACAAGCGACCACAATCTGATAACTTTTACCATAGGAGAAAGAGAGTGCCACTGGGCCACGGGGTGGGAAACACAATTAAATTACAAAAGAACCGATTGGGAACGCCTAGCGAGGGAGTGTGACATTCCTCCATTACCGGAAGATGACATGCACTTAGACATGGACGTGGATCAGAGGGCGGGGGAACTGGTGAACGCAGTGACAAGAGCGGTGAGGGCAGCCGTACCTACCAGGAGGAGGGCCATGGCGGCCTCACCGTCACCATGGTCTGCCGAACTAAGTGAACTGCGTCAGTCTGTCAGAAGGCTGAGGAGGTACTATCAGCGCAGTGTCGTCTGGCGGGAGCGACGAAGGTGGCAGCTGCTGTACAGGGAGGAAAAGCGAAAGTTCCAAAAGGAACTACGGGAAGTCAGAATGAGAAGCTGGGAAAACTTCGTGATCAACCAACTAGTCACGGACCCATGGGGACTCCCGTATAAGCTAGTTAGGGAAAAAATCCGCTCTCCTCTGGAATTATCCACAGTCAGGTACGGGGATAGGATGACGGAGTCCTGGCAGGAGACTGCGGGGGTCCTCCTCCACTCCCTGCTGCCTGACGACAATGCGGATGGGGAAACAGAGAGGCAGCAGCAACTCAGAGATGAAGACCGCGAAATATACACCAATGAGACGGCGGTCTACCCCTTCTCAGAAGAGGAGGTAGCAACGCACATAAGATCTCTGCAAAGAGGAAAAGCACCTGGGCCAGACGGCATTGTGGCGGATGTGGTGCAGTTTCTGGCGCCCCAGCTGACTGCACCACTAACACATCTGTATAATGAATGCCTCAGACAGCGTAAGTTCCCTAAAATATGGAAAAAGGCACATGTAGTCATCATAAAGAAAGGACCAGACAAGGATCCCCCAGAAACGAAATCCTACAGGCCGATTTGCCTGCTGGATATATTTGGCAAATTATTGGAAAAATTGCTGGCTGACAGACTGACAGCACACCGGGTGTTGTGCGGGATGAGTGACAGGCAGTTCGGGTTCAGGCCGGGGCGGTCGGCATCTGATGCAATCGCCCTGGCGGCCGAGGTCTGTGGCTCGACCCCGCACAAATACGTGGTCGGCATCATGGTTGACATCAGTGGCGCCTTCGACAACCTGTGGTGGCCTTCGCTCTTCTCCTGCTTGCGGGAGAAAGAGTGTCCAGGGCCGCTATATGGTTGCCTGAGGAGCTATTGCGAGGATCGGGAGGTCTGGCTATCATCCTCTAGCGAAAGAGTTAGCAAGACAATCACCAAAGGATGTCCCCAAGGCTCCGTCTTAGGACCCCTCTTCTGGGACATCCATATGGAGCCTTTGCTAGATAGCTTACAACAGGTGAAGAGGTGCTAGAGGTGATAGCCTATGCGGATGACCTCCTCCTGTTGGTTGGCGGCCGCAGCCGCGAAGACATAGAACCAAAGATAGAGACAGCACTAGACAAACTCCAACAGTGGTGCCACGCGACAAAAATGACGATATCGCCCAGTAAATCTACTTACCTCCTGCTAAAAGGACATCTCATTAGAAATTCGACAGTCAGAATAGACGGTTCACCAGTTCTTAGACGACGTGAGACACGCTACTTAGGAGTCATCATTGATGAGAGGTGGAGTTTCGGCAAGCACATTGATACCGTCACCCAGAGAGCCCTTCAGATACTGAACAATCTCATCTCAATAGGTCATAAAAGATTCCACCTTCCGTCACACTTAATTAGACTATACCACAACAGCATCTTAACTTCAGTCGTGGGTTACGGCTCGGGAGTCTGGGCACACAGGCTCACGAGGGTGGTGCCCGCCATGGCGGTGAGAAGGGTCCAGAGGAGCATGCTACTAAGAGCTGTGGGTGCCTACAGAACATCTCCAGGGGGGGCCCTGTTAGTCATAATGGGGCTCTGCCCCCTGGACATCAAAATAAGGGAACAAGCGGCCTGGTACTGGGCCAAAAGGGAGAATTATGAAAAGATTGTAGATATTATGGGTATCAGATTGGGCGACAAAAGAGATATAAGGATAAGAGGGGAAGAACTTTGGCAGGAGACCTGGGCTGCAGAAGAGGCTGGACGACGAACCTTCCAGTTCCTACCAGATGTCAGGGAACGTCTGGGTATGAGGTATTTCGAGCCTACACGAGGTCTGATTCACTTCCTCACTGGCCATGGCCCCTACCCGACATACTTATGTCGATTTGGGAAAAGGGCGACACCAGCGTGCGACTGTGGCGATCCGGACGGAACACCCGAACATGTTGTTTACGAATGCCCTCTCTTCAATGATGTTGCAAATACACTACGAGACAGACTTCCTACCCATGACACGTATCAACTGCTTAGACGTGAGGAAACCTTTCAGACACTAAACACCTTGGCAAACGAGTCTTAACCGAATATCTAAGAGAGATACAGTAAGAGCAAGGAAATAATTATTACCGATTGTGACCTAGAGCCCTGGTCCCATACCGCCTGTGCGTGGACTGGCCAACTCCACCCGAGTTGGAATCCGCCATGTACAGGACTAGGGGGAGCAGGGACCAACCACCGACTATAACACACCGAATATGACGTAGGATAAGTTAGTTTGTAGGAATTAGTTATAGGAAATTAGATTAGGTACTGCAGCGATTAATAACGTCGTGGCCTGCCCAGTGCCAGGGGCATGTTCTTCGGGTTTAGCTCGAAGAACAAGGCATATTAAGTAGGTTTATATTTTTACTGGCACACATGTGACGCTGCAGGAAATATATAAATTAAATTAGTTATAGGAACTAGAATAAAGAGTAGATATAGAAATTAAATGCCCATTGTTGTTAATGTAACTGTAGCTCACTATTAAATTAAGAAAAAGCTGCACAATTAACATAAATGTATATTATTTAGGACCCACTAATGAGTTTTAGGTAGTGGGTTAAATTTGTATAATTATTATTATAGTTATAGACTAGTGGGTAGCAAATTACGCTAAGTTTTTGTTTTTGCGTAAATCTTGGTACATTTCCGTAAGAAGGCTTCTTAGTGTATTTTTCCCGCCTCCAAAAGCTCCACGTCACGCCACTAAGATTAAATCTCGTACTGGTAGATAGCATACAATTTAGATCAGTGCTTTCTAGTTGGCACACTTATCTCGTGCAGCAGCTTTTGGGTAAGCAGAGTTTCTAGAAACAGGTAACTGTAGATACCCTCACTTCAGCAGAGAAATTTATTTCAGTTTAAGAGGATATAGTGAGAAACTTCAGAGCAATTTTGACTGTTTTTTATTCTCCTTGTTATATTTTACTTACATTCCAAACTCAGTAGCGCCATTTGAGATCTTATATCTATTGTTTACACAGTACGATATGGCTAGGGTTTGTGCTTGTTGTGTGCGGACACAAAGAGAATTGGCTGCTGCCCATAAACAGCTGGAAGTTGCGTTGGGTACCGTCGACATGCTCCTGGCTAATGCTCAAAGTTGTGGCGACATCGGGGCGTTGGTGGCGAGATCTTCGACACCTTTGGTGCCCTTGGAATCCCAGGGTGACCCGGGTGTCGCTGCATCCTCTGATACGCAACGCCTGACCGGTCCGTCCTCATTCAGTAATGGGTGGCGGACAGTGGTGGGTTTGCGCGTCACTGGGCAGAAGGCGAAAGAGGGAGCAGGTCATGCTACTGGTTCCCTACTCCAACAGGGACGAGGTGCTACCTAGTGTACATGATAACTCTGAGGCAGCACGGGATGACTCTCCTGTTGGGCCAGCGGACAATTTTCCCAACCAGTCCGGACAAGTGCGGAGGGTGGGTGTGCTTGTCATTGGTAGCTCAAATGTTAAGTGGGTGGCGGAGCCCCTCATGGAAATAGCACGCGAGACGAGAAAGAATGCCAGTGTGCACTCGCTATGCTTGCCAGGGGTCTCGACCGTGACGTGCAGGAGGCCTGCCAACGGCTATCGAGCGCACTGGGTGCAATCGGCTACATATGGTGGCATTTATTGGCACGAATGACGCCTGTCACTTGGATTCTGACGGCATCCTCGGCTCCTTTCGGTGGTTGGCTGATTTGGTGAAGGCCATTAGCGTCGCACGGGGGGTGCAGGCTCAGTTGTCTATTTGTAGCACTGTACCGCTGATTGCTCACGGTCCTCTGGTTTGGAGCAGAGCAGAAGGTTTAAACCAGAGCATCAGACGATTCAGACGGTATCCGATACGAATTTCTTGACGTCCGCTATTGGGTGCAGAACTGTAGGGTTTTCCTTAATTGGTCAGGCGCGCACTACTCACAGGAAGCGGCTACTCACAGGAAGCGGCTACTACGGTAGCAGAGTACGTGCGGCGTGCGCATGGGACTTTTTTAGATTAGACAAGCCCTCCATTGGGATCAAAGACTATTTGCCTGATAAATTAGCCACAATTTCCTCAGAGAATGCTCGTCGTCGCAGATCACAGGTAGAAAAGGTTAATATAATTTTAGTAAACTGCAGAAGCATCCGTGGAAGGTGCCAGAATTAGTATCGCTTACTGAAAGTTATAATGCAGAGATAATATTAGGAGCAGAAAGTTGGTTGAAACCGGACGTTAATGACAACGAAATCCTAAGGTCGGGTGGGAATATTTATCGGAACGATAGGTTAGTTGCCGATGGGGGCTGCGCGTTTATTGCAGTAAAGAGCTGGACAACCTCTAGCGAGGTTATCACGGGTTCCGATTGTGAATTAATCTGGGTGAATTCGTGAAATCTTCTCGGGTGATCAGCCGAGTAAAGGCGTCGTCTTCTCGCAACGTTTCGAAGGGTTTCGTACCCATCATCTTCAAGCGAAGTGTCGAGATGCTGTGCCTGCACTCATCTTTTGCTTTCCCCTCTTTGGGGAAGTGTGAGGGGGAGTCTGTAGCCTTTCGGCTTTTACTCCCCTGTGAACGTGTGTGTGTGATTTTTCTATAGTTTTTGGTGTCTGTGATTTGTGATGATTGTTGTGAGTGTGTCTGGTACTTGCCTGAGGTAGGCGAGAAGTTTGGTGTTATATGGGAAGGAATAGGATGATGGATTGGGTGTTGGGATTTTCTCTTCGACTTAGTCGTCGAAGATCGTCATAGGGCGCTTGTGCTTATCGCGGGACATGTCATACCGACCTAGGGAGTGGATGAGTGCGTTTCCGGATCTGGAAGAACCCTCGTAGAAGGCCCTTGCCAGGTCCTGGAAACGCTCTCTCAGGAGTGGGATTTCGGCTGCGGCGTGCAGGTCGTCGATAGGGAATCCAAGGGGTAAACGCAGTGCCCTCCTGAGGGCGCGGTTCTGCAGCCTCTGGAGTTTGTCCAGGTGCTGCTTTGCCGCGTATCCCCAGACAGGGCACGCATACTCCATTACTGGCCGGATCAGGGCCTGATAAACATTTACTGCTACTGGGCAGGGAAGGGAGCTGGTTGTGTTCAGGATAGGATATAGGATGGACATTCTGGCGCAGGCCTTCCTGTGGACCTCGTCTATGTGGGGTTTCCACGTAAGACGAGAGTCCAAGGTTACGCCAAGGTACTTGGCGGTTCTGCGCCAGGGGAGTTGGGTTCCATTTAGGTGGAGGTGGAGGGGGGGACGTTGAGGAGGTTCGCGCCTTCCGAGCCTGCGGGTAATCAGCATTGCCTGCGTCTTCTCCGAATTGATGGTGATGCGCCAGCGACGGGCCCAGGTTTCTGTGTCGTCTAAAACCCTTTGTAGCCTACGAATGACCAAGTCCTTGTTCGCATTTCTCGTGTAGAAGGCTGTGTCGTCTGCGTATTGCGCGGTGTGCACCAGGGGGGCCGTCGGAGTGTCCGCAGTGTACAAGCTGTACAATACGGGCCCCAGGACCGATCCCTGTGGCACCCCAGCACGAATACGCCTTCTGGTGGAGGTGGCAGTTTCTACTTTGACAGAGAAAGTCCTATTCGCGAGGTAGCTCTTGATTAGCTGAACTATGCTCCCTGGAAACCCTTGTGAGTACAACTTGTAGAGTAGCCCTCTATGCCATACTGAATCAAAGGCTTTGGCTACGTCTAGTAGCACTATCCCGCAGTAGCCTCTGTGGTTGAAGCCCTCTGTGGCTGCTTCAACCATTCTCATGACCTGTTGTGGGGCAGAGTGGTTCTGCCGGAATCCAAATTGGAAATCCGGCAGAATTTGCTCTCTGGTAATATGTTCTTGTATGGGTTTTAGCAGGAGGCGCTCATAGATCTTGCTGAGTGTTGGCAAGAGGCTAATCGGCCTGTAGTGCTGCGGGAATAGAGGGTCTTTTCCTGGTTTGTGTATCGCGACCACTTCCGCATGTTTCCAGCAAGCTGGGAACTCGCGGGAACGAGTAATCTCGTTGAGGACGTTCGCGAGGTGTGTGATCGCTGTGGGTGGGAGTTTTTTGACTAACTGGTTTGTGACACTGTCGTGCCCTGGCGCCTTTTTTGTAGGGAGGGATCTCATTACTCTTGCCACGTCCTCGGGGGCAAAGAGTATGGGTTCGTCCTCTGGGTCCTCCTCAGCATTGAGGAAGACGGCCAGTTGACGACTGACTACCTCTTTATGCTCTTCATCCTCGGGTTCTGCCGTTTGAAACTGCTTCTCGAAGGAGTCGGCGAGGGCGTTGGCCTTCTCAGCATTGCTGTAGACCAGTCCCCGCTCGCCGTGCAGTGGCGGCATCCTAGCGCGTCTTTTTGTGAATTGTTTGGTTGCTTGCCAAAGTGTATGATCGTCTACTTTGAGAGCTGTGAGGCGGTTTTGCCATTGCTGGTTTCTGTGCTCATTGAGCGCTACCTTCAGTTCTCTCTGTAGACGATTGAGCAGCCTCCTGGTGGCCTGATTTCTGGTGATCTTCCACTCTTTTGCCACTCTGTTCTTGAATTTGAGCTAACAAGTGTTCCGGGAGCTGTATTTGTGGCGGTGGGCCATCCCTTTGTGGAGGGGTGGCTTCTTCCGCTGCCTGCAAGATGGTGCCTGTTAGGTCTTGTAGCGCTTGTTCTACTGTTTCGGCAGTAGGTGGCGGAGCGCGAGCGATATCAGAGGCGACAGTTTCTTGGTATCGCTCCCAGTCTGTACGTTTGTACGACGCCTGGTACCGTGGGAGTGCTACCCATTCTCCCACATCGACTTCTAGAATCACTGGGTTGTGGTTGGAGGACATTCTGTTGATTGTCCTTGCGGTCACAAATCCTGCGATCCTCCTAGTGAGAGCTATGTCTAACACATCGGGCCTGCTTCCGTTTTTCGGAAAATGTGTGGGCTCGACTGGACCCCATGTTTCGAAGTGGTGGGTGCGCGCTAGTTGTTGCAGTTTGGCGCCTGCTCTGGAGGTTACTCTAGAATTCCAATCGGGATGCTTGGCATTGAAGTCTCCCCCTATTACGAGTTTGCCTTCAATTTGCCCTAGAGCAGCTATGTCTCCCTCATCTATCTGGTCATGTGGGGGTCGGTAGACTGCAACAATTGTTAGGGGTCCAGTGGCAGTGGTTACTTCCACCGCCACTGCTTCGATTTTGTTGGTAGCTGGTAAGAATACCTGGTGGTGGGGGATCCCTCTTTTTACATATATGGCCACTCCTCCGCCTTGGGTTGGCCTGTCTTTACGGTAGCTAACGTAATTGGGAACTGTCGCTTTTATTCCCGGTTTTAGGTGGGTTTCCCCCATCATGCATATGTCGATGGAGAACTCCTTCATGAGTTCTCGGAACTCGACCTCTTGATTAACAATGCCGTCTGCATTAAAGACGCACATTGTCAGGCCTTGGATGTTTGGTCGTCTATCCATGATGGGGTTTTGATATTACTGAGGAAGTCGCAGAGGGGAGCGACTGCTGGACTGTTGCCTGAAGGGCAGCGAGGACCTGTGTGTTCTGCTTTTGGGCCTCCCTGAATTCCTTCATCATTTCCATGACGAGGTTCATGGTCTGCACCATTACGCCTAACAACTGATCCATGGGGGGGAAGTGTGTCTGGGGTTTCCTAGGGCCTTCTCCGTCAAGTTGGACCTGGTCGTTGTTGCTGTGTTTTACCTGGTGTTGTTCTTGTGTTGGTGTCTGTTGTTGTGGTGGTTGGGCAATGCTTTCGTGGTTCCTCGGGGGAGAAACCACTTCCGCATATGTTGCCCTTGGTGTGTCTGGCCTTGGTTTTACCCAGGCCTTGTCTGTGTGTGTTGTCATGTTTTGGATTCTTGTGTGTCTGGGTGGGTTCGTGGTGTTTTCTTTTCGTGTGTGGGGGGCGGCCTTTGCGCCCTTTGCCTGCTGTGTGTGTCTTTTATGGACCTCGCATCCTTGGTAACCCGCTGTGTGGTTTTTGCCACACAGCGCGCACCTTATTTGCGGGTCCGTGTGTTTTATGTTGCACGTCCGTGTGTCATGGGCCTTGGCGCATTTTCTGCACCTCACTGCCATTGAGCAGTGTGCCGCAATGTGGTTGAGGCCCTGACATCTGAAGCACTGCAACGTCCTGTTTTTGCGGCGCAGTGGTTCAGTGGTCACAGGGACCGCCAGGATCGTCTTAATGTCCCTTTTGTTCTGTGGGACGTCTGGCAGTGTGACCTGATACAGGGGCCATTTGCTGCCTATGTGTCCCATCTGTTGGACCGCCTTGACGATGTATCCCTGGGCAGTCAGGTCTGTTTTGATCGCCTGGGGGGCCACTCGTCTCGGCAGGTCCCTGATGACAATGTTTCTATTGCGTGTTTTCGTTGTGGGGAAAGTGTAGTGGGGTATGTTTTTGCTGTTGAGAAGTGTTTTTATTGTGGTGTAGTGCTCGAGTGTGAATAGTGTTATTTTTATATTGTCACCACCAGCAGGTTTTGCTTTGAAATTGCCTCCCCCGATTGCTGTTTTTAGCATTTCAAAGAGTTCCTCGTAATTCCGAGTGAACTCCGCGACGATCGGAGGGAGGTGGTGGGTGACCTGGTTTTGTGTTTGTGTTGTTGTGTCTTGTTGTGTCTCAGGCTCATCGGCCACCGCCTGGAACCTGTTCGGGGTGGGTTCCACTCCCCGGGCCGGCGGGAGCCTCGGCTGGCGGAAGGTTTTCCTCGCCAGCACGAAACCATCCGAATCCTGCCCGGTTACGCGGTTCCCTTCCAGTGCCAGCGTTTCCTGGTCCCCTCCTAGGACGACGACAGGTGCTGTCGGGGGCGCTTGCTCCTCAGAGGGTGTTGAAGTGGTTGGGGTGGTGGAGTGCTTTTTCCCCTTGGAGTGCTTCTCCTTTTTGTCCTTCCTGACACGCCGCTGCTTGGATGTGGTGGACTTGAGTGGGGGGGATTTAAGGAACTGGGATCGGGTAGGGGGTTGGGTGGCAGTTGCGGGTTTGGGAAGGATTTTTGTCGGTTGACTGGGCTTCTGCTTGCCATTTAGGTTGCGGATATGGTCAGCGAGGAGGCCACAGCTGTTGGCAAGCAGGAGAGGGCTGAGGAGAGGGGAGGGAGGGGCGGGATCGCAAATACTGACTACGTATTTGTTTGTTTGTGTGTTGTGTGGTTTTGCCATGTCGGTTGCGGAAAGGGGGCTTGCTGCCAGGTTGTTGTCAGTTGCAACTTTTGTTGGCACCGTTAGGTTTTCTGGTTGCAGTGCTGACCCTAGTAACACGATGGCAGACGCGGAATTCTGGACGGGGGCGGCGGAAAACCTCTCTGTGGTTCCGCGGCCCGCTTCCAGGTCCTGGCCTACTTTTTCCCTATTCTTGGGGGGGGGGGGGGGGGGCAGAGACTGACTCTGCGGCAGCCGAGGTGCTCGAAACGGCCGGCCGCGCGGCCCGCGGCAACAAGAAAGCGCGCCTCGTGTCGTCGGCGGAAAGAGACCGCCGCGACCCCAAGGCGCCACCCAAGCTCGACATTCCACAACGGCGAGAAGACACGACAACTCTGCCAGGCGACGCCATGCAAAATTTTCTCCAAGTGCCGTCCGTGCTAAGACCTAGGCGCAAGTGCCCGTCAATGTTTTAATAAAAACAGAGCCGGAGAACACTTCTGTTTGTACTCCCGTACTAGCGGGGGCCTATGGCTGACAGTACGCGAGTGAGAGGAGCGATGCTCAACCCTCGACTGCTACTCAGCGAGTGTCGAGATGCTGTGTTGCGCGGTCCTATAAAGGCTCCTGGACCAGTGACTGATTCCGGGCGCCGACCAATCAGGTACCTGCGGAATCGGCCGCCGCGCCAGTGGTGGAGGGTTCGCGGCGCGGACCGGGCGTCGAGTCCCTGCCGGTTCGTAATACGTCTGTGGCCGCTACCGTCTTCGTGCCGGAGCGTTCTCTTCTAATTTTAGTTATTGCTGAGTGGCAGTCAAGGGTTGAGCTTGCTCCTCTGACTCGCGCACTGTCAGTCATAGGCCCCCGCTTGTACGGGTGACACACCAGGGGAATCCACGGCTTTGCTTTTATTAAAGCATCGGCGGGACCCAGTCGAGGTCTGCAGTAAGGTCTTACGGCGGGCAGGATATTTTTGGAGACGCCCGACAGCAGAATTGTCGTGTTTCCTCTTTCAACTGCGGGATGTCGAGCTCCAGTGGTGCTTTGGGGTCGAAGCGGTCAACCGCTGTCGACAAAAAGCGCGTCTTGTTGTTGCCGCGGGCCGCGTCGTCGGCTGTCTCGAGCGCCCCGGCTGCCGCAGAGCCAGGCTCTGCCCCCCCCAAGGCTAGGGAAAATGTGGGCCAGGACCTGGGAGCCGGCCGCGGAACCGCAGAGAAGGTTTCCGCCGCCGCCGATCAGACCTCCGCGTCCACTAGAATAGTAGGGCCAGCAATGCAGCCGGGCTACCTAACGGTGTCAACGACGGCTGTAACTGGTACCCCCCTGGCAGCGCCCCCCCTCACCGCTCCGGATGTGGCAAATAACACAGCAAGTAACGCCACCCTACACAAAACACCAACATCCTCATACATTGTCAGTACTTGCAATCCTGCCCCTCCTAACCTCGTCCTATCTCCGCTCCTGCTTGCCCACGCCACCGGCACACTTCCCGAGTACCTTACGTCCATGAAGAATGGCAAGCAGATGCCCCGTCTGCCGACCAAAATCCTCCCCAAACCCACCCCCTCGTCTCAGTCCTCCACCCGTTCCAAATACCTTAAATCCCCCCCACACAAGTCCACCACAACAAAGCAGCGGCGTGTAAAGAAGGATAGGAAGGAGAAGCACTCCAACGGGAAGAAGCAATCCACCACCCCCACCCTAACCACGTCCACACCCTCCGAGGAGCCTGCGCCCCCAACAGCACCTGTCGTCGTTCTGGGAGGGGACCAGGAAACACCGGAACTGGAAGGGAACCATGTAACTGGGCAGGATTCGGATGGTTTCGTGCTGGCGAGGAAAACGTTTCGCCAGCCGAGGCTTCCGCCAGCCCAGGGAGTGGAACCCACCCCAAACAGATTCCAGGTGATTGCTGAGGAGCCAGCGTTAACAGAAAACACAACGCAAACACAGAATCAAGTCGCCCACCACCTCCCCCCGATTGTCGCAGAGTTTCCTCAAAACTACGAGGAGCTCTTTGAGTTGCTCAAGACAGAAATCGGGGGAGGCAGTTTCCAGGCAAAACCCGCCGGTGGAGACAAAATAAAAGTCACAGTGCACACACTCGAACACTACAACACAGTCAAAGCACTGTTCAACACAAGAAGCATACCTCACTACACCTTCCCAACAACAAAGACACGAAACAGAAACATAGTTATCAGAGACCTACCAAGACGAGTATCCCCCCAAGCAATCAAAACAGACTTGACTGCCCAGGGGTATGTCGTCAACGTAGTACAGCAAATGGGCAGCATAAACAGTAAGTGGCCGCTGTACCAGGTAACACTCCCTGACATACCTCAAAACAAGAGGGAGATCACGATGGTCCTGGCAGTCCCTGTCACCACGGAGCCGCTGCGCCGTAAAAACAAGACGGTGCAGTGCTTCAGGTGTCAGGGCCTGAACCACATCGCTGCGCACTGCAACATGCCAGTGAGATGCAGGAAGTGCGCCGAGGCCGACGACACCAGGACATGCACACTCCAGCACACGGACCCACAAATAAGGTGCGCGCTCTGTGGAAAAAACCACACAGCGGGTTACCAAGGTTGTGAGGTCCAAAAAAGACACTCACAGCAGGCAAAGGGCGCAAAGGCCGCCCCCCACACACGCAGACAGAACACCACAAACCCAACCACTCACACAAGAAAACAAAATACAACAACACACACAGACAAGGCCTGGGTAAAACCAAGGCCGGACACACCGAGGGCGACATATGCGGAAGTGGTTTCTCCCCCGAGGAACCATGAAAGCGTGGCCCAATCACCACAACACCAGACACAACAAAGAGAACAACACCGGGATATACACAGCACCAATGGCCAGGTCCACCACGACGGAGGAAGCTCTAGGGAACCACACACACACTCCCCCCCCCCCCCCCCCATGGATCAGTTGTTAGGCGTAATGGTGCAGACCATGAACCTCGTCATGGAAATGATGAAGGAATTCAGGGAAGCCCAGAAGCAGAACACACAGATCCTCGTTGCCCTCCAGGCAACAGTCCAGCAGTCGCTCCCCTCTGCGACTTCCTCAGAAGTTTCAAAACCCCATCATGGATAGACGACCAAACATCCATGGCCTGACAATGTGCGTCTTTAACGCAGACGGCATTGTTAACCAAGAGGTCGAGTTCAGAGAACTCATGAAGGAGTTCTCCATCGACATATGCATGATGGGGGAAACCCACCTAAAACCGGGAATAAAAGCGACAGTCCCCAACTATGTTAGCTATCGCAAAGACAGGCCAACCCAAGGCGGAGGAGTGGCCATATACATAAAAAGAGGGATCCCCCACCACCAGGTATTCTTACCAGCTACCAATAAAATCGAAGCAGTGGCTGTGGAAGTAGCCACTGCCACTGGACCCCTAACAATCGTTGCAATCTACCGACCCCCACAAGACCAGATAGATGAGGGAGACATAGCTACTCTAGGGCAAATTGAAGGCAAACTCATAATAGGGGGCGACTTCAATGCCAAACATCCTGATTGGAATTCTAGAGTAACCTCCAGAGCAGGCGCCAGATTGCAACAACTAGCGCGCAACCACCACTTCGAAACCTGGGGTCCAGTCGAGCCCACACATTTTCCAAAAAATGGAAGCAGGCCCGACGTGTTGGACATAGCTCTCACTAGGAGGATTACGGGGTTTGTGACCGCGAGGACGATCAACAGAATGTCCTCCGACCACAACCCAGTGATCCTAGAGGTCGACGTGGGAGAATGGGTAGCACTCCCACGGTACCAGACGTCTTACAAACGTACAAACTGGGAGCGATACCGAGAAACTGTCGCCTCTGATATCGCTCGCGCCCCGCCACCTACTGCCGAAACAGTAGAACAAGCGCTACAAGACCTAACAGGCACCATCTTGCAGGCAGCGGAAGAAGCCACCCCTCCACAAAGGGATGGCCCGCCGCGGCAAATACAGCTCCCGGAACACTTGCTAGCTCAAATTCGACATAAGAACAGAGTGGCAAAAGAGTGGAAGATAACCAGAAACCAGGCCACAAGGAGGCTGCTCAATCGTCTACAGAGAGAACTGAAGGTAGCGCTCAATGAGCACAGAAAACAGCAATGGCAAAACCGCCTCTCAGCCCTCAAAGTAGACGATCACACACTTTGGCAAGCAACCAAACAATTCACAAGAAGACGCGCTAGGATGCCGCCACTGCATGGCGAGCGGGGTATGGCCTACAGCCATGCTGAAAAGGCCAACGCCCTCGCCGACACTTTCGAGAAGCAGTTCCAAGCGGCTGAACCCCAGGATGATGAGCATGAAAGAGTGGTCCGTCGTCAACTGGCTGTCTTCCTCAATGCTGAGGAGGACCCAGAAGACGAACCCACAGTTTTTGCCCCCGAAGACGTGGCAAAAGTAATTAGGTACCTCCCCTCCAAAAAGGCGCCAGGACATGACAATGTCACCAACCAGTTGGTCAAAAACCTCCCACCCACGGCGATCGAACACCTCGCGAACGTCTTCAACGAGATTACTCGTACCCGCGAGTTCCCAGCTTGCTGGAAACACGCGGAAGTGGTCGCAATACACAAACCAGGGAAAGACCCTCTGTTCCCGCAGCACTACAGGCCGATTAGCCTCTTGCCAACTCTCAGCAAGATCTACGAGCGCCTCCTGCTAAGACCCATACAAGAACACATCACCAGAGAGCAAATTCTGCCGGATTTCCAATTCGGATTCCGGCAGAACCACTCTGCCCCACAACAGATCATGAGAGTGGTTGAAGCAGCCACAGAGGGCTTCAACCACAGAGGCTACTGCGGGATAGTGCTACTTGACGTAGCCAAGGCCTTTGACTCAGTATGGCATAGAGGGCTACTCTACAAGTTGTACACCCAAGGGTTCCCCGGGAGTATAGTTAAACAGATTAAAAGCTATCTCTCGAACAGAACTTTCTCTGTCAAAGTAGAAACGTCCACCTCCACCAGAAGGCGTATTCGTGCTGGGGTGCCACAGGGATCGGTCCTGGGGCCCGTTTTGTACAGTCTGTACACTGCGGACACACCAACGGCCCCCCTGGTGCACACTGCACAGTACGCTGACGATACAGCCTTCTACACAAGAAACGCGAACAAGGACCTGGTCATCCGTAGGCTACAAAGGGTTTTAGATGACACAGAAACTTGGGCCCGTCGCTGGCGAATCACCATCAATTCTGTAAAGACGCAGGCGATGCTGATCACCCGTAGGCTCGGAAGGCGCGAACCTCCTCAACGGCCCCCCCTCCACCTTCACCTAAACGGAACCCAACTCCCCTGGCGCAGAACCGCCAAGTACCTTGGCGTAACCTTGGACTCTCGTCTTACGTGGAAACCCCACATAGACGAGGTCCATAGGAAGGTCTGCGCCAGAATGTCCATCCTGTACCCAATCCTCAACTCATCCAGCTCCCTTTCCTGCTCAGTAGGAGTGAACGTGTACCAGGCCCTGATCCGGCCAGTCATGGAATACGCGTGTCCTGTCTGGGGATACGCGGCGAAGCAGCACCTGGACAAACTCCAGAGGCTGCAGAACCGCGCCCTCAGGAGGGCACTGCGTTTACCCCTTGGATTCCCTATCGACGATTTGCATGCCGCTGCGGAAATCCCACTACTGAGAGAGCGTTTTCAAGACTTGGCAAGGGCCTTCTATGAAGGTACTTCCAGGTCGGGAAACGCTCTCATCCACTCCCTAGGTCGGTATGACATGTCCCGCGATAAACACAATCGCCCCATGACGATCTTCGACGACTAAGTCGAAGAGAAAAATCCCAATACCCATTCCCAAATCCTACTCCTACCCAAAATGCTACAACTATCTCGCCAAACCTCAGGCAAGTACCAGATTCACACAGAACAAACATCACATCTCACAGACATCAAAAAAGTACAGAAATAATCACACACACAAGTACACAGGGGAGTAAAAGCCGAAAGGCTACAAACTCCCCCTCACACTTCCCCAAAGAGGGGAAAGTATTAGATGTAAGCAGCATCTCGACACTTCGCTTGAAGATGATGGGTACGAAACCCTTCGAAACGTTGCGAGAAGACGACGCCTTTACTCGGCTGATCACCCGAGAAGATTTCACGAATGGAATACGCCGAGAAAGTCTCAAATCACATTTAATCTGGGTGAAGTTAAATATCAAAGATAGGTCAAAAATCGTATTCGGATGCTTTTACAGACCATCTCCATTAGGAGCTCTAGTGGTAGAGCGCTTTGGACAGAATTTGCAGAAGGTCGTTAATAATTTTCCTGACCATTCATTGTCATAGGGGTGACTTCAACTTGCCAAGTACAGATTGGGAATGCCAAGTTTGGTGCCAGAGACAGGGATTCGTGTGACATTGTTCTGGACGCCTTGTCCGAAAATTACTTTGGTCTGATAGTTAGAGAACCAACCAATGACGGTAACGGCTTAGACCTCCTGGCAACAAACAGACCTAAACTTTTTCGAATGAGTTAACGTAGAGGAAGGAATAAGTGATCGTAAGGCTGTGATAGCATCTATGAAAACAGTTCTTACAAAGAATGTCAAGAATGACAGGCAACAAAGTTCATAGTATCTGAGCAGTCATTACCAAATATTCGGTGATGAGTACGAGTGTGTGGAGACCAACTGGAAAAATTGAAAAGCATTGTTCAAGACGCCCTAGACAATTATGTTCCGAGTAAGGTCTTTTGTCATCAGTCTTCAGATTGGTTTGATGCGGCCCCCATGAATTCCTCTCCTGTGTCAACCTCTTCACCTCGGAGTAGCCCTTGCAACCTACGTCCTCAATTCTTTGCTGGATGTACTACAATCTCTGCCTTCCTCTACAACTTTTTCCCTCTACAGCGTCCTCTAGTACCATGGAAGTCATTCCTTGATGTCTTAACAGATGTTCTATCATCCTGTCCCTTCTCTTTGTCAGTGTTTTCCATATATTCCTTTCCTCTCCGATTCTGCGCAGACCTTCCTTATTCCTTACCTTATCAGTCTATGTAATTTTCAACATTCTTCTGTAGCACTACATATCTATTGCTTCGATTCTCGTCTGTTCCATTTTTCCCACAGTCCATGTTTTACTGCCATCCAATGCTGTGCTTCAAACGTACATTGCCAGAAATCTCTTCTTCAAAATGAAGCCTGTACTTGATACTGGTAGACTTCTCTTGATCAGGAAAGCACTTCTTGCCATAGCTAGTCTGCTTTTGATGTCCTCCTCGCTCGGTACGTCATTGGTTATTTTGTTGCCTAGGTAGTAGAATTCTTTAACTTCATCTACATCATGACCATCAATCCTGGCGTTAAGTTTCTTACTATTCTGATTTCTGATACTTCTCATTACTTTCGTCTTTCTTCGATTTACTCTCAGTCCATATTTTGTACTCACTAGACTGTTCATTCCATTAATAAGATCGTGTAATTCTTATTCACTTTCACTCAAGATAGCAAAATCATCAAAGAATCCAACGAATCGTATCATCGATATCCCTTAACCTCGAACTTTGATTCCATTCTTGAATCTTTCTTCTATAACCATCACTGCTTCTTCAATGTACTGATTGAACAGTAGGGGCGAATGACCAAATCTTTTTTTTTTTTTTTTTTTTTTTTTTTTTTTTTTTGGTCATCAATCTACTGACTGGTTTGATGCGGCCCGCCACGAATTCCTTTCCTGTGCTAACCTCTTCATCTCAGAGTATCACTTGCAACCTACGTCCTCAATTATTTGCTTGTCTTACACCCTTTTTAATCCGAGCAATTCGTTCTTGGTCGTCCACTCTTATCATTCCCTCTTGGCTCTTGTACATATTGTATACTATCCGTCTCTTCCTATAGCTTATCCCTATTTTTCTCAGAAGTTCTAACATCTTGGATGATTTTAAGTTGTCTTAAGGGATAGGAAAGACCCCATCATGGTTTAATAGCCGTCTCAGGAAACTGCTACATAAATAAAGAGAGCTTCATCTCAGATTCAAGAGAACGAAAGGTTAGCTGACAAACAAAAGCTGAACAAAGAGAAAATGAGCATAAGGAGAGCAACAAACGCATTCGATGACTTTGAAAGTAAAACTTCGTCAGTCGGATCTGAGTAAAGATCCTAAGAGGTTTCGGTCGCGTGTAAAATCAGAAGGTGGTTAAAATCATCTATTCCCTCACTCAGTGACCATATTGGCACTGAAACGGTAGATAACAGAGAGAAGGCTGAAATACTGAATCCGTATTCCGAAATAGTTTCACAGCAGAAGATCGTAACAAGATCCCTCCTTTCAGTCGTCGTAGAAATGTCAAAATGGCTGAAATTGAGATAAGCTATCGCAGACTAGAAAAACAACTACAATCACTGAGTAGTGGAAAGGCGACAGGTCCAGATGAGACAACCATAAGATTGGTGTGACGAACAGCAGCTGGCTCTTAATGTGGAAAAACGTCTGTTAACGCATGCAAGTAGGAAAAACGAACTCTTAATGTTCGGATACAGCATTAGTAGTGTCCTGCTTGACACAGTCACATCGTTTAAATATCTGAGCACAACGCTGAGAAGCGATGTGATAGGGAACGAGCATGTGATATTGTGGTAGGGAAGGCTAATGGTGGACTTCGGCTCATTGGGAGAATTTTTGGGACGGTGTGGTTCATCCGTAAAGGAGACTGCATACAGGACGCTAGTGCGACCTATTCTTGTGTACTGCTCGAGTGCAATTCAGAGGCGAGCTGCTAGATTTGTTACAGGTAGGTGCGATCAGCAAGCAAGTGTTATGGATACGTTTCGGGAGCTCAAGTGGAAATCCCTGGAGGGAAGAAGACATTCAGATGGAAGAACACAACTGAGAAAGTTTAAAGAACCGGCATTTAAAGTTGACTGCAGAGCTACCTTACTACCGCCAACATACGTTTCACGTAAGGGCCACGAAGGTAAGATACGAGTAATTAGTGCTCATCCGGAGGTGTACAGACAGTCGTTTCTCCCTCGCACTATCTGCGAGTGGAACAGGATAGGAAACGACTAGTTATACAGAGTACCCTCCGCCACGCACTGTACGGTGTCTTGCGGAGTATTTATATAGATGCAGATTCTACAAAGATTATGCGAAAGAATTTTCTTCCCTTCTAGCAGTAATTTATCGTACATCGATTCAGCAACGAAAGGTACCTCACGGCTGGAAGAAAACGCAGGTCATTTCCTCTTTTAAGAAGGACAGATGCGCATAATTATAGACCTATATCGTTGACGTCAATCTGTTGCAGAATTATGGAACATGTTTTCTGCTTAAGAATTATGACGTTTTTGGAGAATGGAAGTATCCTCTATAAAAATCAACATGGATCCCGTAAACAGAGATCCTGCGAAACTCCGCTCGCTCTGTTCCTCCATGAAATCCACAACGCCATAGACAACGCCTCTCAGGCTGATGCCGTGCTCCTTGACTTCAGAAAGGTATTTCTCACCGTCAGGTACTGCCCTTTTATGAAAAGAAATAAGAGCTTATGGAGTGTCCGAGCAGATCTGCGACTGCATTCAGGACTTCCCTGCAGATAGAACTCAAAACGTTGCTATTAACGGTACAAAATTGACAGATGTAAAGGTAATTTCCGGGGTACGGCAAGGAAACGTGATAGGACAGTTACTGTGTACAATATATATAAATAACATAGTAGAAAACGTCGGATGCTCTTTAAGGCTGTTCGCAGATGATGCGGTTGCCTATAAGAAAGCAGCAAAGCCAGAAGATAGTAACGATTTGCAAAATGTCCTCCAGAGAAATGATGAATGGTGCAGGCTCTGGCAGTTTAACCTGAACGTAAATAAATGTAACATACTGCGCATACACAGAAAAAGAAATCCACTACTGTATAGCTACACTATTGATGACAAACTGCTGGAAACAGCATCTACCGTAAAACATCTAGGAGTAACTGTCTAGAGCGATCTTAAGTGCAGTGACCACATGAAACTAACAGTAGGAAAACATATAGCAGACAGATTCAGAGGAAGAATCTTAAGGGAATGTAACACATCCATGAAGGATGTGGTTCATAAGGCGCTTGTTCGGCCTATTCTTGAGTATTGTTCATCTATCTGGGATCCCTAAGAAATAGGACTGATAGAAGAGGTAGAGGATCCAAAGAAGAGCTGTGCGTTTCGTGACGGGATCGTTTAGCCGGAGCGAGAGCATTACGGAGATGATCAACAAACTCCACTGGAAGACGTCACAAGAGAGGCGTTGTCCGTCACGGAGAGATTTATTTTTGAAATTTCGAGAGAGCACTTTCCGGAAAGAGTCGGAGAACATATTACTTTCTTCCACATATATCTCTCTTAATGCCTCGAGGAGAAATTAGAGTCAATCCAGAGGCTAACCGACTATAATTCTTCCCATACGCTATTCGCGAATGGAACAGAGTTGGAGGGCTAGGTTGATGGTACAAGGAGTACCCTCCACTACACAACATTAAGTGGGTTGTGGAGTATCATGTACATGTAGACGAAATGCCAAAAACATTCTCCACACCATAACGCTCGCTCCTCCGACCTGTACCCTTTCAGCGATTATTGCATGGTGCTTTCTTTAAGACGTTTCACGCCGATGGACCATAAAACGTGTTTCATCTGAAAAGACCTCTCAGTGGACATCCATCTGCGGTACTGGTGTACAAAGTGGTGCTCATCGCCGACGAACAGCAGTCAGCATGGGTGCATGAACCGGGCGCCAGCTAAGGAGGTCCATATGCAGCACAGTCCGCTGAACAGTCATTAAAGAGACACTGCTGGTAGCCTCTGGTTCATCTGGGTGTTCAGTTACTCAACAGCTGCACATCTATTCGTCCATACACATCGCCCCAGCCATCGTTCACCCCTGTCGTCTACCTTTATTGCCCATCGTGCACCACAATTGCCTCTGTACCGGTTCCCGATAGCGCCATTTTTCCATATATAATATACATTAGCCACGGCGGCACGCGAACAAACTTTCCAAAATGCTTCTACTCTTTGAGCTAAAGCCAATGATCATGTCCTTTTCAATTTCAGATAAATTCCTCCTTTTCCGCATTACGACAACGACTGCACTGTTTTCCGCGTCCTCCGGCCACACTTTTCGTACCCTCTACTATTTGTGTTTCTGCTTGCCGTCTGAGAATGGATAGTGCACTCTGGCGTCGAACATATACTATGTGATCAAAAGTATCCGGACACACCCAAAAACATACATTTTACATATTAGGTGCAGTGTGCTGCCACCTGCCGCCAGCTACTCCATATCAGCGACCTCAGTAGTCATTAGACATCGTGAGAGAGCAGAATGGGGCACTCCGCGGAGCTCACGGACTTCGAACGTGGTCAGATGGTTCGGTGTCACTTGTGTCATACGTCTGTACGCGAGATTTCCACACTCCTAAACATCTCTAGGTCCACTGTCTCCGATGTGATAGTGAAGTGGAGAAGTGAAGAGACACGTACAGCACAAAAGCGTACAGGCCGACCTGACGTGACTGACAGACTGCCAACAGTAGAAGACGGTCGTAATGTGTAATAGGCAGACATCTATCCAGACCATCGCACAGGAATTCCAAACCGCATCAGGATCCACTGCAAGTACTATGACAGATAGGCGGGAGGTGAGAAAACTTGGATGTCATGGTCAAGCGGCTCCTCATAAGCCACACACCATGTCGGTAAATGCCGAACGACGCCTCCCTTGGTCTAAGGAGCGTAAACATTGGACGACTGAAAAGTGTAAAAACGTTGTGTGGAGTGACGAATCACGGTACACAATGTGACGATCCGGTGGCAGGGTGTGGCGAATGCCCGGTGAACGTCATCTGCCAGCGTGTGTGGTGCCAACAGTAAAATTCGGAGGCGGCGGTGTATGGTGTGGTCGTGTTTTTCATGGAGGGGTCTTGCACCCTATGTTGTTTTGCGTGGTACTATCACAGCACAGGCCTACACTGATGTTTTAGGCAGCTTCTTGCTTCCCACTGTTGAAGAGCAATTCGGGGATGGCGACTGCATCTTTCAACACGATCGAGCACCTGCTCATAATGCACGGCCTGTGGTGGAGTAGTCACACGACAACAACATTCCTGTAATGGACTGGCCTGCACAGAGTCCTGACCTGAATCCTATAGAACCGCTGTGGGATGTTTTGGAACACCGACTTCGCGCCAGCCCTCATCGACCGACATCGATACCTCTCCTCGGTGCAGCACTCCGTGAAGAAAGGGCCCGCATTCCCCAAGAAACCTTCCAGCACCTGACTGAACGTATGCCTGCGAGAGTGGAAGCTGTCATCAGTGTTAAGGGTTTTCCACCACCATATTGAATTCCAACATTACCGATGGAGAGCGCCACGAACTTCTAAATGATTTTCAGCCAGGTGTCCGGATACTTTTGATCACATAGTGTAGGTTGTGGTCACACAAATGTGACTGGATTATGTACAAGAAAATGTGTGATCGCATATGACGCTATCGACTGACAGAGAGTGAGGCAGCTAAGACAGGCCAACCCAGATATATCGAGAATGAATAAGTATATCGAGGTGGGGTTTTCGCTAAGCTATAGCGGACAATATGACGAATTTCTTGACACTCGCATGTGATTTTTGTCGTTTATAATCGTCGAATTACACATCGAATTTTTTTTCCTAATGGGACAGTACACTTTTTTCTGTGGCATTAGAAAGAAGATTCTAAAAGAACTTCAACGACATAATATATTTGGGACTTGATAAAGTAGTTTCAAGATAACAGCATCCCAAACTACTGTTTTACCGTCAGGAGAAGAGGTCCCACTAACGTCGGTCCTACTACACAAATTTAAGCAGACACCCAGCTGAGGTACTGTTCGTGTGCTTACCTTCACAGCTGTCATATTAAGTGCTCAAAATGTTGAACTCGAGCACCGCTGCAACCTATAAAGTGATTCTGGAGAAACAATATTGCACGTTGAATTTCCTGTGGGGTTAAGTGCAGCACAGGCCCGTGTTATAAGACATTTCATGCCTTCGGCAATCGTAGGTTTTTCCAAAGATAACTCTTGTTTTAATTTTCGATGCAGATAAAAGTACAGGGATGTTAAAATGGTGAGTATGCAGAACATTTTGCATTTCTTGAACGACAGTTCAAATACTCCTTAAATGTTCTCTTGCGTGTGCGGAATGGGAGGGACATCCATCATGCTGGTACTACACAGTCTTCCAATAATTGCGCCAGTAGCATACCTTACGAGCTCGAAATACTTGAGTGCATTTGATTCCCTTGTGGCATGGAAATTTTAGGTACTCTTGAATTAATCAGGAAGAAAGTTTGTAGTGACATTTATTTAATTAATTGAAATCACAAACTGAAATCTTAATGTGCAAATATTATCAAAACATGCCATGGGAGGTTAAGGTACTCTTGAATTAACCAGTAGGAAAGCTCATAGGGACATTTATTTAATTCACTGAAACCACAGATTGAAGTCATAACATGCAAATATTATCAAAAGCTGACTCTTAGGATAATCTGCTCCTCCACAGTAACCAGTAATTCCATAAAGGGACAACAGAATGATACACAAGTATTTGTGAGAACAGCTGATCCCCGTTAAAACCAAAAACATGTAGAATCCTCCATACCATAAATTCCGAAGCTCCTCTCCCTCACCCGACTTAAAATCAAGAAACTGCCAGAGGTGACTGCCATAAAATAACCAACAATAACCTTATTTCATATTGCTAAAAACACCTATTAACGAATGCTTACAACTACACACATCAAAAGAAGTTTTGCATCGCCTCGGTTCCGTGAGTTCCGGAACCTGTATAGAAAATTGGAATAGAAATCAGCATAAACATCATTTCCGCCCTTTTTATTGCTCATGAAAACCACACATTGCATGTTATACCAAACTATAGCAAGACCTTCAGAGGTGGTGGTCCAGATTGCTGTACATACCGGTACCTCTAGTACCCAGTAGCACGTCCTCTTGCATTGATGCCTGCCTGTATTCGTCGAGGCATACTATCCACGAGTTCATGAAGGCATTGTTGGTCCAGATTGTCCCACTCCTCAACGTCGATTCGGCGTAGACCCCTCAGAGTGGTTAGTGGATTCACGTCATCCATAAACAGCCCTTTTCAATCTATCCCAGGCATGTCCGGTAGGGTTCATGTCTGGGGAACATGCTGGCCACTCTAGTTGAGCGATGTCGTTATCCTGAAGGAAGCCATTCACAAGATGTGCACGATGGGGGCGCGACTTGTCGTCCATCAAGACGAATGCCAGACCAATATGCTGCCGATATGGTTGCACTATCTGTCGAGGGATGGCATTCATGTATTGTACAGCAGTAACGGCGCCTTCCATGACCACCAGCGGCGTACGTCGGCCCCACGTAATGCCACCCCTAAACAGCATGGAACCTCCACCTTGCTGCACTCGCTGGACAATGTGTCTAAGGCGTTCAGCCTGACCGGGTTGCCTCCAAACACGTCTCCGACGATTGTCCGGTTGAAGGCATATGCGACATTCATCGGTGAAGAGAACGTGATGCCAATCCTGAGCGGTCCATTCGGCATGTTGTTGGACCCATCTGCTCCTCGCTGCATGGCGTCGTGGTTGCAAAGATGGACCTCGCTGTGGATGTCGGGAGTGAAGTTGCGCATCACGCAGCCTATTGCGCACAGTTTGAGTCGTAACACGACGTCCTGTGGCTGCACGAAAAGCATTATGCAACATGGTGGCGTTGCTGTCAGGGTTCCTCCGAGCCACAATCCGTAGGTAGCGGTTATCCACTGCAGTAGTAGCCCTTGGGCGACCTGAGCGAGGCATGTCATCGACAGTTGCTGTCTTAGGCATGGTTAAACTACAAACTGTAGCCGTGTACCACCTCCTTCGTGAAACGACTGGAACTGATCGGCTGTCGGACCCCCTCCGTCTAAGAGGCGCTGCTCATGCATGGTTGTTTACATCTTTCGGGGGGGGGGGGGGGTAGTGATATCTCTGAATAGTCAAAGGACTGTGTCTGTGATACAGTATCCACAGTCAACGTCTATCTTCAAGAGTTCTGGGAACCCGGGGTGATGCAAAACTTTTTTTGATGTGTGCACATGCATAAGACATTAGTATAACCAACTGCGATTCACTTAACGTATCTTTAATTGATGAGAGTGCGTCCGGTATAATTCCATAACCGTATCTCCGAGTGAGAACATTTCCAAACATATCATACATGCAGTTGATCAAGAACCAGTAGTCCTTCACGCGTATTCCTGATTTCATCATCCTCACAGCTCCCTGTCCCAGCAGGTCAGATCGAAGATTAACACACAAGAACTCATACGACGCGCGCGATGTGAATAGCACTCAACTATAGTACCTCATTTTCAATGTCGTTATCAGTGCTTCAGAGACCGTGAAACTCTCTGCTAGTACCACACCAGCCATTGTTCTAAAAATCAAGCGACAACAGGATGCTCATAAACACAACTTGTATAAACTGCTGGCCACAACCCAAAGTTCCATGTTAGTAGCAATTCACCTTTGCATTACTTTTCTAAAATCCATATATCATACGATTTCAGACAATACAGCGACGCTCAACCGCTTACTGCAACACAACTTCGTCATTTCTCTTAGCGAACTGAACACCGTTCCCCAGTCCACCGTTTCTCGCCACAGCACGCCAAACACGCTTTCTGCGGTTGCCACTCGTAGGCTACTTTCCCAGCTGCCACGCCGCCTTGTGGCTCCGCCCCGAAGGAAAAGAATGCTAAATTTAAAACGCCAGTCGATTATCAAAATCATGATAGCCGGCACATACTGCCCCCGTTAATTCCATAGCTTCCCTCCCATCTAAACAACAGAGCCAAGATAAAGTTTTTGATAAAATATCGTGCTGAAAGTGCTCCGAACAAATCCGGTATGTGAGGAAACCGAACGATGGACCTATCAGATCCCTTTTATTGTGCCACTTACATGTAGTTATCATTGTTAGCAAAGTGGTTATCGCCAAGCGTGAACGTGCGTAGTTCTCCTTTCAGTTCCTCCTCCAAGGGGAATAGGCAGGATGCCAGCTTTTTGATTCACAGAAAATCTAATTATAAATCAATACTTAAATACACAGCTCTAAAATCGGCAGTATATTGCAAACGATATTTTTACACGCAGGTACGACGATATATCTTGCGCTATATGTCGATATATCGGGACTTTTTCTGATCTATCGAGAGCCGGTAGTGATACGTTTTTAAATATCGATATATCGGATTCCCGATATTTTCTAAAATATCAGCAGTCCTACTGCTACTCAGCGGCTACTTTCCCAGCTGCCACACCGCTAGGGAAGGGACGCTAGACACTAGCTTAAAACCTCACTCGATTCGCAGAATCGTGCCAACCGGCACATACTGCTCCCGTTAATTCCACGACCTCCTCCTCTTCCAAACAACTGGGTTAGGACCCACAGGACCAGAACTTAGGGTGCATCTTGGTTCCACTTCTTCGCCTGGGAAAGATGAGCCCGAATGCAATGTCACGCACCGGCATCGAACAGAAGTAAGCTAATGTGATCCTAACAAATCTGCCACTATTTTTTTTTTCTTTTTGAGTCATGAGTCTTCTGACTGGTTTGATGCGCATGTTGACTTGTCCATTGTTTGTAAGCGATGCTTCTTCCTTGAACAAAATTTTGCATAGATAAACAGCATAGCTTTGCACCTTTCGTAGATAACATTTGGAGAATACCAACCAATTTTGGAAATTACCTGCATGAAGCTGTAGTTGCAGCGAGATGTGAAGAGGATAAAATGCGATGGAATGTAGTTTTTGCAAAACAGTCGTGTGGTTGGTGCTTCTCGTACTTCCGAGATGCCGCTTAGTGACATTTGCATTGTGTTACTGCTGTTAAAATGTTAGTTTCATATCTCTTCATCAGCTGCTCCTCTTTTTCCTTGGCGTATCTTATTCTCCACTCTTCCAGTTTCTAGGACCTTTTTTATAATGTTTTCAAAGACAATACCCTGATGTGGTTCTGAGTTGACAAGTTTCTGACGCAATTATTTAGATCTGAAGAAGATCCATAGTGATCAAAACGTAGTCTAATTGAAAATGTGCAACTGAGACGGAACAATAAATGAGAATTATCTTTAAGATCCTGAGTGCTTGGTACTGTCTGGATACTGCTCAGCATATAACCACGCCGCTCATCCAATAGTTTGCCAATATTCGCCATAAACGATGTTAATCTTTCTCGACTGTCGTATACATTGTGAATGTCTCAATAGCTTAACCTGCAAGTTATCTGATTGTACAACAGCAGAACACAGACCGATGAGCTTCAAGAGCGTAGGTTAACACGAGAACCATACCTGAGTTACGTGTTTGCTTTCATTTGGTATAAAGACAGACGTTTGTAAAAGCCCTTATCCTGACGGCGGACAGAGGTTTGCGGAGCTTTTATCTCGATATTATTTGTTCAAGTCTCATACATGTTACGTCACTGAAGTTCCATAAGAAGCTTCTTTACAGTGCCACAGAAAAAGAGTGAAATAGTTCCATTATAAAAAGAACAATGTCGATGTCGTATTTCGGCGACTATGAACGATGAAAATAACTTGCTAACATCAGGAAAGCCGCTATATTGTCCGCTATAACTGGGTGAAAAAACACCTCGATACATTTATCATTCTGGATACAATTTGGGTGGTCTGTCTAGCGCTTCCCCTGCATTTATGTGTCCTTCAAACAGTCAGTGCATCAGTATGTTACATAGTACAACAATTTTACAAACGTGTTAACTGACATCAAATAATGTTGACTTAATAGACTATCCACAACATACATACACTATGTGATCAAAAGTATCCGCACACCTGGCTGAAAATCACTTACAAGTTCGTGGCGCCCTCCATCGGTAATGCTGGAATTCAGTATGGTGTTGGCCAAACCTTAACATTGATGACAGCTTCCACTCTCGCACTCACTACAGTATTCATTCAGGTGCTGGAAGGTTTCTTAGGGAATGGCAGCCCATTTTTCGCAGAGTCCAGCACAGGGGAGCGGTATCGATGTCGGTCGGTGAGGCCTGGCACGAAGTCGGCGATCCAAAACATCATACAGAAGTTCTATAGGATTCAGGTCAGGACTCCGCCATAGCGCCGTGCATTATGAGCAGGTGCTCGATCGTATTGAAAGATGCAATCACTATCCCCGATCTGCTCTTCAACAGTGGGAAGTAAGAAGCTGCTTAAAACATCAGTGTAGGCCTGTGCTGTGATAGTACCACGCAAAACAACATGGGGTGCAAGCCCCTCCATGAAAAACACGACCACAGCATACACCGCCGCCTCCGAATTTTACTGTTGGCACCACACACGCTGGCAGATGACGTTCACCGGGCATTCGCCATACCCACACCATGCCACCGGATCGCCACATTATGTACCGTGATTCGCCACTCCACACAAGTTTTTCCATTGCTCAGTCGTCCAGCGTTTACGCTCCTTACACCAAGCGAGGCATCGTTTGGCATTTACCAGCATGATGTGTGGCTTATGAGGAAACGCTCGACCATGAAATCCAAGTTTTCTCACCTCCCGCCTAACTGTCATAGTACTTGCAGTGGTTCATGATGCGGTTTGGAATTCCTGTGTGATGGTCTGGATAGACGTTTGCCTATTACACATTGCGACCGCCTTCAACTGTCGGTGGTCTCTGTCAGTCAAGAGACGAGGTCCGCCTGTAAGCTTTAGTGCTGTACGCGTGTCTTTACGTTTCCACTTTAGTATCATATCGGAAACAGTGGACGTACGGATGTTTAGGAGTGTGGAAATCTCGCGTACAGAAGTATGACAAGTGACACCCAACCACCTGACCACGTTCGAAGTCCGTGAGCTCCGCGGAGCGCCCCATTCTGCTCTCTCACGATGACTAATCGTTGGGTGTGTCAGGATACTTTTGATCACATAGTGTATATACTCGTATATAAGCTGCGCAACCTAATTAAAATTTATCTTCTTGAAACCCATTACCGTGCAGAAGTTTGAAATTTGCCTCAAATGTGCCGGCAATCTTCTTCTATAATGGTGCAAAAGCATAGGGCCCTGCAATCTCATCCTGGGGCTCGCGACATTTCAAACAGCAAGGTAAGGACTTATGGGAGAAAAGCACCAGAGCTGAGAAGTTTATATGAGTTGTGAGGTGTGTTAATGATGTCACACTGGCACTAAATTTTACCACTACTCTGGCCAACGTCACCGTGGACGTGTCACGAGATGTGAAAGTCGTCAACGCCTCTTACACAAATTTCACCCCTTCCTTTGACGCCTGTGTGATGGAGGTCAGAACTGCAACTTCTGGCGTTGAAACCACACGGTTTTCTTATGGATGGCTGAGGAAAACTTTTCGGACACACCGCTGCTCAGAATCGACACGAAAAGGTCTTCGGAGACGGCCAAAAGGGCATCAATGAAACCATCCCTTCCCTTTGGATGTTGTTTCCCATATGTTTCGCGGTCAAAAGTGACATCATTTCGATGAAAACAGGACGACGTTGTTGACACCATACGACACATCTAACACCCCTCCTCCCCCACCTCAAAATAATTCAATCCTCCTTTAAAGACGTCCTAAGGCTGGCACCCAGTTGAACGTGATCTGTAAATACACTATAACCATTCCATGCACTCATTATGTATTGTTTCACTAATAAATTTCGAATGAATTGGATAAGCCTCACCATGCTGAAACACCCAGAGTGATAACAGTGTAGCCACCATAGGTGGCAATGCTGTCACTCATTGTGGACTGCAGTCGATCATAAATGTAGCGAGTACTGTCTTGGGATATCTTATCCCACAGCTGGTCGATCTTTTCGCCTAGCTGTCAGAAGCCTAAGCAACCACCTTTTGCAGCGGTTACCACTGCGAGACGTGCAGAAAGAGAGTGAGGTTGTGCGCGGCACGGACAGAGATGTGGAACCACGCCGATTCCAGTGCCGTGGCCAGCTGCCTAGGTTTCTCGTTTGAGGATGCGTGGCGCGAACAGCCGGACCGACGTGGCGGCACAGATTCTCGTTGGGCTGGCCTGGTGGCCAAGGGAGTACAGTAAACTCGTCTGGTGCTCTTAGAATCACGCACATACACTGCGAGTTGTGACATGTTGCATTGTGCACCTGGTAGATGCCATGGTGCTGAGGAAAAAAAAAAACTGCTTGTAGGGGTAGACATGGTGCCGCCCCTAAAGAAGTCGTCTTGATTGGCCTGGTTTTCAACATTTCCGCCACTGTCTCAGCATGGCGTGCTTTTTGAATGGATGTGAGCAGTCGCGGAACCACCATACAGTGACCTTGATCATAAAAATGTCGTGCAAGAGGTTCAAAACTGGTTTATGTGCGATTTTTGTTTTTTCCACTGTCGCCTCGATTAGGATATGCCATTCGCCAGGCACCAGAGCCCCCACTTCTATGAGATTGCCAGTTCTTCAAAAATATGGTCTGTCATTTACAGAAAATATGAGCGTAGGCTTCAATTTAGAATGGTACGTCTCCTCCAGCACTCGGCATTTCCCCTACAGTGCCTGCCCATAGCCCCCACCACTACTGCTTTCTCCACACGTGCCCTTCTGTCTCCGCATCTAGCGGCCACTGCACGTACTATATCTGTCGTCTGTCCGACTGTTAAAAACCCTTTTTCTCACAAATGTGTAGACGTTTCTACACTGAGAGCCGGAGAAACGAGTACACCAGCCTAATATCTTATAGCGCCCCTGTGAGCACGCAGAAGTGCCGCAACGCGACGTGGCACCGACTCGACTAATGTCTGAAGTAGTGATGGAAGGAATTGACACTATGAATGCTGCAGGGCTGTTCGTAAATCCGTATGAGGGGGCGGAAATCTCTCCTGAACAGCATGTTGCAATGCATCCCAGATATGCTCAATAATGTTCATGTCTGAGGAGTTTGGTGGCCAGCGGAAGTGTTTAAACTCAGAAGAGTGGTCCTGCAGCAACTCAGTAGCAATTGTGGACCTATGGAATGTCGCATTGTCCTTCTGGAATTGCCCGTCCGTCGGAATGCACAATAGACATGAATGGATGCAGGAGATAAGACAGGATGCTTACGTACATGTCACCTGTCAGGGTCGAATCTAGACGTATCAGGGGTCCCATATCACTCCAACTGCACACGCCCCACACCATTACAGAGCCTCCACCAGCCTGAACAGTCCGTTACTGGCATGCAGGGTTCATGGATTCATGAGGTTGTCTCCATACCCGTACACATCCATCCGCTCGACACAATTTGAAACGAAACTCGACCGACCAGACAACATGTTTCTAGAAATCAACAATCCAGTGTCGGTGTTGACGGGCCCAGGAACTACTTAAACCTAGCCCGCATCTCGTGGTCGTGCGGTAGCGTTCTCGCTTCCCACGCCCGGGTTCCCGGGTTCGATTCCCGGCGGGGTCAGGGATTTTCTCTGCCTCGTGATGGCCGGGTGTTGTGTGATGTCCTTAGGTTAGTTAGGTTTAAGTAGTTCTAAGTTCTAGGGGACTGATGACCATAGATGTTAAGTCCCATAGTGCTCAGAGCCATTTGAACTTAAACCTACCTAACCTAAGGACACCACACACATCCATGCCCAAGGCAGCATTCGAAACTGCGACCGTAGCAGTCGCGCGGTCAGCACCGTATTCTGCCTGTTTACATATATCTGTATTTGAATACGCATGTCTATACCCGTTTTTTTTTGTTTTTTTTGGCGCTTCTGTGAATTAGTAATTTATACCCGATACTAATATCTACGGTCCTTTGGGCGGTGTAAAGAAGTAAGCTTCTTGTCCACTGCAATCAAAAGGTACAGCCACTCCTGTCACATATTTTGATAATCACAAACTCACTCAATCACCTGTAAGGTACTTCCCATTCACCTATAATCATGAAACTGGACAAGAAGTAAGGTTTCACAGTACAAGTAGAAGAAAAGATTTGAAAATTGTTATTTATAATTAAGTCACATAGCAAATATTTCGTTTCTCATTTGCATTGCGACTTCTGGCTTAAAATTAAAACATTTTCGAAAGACTTGAAATTCCTGGGGCTGATATCTCGCCAGTGTCAGTGTCCATAACAGTCAAAAATCGTTGAGATTCTCGATCCCCTATCGGACGGACCGTCTATATTCATAATTAAGGCTGTACGGAACCTCAGAGTCCTATTCGCAACTGTCCATTTTTTTTTCTCAATCATCAGTCTTCAGGCGTGTTTGATGCGGCCCACCACAAATTCCTCTCCTGTGCCAATCTCCATCTGGGAGCAGTACTTGCACCCAATTTCCTCCGTTATTTTTTCTCTGTCTTCATTTACAGTTTTCACTCTCCATAGCTCCCAGGAGTGCCATGAAAGTTATTCCCCGACGTCTTAACACATATCCTGTCTCTTCTTCTTCTCAATGGTTTCCCACATGTTTCTCTCTTCGCGATTCCACGTGGGGTCCCCAAATTTCTTATCAGTGCACATAAATTTCCAAATACTTGCGTAGCACCACATCTCAAACGCTTCTATTCTCTTCCTTTCCAGTTTTCCTGCAGGCTAGAATTCATTTGCATACAATATTGTGTTCCAAAACAACATTCTCAGAAATTTTCTGCCTCATTTTAATGTCGAGGTCTGACACACGTTCCTTTGGTGAGGACTGCTCTTTACCTTATCTATTCTACTTCTTATGTCCCTCTTGATTCGTCTGCCATGCGTCCTTTCTCTGGGAAGGTAGCAGAATTCCTTCCGTTCGTCCAATCAATTTGAATGTTAAGTTTATCGCTAATGTCATTTCTGGTACGTCTAATTATTTTCGTCTTTCTTCGGTTTGCTCTCAATCCGTAGTGTGTTCTCTATCTGTTCAGTCCATTTAATTGTGTGCTCTATCTGTACATTCCATTCAACAGTTTCTGTGATACTTCCTCACGTTCACTGAGAATAGGAATGTCATCAGTAAACCTTATCGTTGAATCCAGCGCTGGATCATTTAATCCCGATATTGTTCTTTATGTATGAACTAAACGGCAGGAGCAAAAGACTGCATCCCTGCCACACACCGTCAGGTGGCTTGTGGAGTATGGATGTAGATGTAGATACAATCTGAGCACGTCGTTCATAGTCTTCCATTCTCATTTTTCCGTTTTGGCCTTGCACATTATTGCATATTACCCGTCTTTTCCTATATGATACATTTATTTCTGAGAGATACGAACATTTTGCATCATTTTATATTTTCGTGTGCTTTTTCTATTTCGACAAGTCCTACGAACTCATTCTCTAGACTCGCTTTCATTATCAAGAGCAATGTAAGACCAACCTCTCTTGTGCATTTACCTGTCCGAAATGTTGTAAATGAGAAAATAATTTTTTTATTGAGATTTAATACAACATAATACGAGTTGTTTCTCGCACCTTTGCTTCCAAAGTCGCTTGTCTTCCACACTTTCGCCTACAAATTTCTCTTTGACATAGCTCTTCTTACCACATCTTCCCATGACATTTTCGGGTGACTTCTGTTAGTGGGAATCCATTCATTATCTTTTCAAGCCATATGCCCTCGCTCAAACGGCGTACATGCACATACTGTCTCAATCGCTTTGCTTCGATCGTATCCGTTATAGTGCTGCCCAGGTTCGGTGTCTTACGTATGTCTTCATTTTTAACTTCATCCCGTAGTGTCAGCCTACAGAAACACTTCCAAAATCTGATCACTGACAAAAAGTAATATTAATTCTTTTACTTATTTCCCAGTTTTCTGTTCCATATGTTGCTATAGTTTGTACAATAGTTTTAAACGTCCTGATCTTCGTATTTATCTAAATTACCGAGTTAGCACACTAGACTTCCATTCGGGAGGATGACTGTTCAAAACTGCATCCGGCCATCTGATTTAGGATTTCCCTAAATCGCTCCAGGAATATGCCGGGATGGTTCCATTGAGAGGCCACAGCCCATTTTCTTCCCCATCCTTGAAACAATCCGAGCTTGTGTCCCATCTCTGGTGACCTCAGTGTCGACGAGACGTTAGACCTCTATCTTCTTTCCTTCCTTCCATTTGTTTGCTTCTTCTCATATTGGCCAATGCACCTCTTAATTTCGCTTTCACTGGATTCATCTTCGTTAATATTACAAGAGTTCACAAATCTTACTTCCTCAAAATCTAATTTGGGGTTTAAACTCACTTCCCCAACACCAAATATTCGGTGTTCTACAAATTAATGGTTAAACCCCATTTTGATATCCTTTGAGTAACTTCCTAACCATCTAGTTTCAGTCATCTTCATTCTTCTCAATTGCTTTGTCATCACCAAAATACAAAGTAAAGACCTTTTCATCACTTTAACGACATTTCCATACCACGACAAGGAATGTCTTCATAGCCTAAGGCAGATTTCGAGTAAATTTTAATCCAGCGGAAAAATAATCCTGTTGGAGCTCAAAAAAGATGAATATGTTCCTCTTTAAAAGACTCTGACGGGAAATGCAGAACCAGCTGCGTCAATTCTTTCCGCCTTCCTCACCAAAAAAATTCAACAGCGTATCTTTGTAGTTCAGCCTTCATACTCAGCATGTCACTGTCACTGCCACTTTTTACGCACGTCTCTCTCCCAATTCTTCTTTTCCCCTAGTATGCTTTCTCCTGTCTGTCACTTCCACTGCCACTATCTTCATCCCTTTCTTTTACTCTTCTATATCACTGTAAAGTGTATCCACAGGACATGTGGCCTGTAATTGAAGAAGTGTCATGATCTCTCCATTGGCAAAAGATTCCAGGATAGTCCCCCATTCGGATCTCCGGGAGGGGACTGCCAAGGGGGAGGTTACCATGAGAAAAAGATTGAATAATCAACGAAAGGATAACGTTCTACGAGTCGGGGCGTGGAATGTCAGAAGCTTGAACGTGGTAGGTAAACTAGAAAATCTGAAAAGGGAAATGCAAAGGCTCAATCTAGATATAGTAGGGGTCAGTGAAGTGAAGTGGAAGGAAGACAAGGATTTCTGGTCAGATGAGTATCGGGTAATATCAACAGCAGCAGAAAATGGTATAACAGGTGTAGGATTCGTTATGAATAGGAAGGTAGGGCAGAGGGTGTGTTACTGTGAACAGTTCAGTGACCGGGTTGTTCTAATCAGAATCGACAGCAGACCAACACCGACAACGATAGTTCAGGTATACATGCCGACGTCGCAAGCTGAAGATGAACAGATAGAGAAAGTGTATGATGATATTGAAAGGGTAATGCAGTATGTAAAGGGGGACGAAAATCTAATAGTCATGGGTGACTGGAATGCAGTTGTAGGGGAAGGAGTAGAAGAAAAGGTTACAGGAGAATGTGGGCTTGGGACAAGGAATGAAAGAGGAGAAAGACTAATTGAGTTCTGTAACAAGTTTCAGCTAGTAATAGCGAATACCCTGTTCAAGAATCACAAGAAGAGGTGGTATACTTGGAAAAGGCCGGGAGATACGGGAAGATCTCAATTAGATTACATCATGGTCAGACAGATTCCGAAATCAGATACTGGATTGTAAGGCGTACCCAGGAGCAGATATAGACTCGGATCACAATATAGTAGTGATGAAGAGTAGGCTGAAGTTCAAGACATTAGTCAGGAAGAATCAATACGCAAAGAAGTGGGATACGGAAGTACTAAGGAACGACGAGATACGTTTGAAGTTCTCTAACGCTATAGATACAGCAATAAGGAATAGCGCAGTAGGCAGTACAGTTGAAGAGGAATGGACATCTCTAAAAAGGGTCATCACAGAAGTTGGGAAGTAAACCATAGGTACAAAGAAGGTAGCTGCGAAGAAACCATGGGCAACAGAAGAAATACTTCAGTTGAATGATGAAAGTATGAAGTACAAACATGTTCCGGGAAAATCAGGAATACAGAAATACAAGTCGCTGAGGAATGAAATAAATAGGAAGTGCAAGGAAGCTAAGACGAAATGGCTGCAGGAAAAATGTGAAGACATCGAAAAAGATATGATTGTCGGAAGGACAGACTCAGCATACAGGAAAGTCAAAACAACCTTTGGTGACATTAAAAGCAACGGTGGTAACATTAAGAGTGCAACGGGAATTCCACTGTTAAATGCAGAGGAGAGAGCAGATAGGTGGAAAGAATACATTGAAAGCCTCTATGAGGGTGAAGAATTGTCTGATGTGATAGAAGAAGAAACAGGAGTCGATTTAGAAGAGATAGGGGATCCAGTATTAGAATCGGAATTTAAAAGAGCTTTGGAGGACTTACGGTCAAATAAGGCAGAAGGGACAGATAACATTCCATCAGAACTTCTAAAATCATTGGGGGAAGTGGCAACAAAACGGCTATTCACGTTGGTGTGTAGAATACATGAGTCTGGCGATATACCATCTGACTTTCGGAAAAGCATCATACACACAATTCCGAAGACGGCAAGAGCTGACAAGTGAGAGAATTATCGCACAATCAGCTTAACAGCTCATGCATCGAAGCTGCTTACAAGAATAATATACAGAAGAATGGAAAAGAAAATTGAGAATGCGCTAGGTGACGATCAGTTTGGCTTTAGGAAAAGTAAAGGGACGAGAGAGGCAATTCTGACGTTACGGCTAATAATGGAAGCAAGGCTAAAGAAAAATCAAGACACTTTCATAGGATTTGTCGACCTGGAAAAAGCGTTCGACAATATAAAATAGTGCAAGCTGTTCGAGATTCTGAAAAAAGTGGGAGTAAGCTATAGGGAGAGACGGGTCATATACAATATGTACAACAACAAAGAGGGAATAATAAGAGTGGACGATCAAGAACGAAGTGCTCGTATTAAGAAGGGTGTAAGACAAGGCTGTAGCCTTTCGCCCCTACTCTTCAATCTGTACATCGAGGAAGCAATGATGAAAATAAAAGAAAGGTTCAGGAGTGGAATTAAAATACAAGGTGAAAGGATATCAATGATACGATTCGCTGATGACATTGCTATCCTGAGTGAAAGTGAAGAAGAATTAAATGTTCTGCTGAACGGAATGAACAGTCTAATGAGTACACAGTATGGTTTGAGAATAAATCGGAGAAAGACGAAGGTAATGAGAAGTAGTAGAAATGAGAACAGCAAGAAACTTAACATCAAGATTGATGGTCACGAAGTCAATGAAGTTAAGGAATTCTGCTACCCAGGCAGTAAAATAACCAATGACGGATGGAGCAAGGAGGACATCAAAAGCAGACTCGCTATGGCAAAAAAGGCATTTCTGGCCAAGAGAAGTCTACTAATATCAAATACCAGCCTTAATTTGAGGAAGAAATTTCTGAGGATGTACGTCTGGAGTACAGCATTGTATGGTAGTGAAACATGGACTGTGAGAAAACCGGAACAGACGAGAATCGAAGCATTTGAGATGTGGTGCTATAGACTAATGTTGAAAATTAGGTGGACTGATAAGGTAAGGAATGAGGAGGTTTTACGCAGAATCGGAGAGGAAAGGTATATGTGGAAAACACTGATAAGGGACAGGATGATAGGACATCTGCTAAGACATGAGGGAATGACTTCCATGGTACTAGAGTGAGCTGTAGAGGGCAAAAACTGTAGAGGAAGACAGAGATTGGAATACATCAAGCAAATAATTAAGGACGTAGGTTGCAAGTGCTACTCTGAGATGAAGAGGTTAGCACAGGAAAGGAATTCGTGGCGGGCCGCATCAAACCAGTCAGTAGATTGATGACAAAAAAAAAATCACTGTCTCCTTCGGGTCACTTTCACTTTCTTTCTGTCTGACTGCCATTGTTTTTGTCTCACTCTTTCTCTCGCATTACCACTGTGTCTTCCTTTCTCGCTTTCAGTCTGCTGTCTTTTTCTTCAAACATCATTGTCTACTCTCCAAACACGTCCTAGGGGAGGGATTACTCTTGCTTTTGAGCCCTAGACCAGGGATCTTTTAACACGTGGCTCTCACTTACACTGTCTTCTTTTGTCTTTCTTTAGCATTGACTGTTTCAATCACACCTCGGCAGCTAGAATTCCAGAGGAGGAGGTGGGGAGGGGGGGGGGGGGAAGTAGGGGAGGTCCAACCTACATTTTCTGTACCCACATGTTTAAAATTTCAGTTCACTATGCTCCCTCCTTTACTTGCTTGTTTAAGTTCGCCCATCCCAGGGATGGGATGTATGTATGGCCTCCACTCAGGTCTCTTTCAATTTCACTGTCTCTTCTCTCTTTTGCTCCCACTGCTTCTGTCTCCATCGATTTCTCTTTCTCTTCTACTGTCTGTGTCTCCTACTGCTCATCACCATCTCCTCTCTCTTTGAATCCCACTCCTACTGTCTTCACCAGTCTCTCTCTCTCTCTCTCTCTCTCTCTCTCTCTCTCTCTCTCTCTCTCTCTCCCACTGCCATTTTACTTTCCCACCATCACTGTTTTATCTCTCTGTCCCTCCCATCATCGTTTCCTCTGTCTTTCCTCTTCCACTGCCATTTTACTTTCCCACCATCACTGTTTTATCTCTCTGTCCCTCCCATCATCGTTTCCTCTGTCTTTCTCTCCCAGTAGCACTGTCTTCTCTCTCTTCTACTGTCTCCCTGCTACTCACTTTCAGCACAAAAAAGCGCGAATATGTTTGCATGACAAAATTGTTGGTAAGGAAGGAAGAATGAAGAGTGAATTAGTTGGTTCCCCATTTTTATCTCAGAGTATCTTAAAGAAGTACATATTCCCTTTTTTTCTCCTCTGGCAGGAGCATTTTCCCCCTAGTACCCTTCTTTACCCTACTATAGCAAAGTGTGTTGCTTGTATAGGACAGTCATGGTTCGACAGTTGATTCATAATCTACAACACATTTAAAGTGAGTGCAAGACTCTCATCCTACACAAGTTGACTTCACACAACACAAAAATGCACAACATTTTTAGACTACGCTTACAATGTACCAAAAATTGCGGTGCTTAATTTGCAAGTACAAACAATTTCGCATGACAAACTACACTAACGCCTCACACAGGATATACCGAGCAAGGTGGCGCAGTGGTTAGACACTGGACTCGCATTCGGGAGGACGACGGCTCAATCCCGCGTCCGGCCATCCCGATTTAGGTTTTCCCTGATTTCCCTAGATCATTTCAGGCAAATACCGGGATGGTTCCTTCGAAAGGGCACTGCCGATTTCCTTCCCCATCCTTCCCTAATCCGAGCTTGTGCTCCGTCTCTAATGACCTCGTTGTCGACGGGACGTTAAACGCTAATCTCCTCCTCCTCCACACAGGTTATTACGTGGACATTTTACGTGCCTAAGTACAGCAATTTTAAATATCTGAATCTCTGTAATGGATAATCATATCGAAAAAAGTTCCAAAGCTCCGAGAGAACATCATCTTCAGACCATAGGCCTATGGTAAAAATTTCGACATGTGGCCATGAATAGAAATGATGGCAGTGTCCATCACCAGAATTGGTAGTTCTGGTGCCCAAAAAACTTGGTTTTTCGAGTATGTCTTGATAAAGGATAGGATAATTTCGGCCCATGTTGCAAAAAACTGCTAATCAACTGCTTTTGCGGTTTTTTCAGGAATAGCCCATGGACAAAAGTGCTTTTATAAGCCGCCTAAGGCCCACTCTAGACTACACCTAATGCAACAGAACCGACCGATTTGCTTAGTTTGTCTGTGCTGGAGGCCGTGTGTAAAGTTTTGACCCTGTACCGTGGGATCGTTACAGTATGCACGTTCTTACGATAGGTATAATAATGGTCTCTAGGTCATGGCCAACCCATTAGCTCTTTCCATCCCTCTGGTAATTATTCCCTCCTTAGTAAGCAATTGACAAAATAGGCCATTAATTTCTAAAGTTTTATTTCGTCCACTTTTGAATCATTCGATAGTAAAACGAAATACCGACCGATACTCACTTTAGTAATGATCTTCGTCGTTTTGCTTTGTTCCTCTAATGGCGTCCTATGGTACTGTGGCGGTGGAGTTTCATTGTCAAGCATGACTGCAGAGAAGTACCTGCAACAACCAGAACATAAATTACGTCAATATGCGTAGAGCTGTAGTTCAGCTGACTGGATCGTACAAAAGGTCACACAGCAGGTAAAGAATGACTGTTGATCACAGAATATGCATAACGCGTTTCGGAATTATTTCCATCTTCAGGAATCCGAGTGCAAAGACAACCAAGGACAAGAGTATTACTAGTTGTGTATCTAATGCGACATGACAGATGAGAGTAGTCTGCCATGTCATGTTATACACAACTGGTAATAGTCTTGTCCTTGTGCTACCTTTTCACCTGGATTTCTGAAGACGGAAATAATTCCGAAACGTGTCATGCCCACTTTGTGATCAATAGAGATTCCTCACCTGCTGTATGACCTCTTACACGACCTATTCATTTTAACTACAGTTCTAAGCATATTTACTAGAATGATCGCTAGCCTCATACGTGACTTTATGCACACCCCTATTATAAATTTCGGAACTTTATTTTCTCTTAGCTAGGAGCATCCGAGTGCGCGTAAACATGAGAGATGTGCTGCGTCAGACGGGTATGGAGCTTACCATACTAGCGGCCAAGGCAAGAGCCCATCACGGCGCGCTTTACCTGAGTGCAGGGAACAGCAGCCCGGTCACACTCCGAGAGATCCGCTTCCGCGTGGCACCTGCCGACACACAAACATACCGCTCTGTGCTACATTTCTGTTCAACACGACGCTCTTCTCATAAATCAAAGTTCTGTTGCGACCGATCGACCAAATCTAAATCGATTACTTCAGATGCAAACTGCCTCGTTCGTCAGAATGTAAATTCTAGGTGAAATGTTCTTTCACTGGCAGCGGCAGGAATTAACGGCACGGCCAAGCTCCAGGTTCAACACTACTTGTGGTTGACAACAGCAAGATTTATTTCGTGAAAACATTAAACATTTCTTTACAATGGAACGAAGTGAAAAGCCAGTTAACAACAACCAATACTCATAGAACGCCAGAAGGGCTTAAAAATTTGATTTGGAATTTATTCCTTTAAAAAAATAAAAAATTTACAACAAATTCAATATCAATAATCACAGACCGCAGAAGGGTTAGAATTTATTTAAAAATTCTCTTTAAAAAAATTTACAACAATATCAAAATCAGTAAGCACCAAGCGCCAGAAGGCTTAAAAATAGCTTGAAATTTCGAAGTATTACAACAAGCTCGAGATCAATACAGAGAACCAGAAGACTTAGAAATATTTCCTTTAAAAAACAATTTTGAAAAAGAGACTAACGGAAATAGGTCAAGATATTAAACAAGAATACAGTTCAATAATGAACAGGTGTCAACAGGGGGAAGACAAACTCCCCACCCCCCTCCCTTTCACACGCTGGCACAACCACACACTGCGACCACTGAAATGTTTCATTGGTGGCGGCAGGAATTCATGGAAGGGGCAAGCTACAGGCTCAACATCACTTGTGGTTGGCAACATCTAGATTTATTTCATGAAAATATTTTTTCCTTTACAATGGAATCAAGCGAAAGGCCAGTCAATAACAACCAGTATTCACTTATCGTCAGAAAGACTTATAAACTTACATTGAATTTTGCCCTCTTTTAAAAAGAAAATTACAGGAAGATCAACAACAATTATCATGGAGCGCCAGTCTGGCTTAGAATTTACTTTAAAATTCTCTCTTTAAAACATTTATAACAAGATCAAAATCAATAATCACCAAGTGTCATAAAGCATAGAAATAGCCTTGAAATTTTTAAATATTACAGCAAAGTCAAGAATAACATAGAACCCTGGAACGCTTAGAAATATTCACTTCAAAAAATTTTTAAAAAAACACTTTAACAGAAATAGGTAAAGGTATTTTACAATCATTCCAAAACAATTTAAGTGAGTAAATGCCCAGCTACAAAACAACTAGGCCACAGTAGTGGCTACCCGGATTACAACAAATGTAAAAACAGTGACTGCAAGAAGGCCTGCAGGGGTTTAAACGTTTTTGAGAGGACAAGGGGTTATTTTTAGAAAATATGGTGCGAAATTGTGATTTAGTGTGTTTCAGTGCGCGATGCGTCAGCCTCACGGCACACGGCGGACGAAGGCTGGCCGGCGTGTTATGCAGGTGACACAGTTTTGCAACGAGCGTCGGTATGTGTGTACGTGCGCAGCAGCCATCAACAGCCAGAACGCAGCATTAGCAGAATTACGCAGGCGCGGGCCGTGTGTGGCGCGGTTTCGTTAGCCAACTCATCGAGAACATTCTAATAAACACGGCGCCGTGTAACCGGCGGATCCGGCAGCGGTCTGCACTATTTAAGGGCATCAGAGGTGGGCGTCGGCATCAGTTCGACTGATTGGGCGTTCGGTCGCTGTTACGTTGTCGTCATCAGGGACGGCGGAGGGCGTTGCCCACTGCTGCACCGGCGACTCCCGACGTCGTCACGAGCCGCAGCGTCTGCAGGAGGCGAGCTAGGCCGCGCCTCGTGCTGCTACCCTCCTACCGCCCGCGCAACCGCTGACTTAGCACGGCGTCCTGTTCCCCAGGCTGAGCGTATCAGCACGTCTCCACCACGACACGAGCAGTGGGGCTGAGCTACCAGAAAATGTATTGGAAGAACCACGTCACCCGCTCAGGTCATCCTATTGCAGTTTGATGAATCGGCAACAATTCTAAACATATATATGGTGAAGTAACTTGCAATAGGGTTTAACTTTGTGAAATTTCAGAACTATCTGGTGGCTTGAAACCTTCCTATCTGCACAATTTTTAGGCATGATTCTGGGAGGGGAAGGCAGGCAAGGGCAAATTTAACGAGGAACGGAAAATTAATATGATCCTTGGGACAGAGCATCACAATAGGCATAAGAAAATTTCAATGTCCACAAACCCGCAAGCGCAGCTCGCCACAGAATAGCGGTCCCAATGAAGTCCTCCACCCAGAACCGCACCCTCTTCCTCTCCCGTCATCAAGTCGGTCGGATGGTGAGGCACATCGGAATAATTTGTTGGTCAGTAGGACAATCAGGAACTGGGTCAGCATATAATATGGCTAACTAGTCCAGTCTGCAAAACTGACAACCTGATAGTAGTGTTAGATCAACTAAGACAGTAACCACATAAAACACAAGACTAATTCACCACTTGAACCTTCTGTAAATTTGTTCCCTTTTTTTAAAAAAAATGGGGAACTCTTAAATAAGATTATAATACTTAAGCCCAAAAAATCCTATACTTTGACAGTGTTAAGACTGACTGTTTATTGAAAAATTCCACTAGATACAAATACTGCACCTTACCAATATACGGCAATAATCAACAGTCCACAGTGTCTGGAAAACGATAGCCGTCTCCCTTTGCAACTAGGGCAAATGGATATCCCCACTGGACGTCCAATATAATTCTAAAAGACAATTTAAAAGGGTTTAATAACTCGGCACAATAATTGCCCTGTCTATCCTAGTAGGACCCATATTAGCTGGACCTCTTCACAGATCCACCCAAAAAACAATGCCACAAGCAATTCAAGCAATACTAAAACCAATCAGTGTGCAGCAACAAGGACGAAATGCAAGTAACAAGCGGTATACAGTACCCAGAAGCGGCCAAAAGACCCACCACACGTCGTCAACTGAGACGGCCGACCGACCAACCAAACAATGGTCGTTCCTGATGAAGTCACTGGTAAGGGAAAAGGTTTTAAGTGAATCGCATATTGATAGCTTGTTACCCAGAAGTCACTGCCACAGACGGCAACACAATCGGTGGCAGTGGCAACACACTTTCGATAGAAAACCAAAAGCAATCAGCCTCTCGCAGAACGGAGCCTTTGGTCACTTCCCACACAATCGGCCAACAGTCGTCCCAACCGCTTTAGCTCGGAGCCCCAGCTTCCTCCCAGCGCTATCCAAACGAGACTTGCACGCCGTGAAAATTCGGCCTACTACCTGCGGCGGGGCCATATTCCAAATCCCAATGGTAATTGAACTGCCTGAGTCTAACTGGCTGAGTCTAGCTGGCCGCAGACCAGTTTCTGGTTGAGTTCAAACGTACGGCAAGAAACAACCGTTAATGCTGCGGACACGAGCACATCAGCTAGCAGGTTTGGGCCGACCAGTCTCAATATGGCGCATATGGTGTCATCTATTAGGTCTCGAGCCTCGCTCTATTGGAAATTCGCGCACCAAATGATCCCTTTTTCCACTCGGGAAACACTTTATGACCAGAAGGTTTAAATGGTAACTAGTGGGGTTTACTGTCTTGGACTCTAACCCTTTGCATGGTTGCGCTGCTCGTCTGTGAATCTCAAAGCCTTCATGGAAGGCAACAATTCATTTCATTCAGAAACCGTAGTGGGCTTCTGGGCGCATGCAGTCATTAACCGATCTCCTGGTCTCCTGCCCTGGAGAATGTTGAACACACTGTCATGTTCCATCTACACCTACATCTAAATTTATACTCCGCAAGCCACCCAACGGTGTGTGGCGAAGAGCACTTTACGTGCCACTGTTATTACCTCCCTTTCCTGTTCCAGTCGCGTATGGTTCGCGGGAAGAACGACTGCCGGAAAGCCTCCGTGCGCGCTCGAATCTAATTTTTCATTCTTGATCTCCTTGGGAGGTATAATTAGGTGGAAGCAATATATTCGATACCTCATCCAGAAACGCACCCTCTCGAAATCTGGACAGCAAGCTACACCGCGATGCAGAGCGCCTCTCTTGTAGAGTCTGACACTTGAGTTTGCTAAACATCTCCGTAACGCTATCACGCTTACCAAATAACCCTGTGACGAAACGCGCCGCTCTTCTTTGGATCTTTTCTATCTCCTCTGTCAACCCGACCTGGTACGGATCCCACACTGATGAGCAATACTCAAATATAGGCCGAACGAGTGTTTTGTAAGCCACCTCCTTTGTTGATAAACTACATTTTCTAAGGACTCTCCCAATGAATCTCAACCTGGCACCCGCCTTACCAACAATTAATCTCATATGATCATTCCACTTCAAATCGTTCCGTACGCATACTCCCAGATATTTTACAGAAGTAACCGCTATCATAATCATACAATAAAGGATCCTTCTTTCTATGTATTCGCAATGCAATTGCATTTCCCTATGTTAAGGGTCAGTTGCCACTCCCTGCACCAAGTGCCCATCCGCTGCAGATCTTCCTGCATTTCGCTGCAATTTTCTAATGCTGCAACTTCTCTGTATACTAGAGCATCATCCGCGAAAAGCCGCATGGAACTTCCGACACTATCTACTATGTCATTTATATATATATTGTGATTTTCATCTGCAAAGCGTCAACTTCCGTGCGCACACGCTTCATGTATTCGAGCAAATTCTCAGTAGACCTTGTACCCGCCAATAACGGTCGCGCTCTAATTCGTTGCGGAAACAAGGTGGTAACTTTATCACTGGACTCCTCAGATCTTCTAGAGTGCCTCGTTTACTAAGCATTCCCGAAAGTACGCTACTCACTGAACCTCGAGTCAAAGGATATAATAAACACAATGTAACAGACGAGGAATCTGCAAGGCATCAGCATGAACCTCAAAATTATCAATCAGCCATAACAGCTCTTCAGTCTGGGGCAGCTGGTCAAAAGCTAAATGGAAACTCCCGTAGCAATTGCATGATAGGTTTAGGCAACTTATCATGTGAGTCTACAGCCGATCTATCCTGATCCGCCTCTCCTGCCAAGTCCCGGGTGGCGCCGCCCCTCTCTGTGCCACTCGCCTCTCCTTCTAAACTCATCGCGCTAGTAGTTACTTGTAAATCCTTGACGAAAGTAAACAATTGACTGACCATGTCATCTTGTTGCTTAGTAAGAGGGAGGTGTCTCAAATCAGAGATACAGTTCCTCAGTGGAAAAGTTGATCATGAACCTTCCCTATCTGCTTGCGACTCGGATAATCCCCTTCACGAAACCGAATATTGAAACTAAACTCACTGAGAGCGCTAGAACAAGTAGAAAGCACTGTACCTAGCTCACCAATCAGGTTGGAAGAATATGAATTGTAAGCCAGCCCAAGGCAGCTCCTGGGATCCATCTCCCCTAATAAACCCCCACGAAATCACAAAAATATTACACGAGAATATTAACCAGTAATACAATTCAGTAATGAAACCAAGGGTGATGTCAACAGGGGGAAGACAAACTCCCCGCCCCCTTTTCACACAATGCAACAACCACACTCTGATGCCATTAAAATGTTCTTTCATTGACGGCTGCAGGAGCAAGCCGCAGGCTCAACATCACTTGTGGCTGGCAACATGTAGATTTATTTCATGAAAACATTTAAAGTTTTCCTTTACAATGGAATGAAGCGAAAAGCCAGTTAACAACAACCAATAATCACATAACGCTAGAAAAGCTTCAAAACTTTTCGAATTTTACAGGTATTTTTAAAAGAAAATTACAACACGATAAACAGCAATAACCACAGAGTGCCAGAAGGCTTAGAATTTACTTTAAAATTCTCTCTTTAAAATTTACAAGAAGATCAAAATCAGTAAAAACCAAGCGCCATAAGGCTTGGAAATAATCTTGAAATTTTTAAGTATTACAACAAATTCAAGACCAATGCAGAGCCGTAAAAGGGTTAGAAGTATTTCCTTTCCAAAAAAAATAAAAAATAAATAAATACTTTAACAGAAGTAGGTCAAGATATTTTACAATTGTTCCACAACAATTTAAGTGAGTAAATGCCCCACTTCAAAACAATTAGTCCACTGTGGTGGTTACCAGGAATACAACAAATGTAAAAACAATGACAGCAGGCAAGCGTGTAGGGGCTTAAACGTTTGGTAAATTGACAAAAAAAAAACCCAAACATTATATACATATATAAAACAAACATCACTATTCCTAGCTACACAATTTTCAGGCTTGGTTCCGGGAGGGAAAGGCAGGCAAGGGCAAATTTAAAAGGAGCGGAAAATTAAGAAGATCCCAGGACAGAGCGTCGCAGTAAACGTAAGAACTTCGCTTAAGTGCTTGACGACCCGCAACCGCAACTCGGCATGGAATAGCGGTCCCAATAACGTCCTCGTACCGGTCCTAATATAGGTCTCCGCCCAAAACTGCGCCTGCTTCCTTTCCCTTCGTCAATTCTGCCGGCTGGTGACGCACACCGGAACAATTTGTCGGCCGATTGGACAACCACGTACTGGGGCAGCATACAATATAGCCAACTAGTCCATCCGGCAAAATTGACAATTTCATGCTAGTGTTGGACCAGCCTAGACAGTAACCACGTCAATCACAAGAATAATTCACCCTTGAACCTTCTGCAGATTTGTTCCCTTTTTCTTTAAAAAAAATTACCGACAGTCAAATGACGTTATAATACTTAGGCCCAAGAACTAATCAAAGATAACTGCAATAAAACTATTATTTGTCTCCAGAACTCTGACAAACATTTAAACAGGAGGAAAATCTAGTATCGGACAGTGTTAAGATTGACTGCTCATTGAAAAAAACTTCTCTAGATACAATTACTGCACCTTACTAATACAGGGCATTAATCAACAGTCCACAGTGTCTGCTACATGCCAGCCATCTCTCTGAGCGGCTGGGGCTATTGGACACCCCCAATGGTTGGCCACTTTCATTCTAAAACACAATATTAAAGAAATTTAACAACTCGGCGCAGTGAGTGCCCTGGCTATGCCAGTAGGACTCCTACTAGTTGGACCCCTTCACAGATCCACCCAAAAAATAATACCAAAAGTAACTCAAACGATACTAAAACCAGTCACTGTGCAGCAACAGGGACGAACTGCAAGTAATCAGGGGCACACAAAATCCAGAAGTGGCCCAAAGACGCTGAGACGACCGACCGCTGAGACGACCGACCGACCAACCGACTTTCGTTCCCGATGAGATCACAGGCAAGGGAAAAGGTTGCAAGTGAATAGCCAACTGACAGCTCGTTACCATGAGATCACTTTGACGGATGGCAGCACAATCGGCGGCGATGGAAACCAACAGCCACCAGCCGCTCACTGAACAGAGTCCTTGGTCACTTGCCGCACAATCGACCAACCGTCGACCCGACCGCTTCCGCTCGGAGCCCCAACCTTCTCACAGCGCTGTCCGAACGAGACTTGCGGGCCGCGAAAATACGGCACACCGGCCGCGGCGCGGTGGCAGCGCCAACGGACGACCAGAGAAGAAACCGAGCAGAGGAAGGCGCACGGAAAACAAATCGATACAAGCCGACACGGCTTACTAGGTGATGAAAGTTGATTCTTATGTAACATATCTCACGCTTTGTATAAAATTGTCCGTCTCTTTCCAGAAAGATCTTTTATCAGTTTTCTTCGTGTGATTCAAGTTTTCGTAATTGGGCTTGTCTTTTATAAATGACCAGTAACCCGCCCCTATTGTTATCAAACACTGCATGAGTGGATAGTCTAGGCAATTCACGCTCACTTTTAAGAAAAGCTAGTTTTTCACGCATTTCAGTGTTTATGACTTCATATCTCGTGAAGTTTCTGACGAAAAATGATATGCTTTTGAATGCACATTCAGTAACACATGTGGATACCCTCTGCAAAATGTGACGATGATGTTTTGGTTTGTGGGGCGCTCAACTGCGCGGTTATCAGCGCCCGTACAAAGTCCCACCCTTTACTTAGTTCAAACTCGTCCTTTTCATGAAATGATGAGGACAACAGAAGCACTCAGTTATGTGAAAAATCCCTGAACCCGCCGAGAATCGAACCTGGGACCCCGTGCTCGGGAAGCGAGAACGCAACCGCGAGACGACGAGCTGCGGACCCTGTAAAATGTGTTACGAGTGGAGTTACTATTACAGAAGTAATAGTGCCTTATGCACTAAAAACTAAAATGCAGTGAGGGATGAACAGTTTCCCCATCATTGTTGTGTGGGAAGTGTCAGCAAGAATAATTTAGGAACAATTTGTAATCATGTCACTAAATGGTCTCATTCTCCATCACTGGAGGAACATAGACTGGCTAAATTGTACGCCGTGGGTTATGATGCCTCAGTAGGTTACTTATTGCAAACAATTGACCTAAGGTATACCTCCCAATGGGTAGATTGTGACAGCAATTTAATTTTTGCAGTTAAGTCAATAAACTGTGTGAAATAGTGAAAATTACAATTTTGTTGACTCCAAAAGCGGTTAGATAGGTCTACAGCAAATGTAATTGGGTTATCATTGTGTAGTAGTACAGGTCCCTACCTTCACTGACATGTATTGGAAGCCAGAAGCACCCCTTAGTCGAAACAGTGTAATGGGTTTTGTGGGTGACAGCTTCTATCGACTAATCGGGCAAAGCCCGATGTGAGAGTTCCTCTCATCGCATGTATTGACACTTTTATAGAAAAAGCCATTGAACGTATGGGGGCGTTTCAATCGAAACACGAGGTCACAATATCTCAGATAACTAGTTCTGTTCAAAAGACGACAATTCAATTATTTTTAATTAATTAAAATACTGACGATATACATTAATAACTATCGTGATATATTGTCCTGTCAAAAGCATCCGGACACCTCTCTGTAATGCAGAACTAAATAAGTTATGACGCGGATTTGCCATTATACACTATGTGATCAAAAGTATCCGGACACCCCCAAAAACATACGTTCTTCATATTAGGTGCGTTGTGCCGCCACATACTCCCAGGTACTCCATATCAGCGACCTCAGTAGTCATTAGACATCGTGAGAGAGCAGAATGGGGCGCTCCGCAGAACTCACGGACTTCGAACGTGTTCAGGTGATTAGGCGTCACTTGTGTCGTACGTCTGTACGCGAGATTTCCATACTCCTAAACATCCCTAGGTCCACTATTTCTGATGTGATAGTGAAATGGAAACATGAAGGGACACGTACAGCACAAAAGCGTACAGGCCGACCTCTTCTGTTGACTGACAGGGACTGCCGACGGTTGAAGAGCGTCGTAATGTGTAACAGGCAGACATCTATCTAGACCATGAAACAGGAATCCCAAACTGCATTAGGATCCACTGCAAGTACTATGACAATTAGGCAGGAGGTGAGAAAATTTGGATTTCATGTTCGAGCTGTTGCTCATAAGCCACACACCACGCCGGTAAGTGCCAAACGACGCCTCGCTCAGTTTAAGGAACGTAAACACTGGACGATTGAACAGTGGAAATACAGTGAGTGGAGTAAGGAATCACCATACATAATGTGGCGATCCGATGGCAGGGTGTGAGTATGGTGAACGCACGGTGAACGTCATCTGCCATCTTGTGTAGTGCCAATAGTAAAGTTCGGAGGCACTGATGTTATGGTATGGTCGTGTTTTTCATGGAGGGGTTTGCACCCCTTGTTGTCTTGCGTGGCACTATCACAGCACAGGCCTACATTGAAGTTTTAAGCACCTTCTTGCTTCCCACTGTTGAAGAGGAATTCGGGGATGGCGACTGCATCTTTCAGCACGATCGAGCACCTGTTCATAACGCACGGCCTGTGGCGGCGTGGCTACACGACAATAACATCCCTGTAATGGACTGGCTTGCACAGATTCCTGACTATAGGATGTTATGTTTCGGAATGCCGTCTTCATGCCAGGCCTCACCGACCGACATCGATACTTCTCAGTACAGTAATCCGTGAAGAATGGGCTGCCATTCCCCAAGAAACCTTCCAGTACCTGACTGAACGTATGCCTGCGACACTGGAAGCTGTCATCAAGACTAAAGATGGGCCAACACCTTATTGAATTCCAGCATTATCAGTGGAAGGGGGGGGGGGGCGTCACGAACTTGTAAGTCATTTTCAGCCAGATGTCCGGATACTTTTGATCACATTGTGTAAGTAGAGGCGGGGAGGACTGTGTCGTCAGTAGAGACGCAGTAACAGTCGAATGTGTCAATCAGGATAGCTCATTGACTTCGGACGTGTACAAGACTAAATGTCATTAAATTTTACCTATCAAATCGGTCAGGGACAGTGTAATCCTTCTAAAGTTGCCCATGTCAACTGTTGGTGATGTGATTGTGAAGTAGAAAAGTGAAGCAATAACCGCAGCTAAACCAAGCCCAGGAAGACCTCATGTACTGAAGGATAGGGACCATCAAGCATTTCGGAAGGTTGCTGTAAAAAATAGTATCAAATTAGCGGAAGGAATCACTCCTGAGTTCCGAAATGCTACCAGCAGTCCACCTAGATACGACCGTGTGTAGGAATTTAAAAAGACTGGCGTACAAAGTTGTAGCAGCTCCTCACAAGGCACACATTTATATAGTCAGTACTAACTGAGCCTCGACCTGATCTGCCGGCCGTTAGTGGCCGAGCGGTTCTAGGCGCTTCAGTGCGGAACAGCGCGACCGCTACGGTTGCAGGTTCGAATCCTGCCTCGGGCATGGATGTGTGTGATGTCCTTAGGTTAGTTAGGTTTAAGTAGTTCTAAGTTCTAGGGGACTGATGACCTCAGATGTTAAGTGGCTGGTTCAAATGGCTCTGAGCGCTATGGGACTTAACATCTGTGGTCATCAGTCCCCTAGAACTTAGAACTACTTAAACCTAAGTAACCTAAGGACATCACACACATCCATGCCCGAGGCAGGATTCGAACCTGCGACCCTAGCGGAGGCGCGGTTCCGGACTGAGCGCCTAGAACCGCTGGACCACCGCGGCCGGCAGATGTTAAGTCCCATAGTGCTCAGAGCCATTTGAACCATTTTTTTTTTTTTTTTTTACTTGATGTAAAGAGCAACGCCACATGACTATGGATGGCTGGAAACAAGTGATCTGGAGTAATGAATCATGCTGTACCTTGTGACAATCCCCTGGAAGAGTTTGCGTTTGCCGAATGTCTGGAGAACGTTACTTGACGACCGAGAGAGGTGGCGCAGTGGTTAGCACACTGGACTCGCATTCGGGAGGACGACGGTTCAATCCCGTCTCCGGCCATCCTGATTTAGGTTTTCCGTGATTTCCCTAATTCCTTTGAAAGGGCACGGCCGATTTCCTTCCCCATCCTTCCCTCACCCGAGCTTGCGCTCAGTCTCTAATGACCTAATCTCCTCCTCCATTACTTGACGTTCTGTGTATTACCAACAGTGAAATACGGATGGGCTGGTGCTGTGGCGTGGATCGTTTTTCGTGGTTAGGATGTGTTTCCCTTATTCCGCTTAAGAAAACGTGGATTATGGAATGATATGAACACATTTCAGAGCATTGTGTACTATGTACAGTAAAGGGATACTTCAGAGAGGATGACTCCACCAGCGTGATAATGAACTCTGTTAACAACGAGCATCTTTGAGGCAAATGTATGTGGACAGCAACATTGCTGAAATGGACTGGCCTGCGCAGAATCCCAACTTGAATGCAATGGAACAGCTTTGTGATGAGTCAGAATGCCGACTACTCCAGTAACACTTCCTGCTCTGGTTTCTGCTCTTGGGGAACAATGGACTGTCATTTCTCCACAGACGTTTAGACACGTCGTTGAAACTGTCCCTAGCAGAGTCAAAGCCACATAAAAGTGAAAGATGGGCTCACCTCACATAAATGGCCATTTATAGATATCCACATTCTTTTGATCGGACAGTGTACTTTGCCTAGACAAAGAATAATTTCAGTTTCTAACTCTCTGATAAACCAGAGTCGTTTGATGTACGTTACTATAACATTCTTTGTGATTTTCTTTTCACGTTTTTGCAGATTTTTTTGTTTTTGTATGCTTTTAGCCCTCCCACTGCATCTAAATTTGGCTCAATCAATATTAAGCAACCGGTTTGGAAGCTATCAGAATCAACTGAATTGTCTGTGTAATGAGCCACCAGCATAACGTAAATTTGTACGATAATTTGCTTCGCAAAAAGTTACAATTCTGACCTGGTGTGTATCTGACGTCATGACAATGACGTTACTTGAAACTAGAATAAAAGCAGTAGACTTACCTGAAGGGCGGTAGTAGCATCTGTGCAAACAGTCTTGAGAGGTACAGCAAGCAGGCTTTTAAAAGCTGCAAATGTGCGTTTTTTTCTGTATGGCTTGAAATTGGCAACACTTCTGTAGTTAGATAGTCTGGTCGAATCGTATAATATTCAGATTTGTGAGTCATTTGAATGGACAGTGCTTTGATGCTGGACTGCGTGGAAGCTTCAGGGCACATATATTCATTGTCAAGGTTTCCAGTCAACCACGTCTGTCCACCACAGAGGAGGACTGCGTGCTGCCCCTGAGCAAAAATTCGCTCATATTTTGTCAGCATAAGATGTACGTAGCCTCAAAATATGCAAAGTGGTTGGATAATAAATTTATAAATTTTATTCGTTAAAAGGAATTCTGTTATACGTTATAGAGCGCACGACAAAGTGGTGGGTTTGGCTGCCGATCGCGGTACAACAGCGACCTGGCGTCTAAAGAAAAAAGAATACGGGAGGCCAATGAAGAGTTAATCATTTAAAACAATAATGATGTAAAAGAATAAGAATTTTAGTAGTATGTCCGAAGAAGGTCTGAAGTAGACGCAGAGTTCGTCGTTTGTTCATGGTTAGGACACTAGTTCGGCGTCTGACGCTTAATTAATATTATATCTTGTAGTAGGAGAATTTATGATCTGACTTACGTATTTACATCGATACGCAAAGACAGGAAAATTAGCAAGATAATATTGGATTCTATCCTGATTGGAAAGTTTGAAATTTCTCATCACTTACGTAAGACTCATGTTTTCGTTTAATTCTGAAGAAGACAAGTCTGTTTTCACTTGAGTGAACAACCATATAAAGTTCAGCTCAGAAGTGGTGTGCTGTTTTCCTCATAATTGATGTTGTACCCTAAAGCGATTATCTATTATCATTCTCTTTGGGATCTTCTGTTGAACACTGGCCGGTAATAATAATCTTTCTTCAGGGGTAGCAGTTCAACTGCCATATACATTGATATGGTCAGTGATCCAATGCTGGACTGCATGGCGACATGAGGGCAGATATACTCGTCAAGGATCTGGTCAACCATATCTGCCCACCACAGAGGAGGACTGTCATATACATTATTTGGATGGACAGTGATCCGATGTTGGACTGCATGGGTATGTGAGAGCAGATACATTCGTCGTCAAGGTCCTAGTCGGCCATGTCTGACCACCACAGAGGAGACCTGTCATTTGGATGGAAAGTGATCCAATGCTGGACTGCATGGCGACATGAGGGCAGATATACTCGTCAAGGATCTGGTCAACCATATCTGCCCACCACAGAGGAGGACTGTCATATACATTATTTGGATGGACAGTGATCCGATGTTGGACTGCATGGGTATGTGAGAGCAGATACATTCGTCGTCAAGGTCCTAGTCGGCCATGTCTGACCACCACAGAGGAGACCTGTCATTTGGATGGAAAGTGATCCAATGCTGGACTGCATGGCGACATGAGGGCAGATATACTCGTCAAGGATCTGGTCAACCATATCTGCCCACCACAGAGGAGGACTGTCATATACATTATTTGGATGGACAGTGATCCGATGTTGGACTGCATGGGTATGTGAGAGCAGATACATTCGTCGTCAAGGTCCTAGTCGGCCATGTCTGACCACCACAGAGGAGACCTGTCATTTGGATGGAAAGTGATCCAATGCTGGACTGCATGGCGACATGAGGGCAGATATACTCGTCAAGGATCTGGTCAACCATATCTGCCCACCACAGAGGAGGATTGTCATATACATTATTTGGATGGACAGTGATCCGATGTTGGACTGCATGGGTATGTGAGAGCAGATACATTCGTCGTCAAGGTCCTAGTCGGCCATGTCTGACCATCACAGAGGAGACCTGTCATTTGGATGGAAAGTGATCCAATGCTGGACTGCATGGTGACATGAGGGCAGATATACTCGTCAAGGATCTGGTGAACCATATCTGCCCACCACAGAGGAGAACTGTCATATACATTATTTGGATGGACAGTGATCCGATGTTGGACTGCATGGGTATGTGAGAGCAGATACATTCGTCGTCAAGGTCCTAGTCGGCCATGTCTGACCACCACAGAGGAGACCTGTCATTTGGATGGAAAGTGATCCAATGCTGGACTGCATGGCGACATGAGGGCAGATATACTCGTTGCCAAGGATCCGGTCAACCAAGTCTGACCACCACAAAAAAGGATTGCTATATATGCCATTTGGATGGAAGGTGATCCAATGTTGGACTGCATGGCAACGTCAGGGCAGATATACTTGTCGTCAAGATTACAGTCGACCATGTGTCAGCACCACAAAGGAGCACTGCCGTATAAGCCTTGCGAATGGACAGAGATCTGATGTTGGACTGCATGGCAATGTGAAGGCAGATACACTCAATGTTACTGTCGATCATGGCTGACATCATAAAGAAGGACTGCCATATATGCTATTCAGACGGATGGACAGAGATCTGATGTTGTACTACACGGCAATATGAGGGCAGATATACTCGTTGTCAAGGTTTCGGTCGACCGTATCTGACCTCCACAAAGGGTAATTGCTAAATTCGTCTCCAAGCACATCACAACCCATTTACACCTGCAACTGCCATCCGAGAGCACGTAATGGACACCCTGCAAAATTCTGTGTCATCCCACATCTTTGGTCAGAGACTAACGGCAGCCAGACTACTGACCTAGCGCCCCACCATCAAAACAAAGGGCTGCGTGCGTTTAGAGCGGTGTCATGACCAAGAAGCATGGACTGCTAATGATTGGCGTCACATTATTTTCAGGGATGAATCGCTATTCTTAACATCGCTTATGATCATCGGCTGTGAGTATCGCGGCAACCTGGGGTGAGTTTCCCTAATTCCAATGTTTTGGAGAGGCACAGAGGTGTTACTCTGGCGACATGATGTTGGGACACATCAGGTACTATTTCAGGATGGGGCTGGTAGTGACTGGAGGGACTCTGACGGCAGTGAACGAGGACCGGAGCCCAATGAACTGTACTGTTTCCTGACACAGTCGATTAAGGAAGCAGCGCAGGAAGGTTTAGGAAGGGAAAGAGAGCGAAGAGTAAAAACTGAATGGATGACCACGGGATCGTTGATGTGGTTGAGAAGCAAAAAACCGTATCACATGTAGTTCAATCTCGAGTTGAAGAGGGTATTGCAACAGATTTATTTCTTTTTCTGGTCATCAGTCTTCTGACTGGTTTGATGCGGCCCGCCACGAATTCCTCTCTTGTGCTAACCTCTTCATCTCCGAGTAGGACTTGCAACCTCAATTATTTCCTGGATGTATTCCTATCTCTGTCTTCCACTACAGTTTTTGCCCTCTACAGCTCCCTCTAGTACCTTGGAAGTCATGTCTTAACTGATGTCCTATCATCCTGTCCCTTCTCCATATCAATGTTTTCCACATATACCTTTCCTCTTCGATTCTCCGCAAAACCTCCTCATTTACCTTACCAGCCCACCTAATTTTCAACATTCGTTTGTAGCACCACATCTCAAACGCTTTGATTCTCGTCTCTTCCGGTTTTCCCACAGTTCATGTTGCCCTACCATACAATGCTGTACTCCAGACGTACATTTTCAGAAATTTCTTTCTCAAATTAAGGCCGATATTTGATTTTAGTAGATTTCTTTTGGCTAGGAATGCCCTTTATGCCATTGCTATTCTGTTTCTGATGTTCTCCTTGCTCCGTCCGTCATTGGTTACTTTACTGCCTAGGTAGCAGAATTCCTTAACTTCATCTACTTCGTGTCCATCAATCCTGATGTTAAGTTTCTCGCTGTTCGCATTTCTGCTACTTCTCATTACCTGCGTCTTTCTTCGATTTACTCTCAAGCCATACTCTGTACTCATTAGACTGTTCATTACGTTCAGTAGATCACGTAATCTTCTTCACTCTCACTTAGGATAGCAATGTCGTCAGCGAATCGTATCACTGATATCACTTCACCTTGAATTTTAATTGCTTCCTCGATGTACAGATTGAGCAGTAGGGGCGAAAGGCTACGTCCTTGCCTTACACCCTTTTTAATACTAGCACTTCGTTCTTGGATATCCACTCTTATTATTCCCTCTTGGCTGTTGTACCTATTGTATATGACCCGTCTCTGCCTGTAGTTTACCTCTACTTTTCTCAGAATTTCGAATACCTTGCACCATTCTACACTGACGAAAGTCTTTTCCAGGTCGGCAAATCCTATGAAAGTGTCTTGATTTTTCTTTAGCCTTGCTTCTACTATTAACCACAACGTCAGAATTGCCTCTCTCGTGCCTTTACCTTTCCTAAAGCCAAACTGATCGTCATCCAGCGCATCCTCAATTTTCTTTTCCATTCTTCTGTATATTATTCTTGTAAGCAACTTGGATGCATGAGCTGTTAAGCTGATTGTGCGGTAAATCTCGCACTAGTCAGCTCTTGCTGTCTTCGTAATTGTGTGGATGACGCTTTTCCGAAAGTCAGATGGTATGTCGCCAGGCTCACACATTCTACACACCAACATTAATAGTCATTTTGTTGTCACTTCACCCAATGATTTTAGAAATTCTGTGGAATGTTATCTATCCGTTATGCCTTATTTGATCTTAAGTCCTCCAATGCTCTTTTAAATTCTGATTCTAATACTGGATCCCCTATCTCTTCTAAATCGACTCCTGTTTCTTCTATCACATCCGTCAAATCTTCCCCCTCATGGAGGCTTTCAGTGTATTCTTTCCACCTATCCGCTCTCTCCTCTGCATTTAGCAGTGGAATTCCCGTTGCACTCTTAATGATATCACCCTTGCTTTCAATGTCACCGAAGATTGTTTTAACTTTCCTGTATGCTGAGACAATCATTCCTTTTTCGATGTCTTCACATCTTTCCTGCAGCCATTTCGGCTTAGCTTCCCTGCACTTCCTATCTACAGTATTTCGTTTCACAGCGACTTGTATTCCTCTATTCTTGAATTTCGTTGAACATTTTTATACTTTCTTATTTCATCAATCAGCTGAAGTATTTCATCTATTGCCCATGATTTCTTCGCAGTTACCTTCTATGTACCTATATTTTCCTTCCCAACCTCTGTGATGGCCCTTTTTATAGATGTCCATTCCCCTTCATCTGTACTGAATACTGAGCTATTCCTTATTGCTGTACCTATAGCCTTAGAGAATTTCAACCGTATCTCGTCATTCCTTAGTACTTCCGTATCCCACTTCCGTGCATATTAATTCTCCCTGACTAATGTCTTAAACTTCAGGTTACTCTCCATCACTACTATATTGTGATCTGTGTCATGTTTGCTCCTGGCTACGCCTTACGACAGATGCTGGGTATATAAAAAGGGGGCTAAGAAACTTACAAGAAAGCTTAAGGAAGAAGCATGGGAAAGAGAATGAGGGGAAATCATTCACTTGGATAAAGGAGACTGGAAGATGCGTGAAGGACAAGGAAGATTAAAACGCTTGTAGTCCTGCATCCACAATTCAACTTATATATAGTGGATGGCGGCAAAAGCACTTTGAAGAACTTCTGCAAAAGAAAGAAAAGACCAAGATAAAGAATTCTACAACATAAGTAATACATTAGGCAATTTAGAGCCAATATTAGGAGGTAAAGTAAAAGAGTTGATGAACAAGGCAAGAAATAGAAAGCCAAGTGGACGTGGAGCAGTTGTGATAGAATTGCGGGAATGGGGATCTCCACAGATGGCGAGAGTTATATTTGAATTGTTCTGTCATACTGTGGGGGAGAGGGAGAAAATATTGGGAGAGTGGTGTGATCATACATGTATCTTCTATCTGTAAAAATGGAAACTTGAGGCACCCAAGTAATTATACTGTTGTTACTGTCTATCAGCAGACGTTTCAGCGCCACACTGAAAAACACGTCGGAGATTGAGACTGAGGGAAAAGATACCAGAGGACGGGCGTTTTACGCTTGCACGATGTTGTATGCATTATATTTTTAGCCTAAGACAAATACGTGAGGATACGTATTCTAAGGCTAAGGAAGTACGCCTAATATTGGTGGATTTAGAAACAGCGTATGGGACTGTAACCATCAACGTAGTATGGGAAGTGACGGAATGTAAATATATAGACGCACAAAAAATATCTTTAATTCGGAACGCATACCAGCAATTATGCGTAGTAGTCAAACTAGGGGGGAAATTGAGTGAGCCATTCAAAAGAGCGCTGAACCTGTTTAAAATATTTATGCAGTACACATTGGAATGATGGAATCAATCGTGCAGAGATGCGGGAACCCCTTTCTGCCATGGAACTACCTATTCATTATTATCTGCCTGTGATCAAGTATTGTTAGCACAATGTAGGGAGAATGCCAAGTTCATGATGAAGAAATTAATGGAAGCTTTTGAAGCAGGCGGACTTAGAATAAATACGAGCAAAACAGAATATCTAGTAGTAGGATGAGATGGACGGGATATAGCACTGCCGCAATGAAATATTAAAGCAGGCTCGGTTATCCATAGCTCGGAAAGCTCTAAAGCACGTGAGAGAGGCAGAATCCAGCATGCAAGAAGAGGAATTAAGATGCTACGTGGGGTTCTGTGGAGCAGGATAATGTATAAGAAAAACCATAGAAAAGGATTCTATAAACAGTAGTTGAAACTACACATAAATATCGTGCAGAAGGAGGGACCGTCGCGCGGAATGGCCACGTGGTTTGAGGCGCCGTGTCACGGACTGCGCAGTCTCTCCCGCCGGAGGTTCGAGTCCTCTCTCAGGCATGGGTGTGTGTGTTGTTCATAGCATATGTTAGTTTAAGTAGTGTGTAAGTCTAGGGACCGATGAACTCAGTAGTTTGGTCCCTTAGGAATTCACACACTTTTTTTTGAGGGACCCTCGGAAAATGGCAGAGAATTCGAGAACAGGCAGTACAGATGGCTGGAATAAGGAGGACAGCCAGGATATCCAGAACAGAGAGAAGAAGAAATGAGGAACTCAGGGAGATAATAGACATGGAACAAACAGTCGCGCAAAGAATCGAGAAAAGAGTATTTCAATGGGATGGCCATGTACGGTGAATGGAGCAAGAATGATGGGCAAAAGCAATCCTGGAATGTTCGCCGCCAGGAGGAAGGAAGCAAGGACGGCCGATATTAACATGGAGAGTGGCAGTGATTGAAGAAGAGAAATCTGCAAGAAAAAGTTGGCGAGTGGGTATACAGGACAACTGCTGAAGAGTGCACAGGCCCTTAAAAGTAAGACTCCTTTTTCTGGTACTGAGCGCCGCGGGTTTTGAATCCGCGCCAGACGACATGGACCTTGATTACACTAGAGGTCTCTCCAGCCGTCGCGCTGTAAGCCGTAGCTGCACACGTTCCTGGCTCGAGTATAACGTGAGGGTGCCACAGTGGAGCACGTGGTCCCAGCAGCCAATAGCGACGTACCGTATCCTGTATATAAGCGCCTGCCTCTCGCTCAGTTAGGTATCTATATCCGCCCCGCAGCTCCTCTCCCCTACGACTTCATTTCCCACCTATATGATTTCCGCCGACCTCAACATCCACAACCGTGATCCTGCCACCCTTCAGCGGTGGCATCAGTTTCTTGCCACCCTCCACGGTGACCTTGTTCCTCTCCCACAACACACCGTTCTGAAAGTAACACCACGTCCGATGTTATCCTCGCTTCCCCCAACCTACTTGGTCGCATCACTGTGGACATCCTCGATTCTGTTGGTAGTGACCATCTCCCTGTCTTTCTCACCATCTCCTCTGCTCGTGACCCCCCTGGAGTTGCCTGCCCAGCTGCCCCTCCGAAGTCCGTCCATGACTACCACCGCGCCGACAGGGATGCCTACCGGGAATCCATCGCCTCACAGGTCGAAAGCCACCCTATCTCCTTTCAACATCCTGCTGACATCACCCATACCCTATCCATCACTGACGCTGTGGAGGCCCATGTCCCTACCAAACTCACCCACCCTCACCCCCCTACAATTCCTACACAGGCCATCCTTCTTCTTCGTGAACCCCGCAGGCTCTACCATTCCTTCCTCTTCACCCGTGACAGGGATACACTCATCTGCCACCAGCAATTACAGCGACACATCCGGAACCTCCTTACAGCAAAGAAACGCCGGGACTGGCGCCAGACATGCACATGCCTCAACCCCACCCTCCCTGTCAACTCCTCCAAGTACCGGTCAGCCTTCCAGCGCCTTACTGGAAGCCATACCACCCCACATTACCCTATCCTCAACAACAATCGACCCTTTCCTGACAACCTCAGTGAGGCTAACCATTTTGCTTTCCCCCTTCCCAAGGTCTTCTCCATTCCTGCCAATACCCATTTTGATTACTCCCTCTTCCTCACCATCCTTGACCACACTGATACCTCAACTCTAGCTTCCAGTACTTGGATCAGTTACCCCCCTCAGACATCAACACTTCCATCACCGCACGCGGCATCACAATGTCCTCTGCTCCAAATGCAACACCTCCCCGTCCTTCCTGGCTGTCCTTGCTACCCTATACAATGTCCTCCTCTCCGCTGGATTTTACCCCAACCTGTCGAAGTCTTCCTGTGTCCATAAACCCAACAAATCCCCCTCTGATACCTTTTCCTATCATCCCATCTGCTTCACCTCCATGGGTCTTCGAGACCATCCTCTCCCGCCATATCCACCACCACCTTAACCAGCACCACCTCCTTCCCCTCTTACCCAGAGTGGCTTCTGGCCTTCCTTCTCAGCCAACAACCATGCCCGATGGGCAGAACAGGTGATTAGGATTGTGGGAAGGGTCAAATCAGATGTCGGTCAGTTTCACTACAAAATTGTAATTTACGAGTTTCAAACTCCCATTCTTTCAAGGCTGAAGGCTTCCAAACAAGAAATCTTAAAAAGCAACAAGGTAAATTTCAAGTGACTGAAGACATGAAGACATGTAGTTAAAATTACAAATAATATATATATCACAGCTAGGCTGAAAGCCTCAAGGCAAAAGTTGATAGACAAACATGAACAAGATGCAATACATACGGCTGAAGGCCCACAATAAAATTTTCAAGATTTTAAAATAAATTAACATAACCTTTCAAAGGCAGAAGGCCGCAAAGTTTTTCTTAAAGGGTAATTTTAAGAATAAGGTTTTAAGTGGCTGAAAGTCCACAATTGATTTTCCAAAATTCAAAAATACCATAAACCTTTAAGGTCAGAAGGCCGCAATGTTTAAGCTTGAAACGTAATTTTAAGAATAACGTTCCAAGCAGCTGAAAGTCCACAATTAATTTTCCAAAATTTTAAAAAAACTATAACCATAAGCCTTAAGTTTTAAGTGGCTGAAATGGCACTAAAAGAAAAGAGAACACAACGACAATAACTTTTCAACAAATATCCACTTGCCGGAATTCAAACTTACTTATACACGGCTGAAGGCATTTGATTTACATAAAACACAGTAAAACCAAGAATTGTTTTTAGTCACTGGCTATGATGGATTATAAACAGACAATTAAACACCCGTGAGAAAGACAGTAAAAACAATGGCACTCAGAAGCCTCCAGGGGGTCGGTCTGCCCTCGTTCACTTAGGTGAGACAGGTAGTGAGCCCAACCACACTTGATCTGTCGGTTACCCAACTAATGGGCAGCCACTGACCGACCGACGAAACGACTTACTTGCACCAATCGGTACATGAGAACTCAAACACAGAACGTTACAGACGCGATTATCCACAATGAAATAAGTATTAAGCTGGCAAAACTACACACCATGTTGGACAGCGATAACAAGTGAGGAAAGAACGCTGCCTGAAATTACGGTAGTGACCACGGCAGGTAACCGAAACACTAACGGCCACAAGGCAGAAAATTCCGCTGGTGCACTTGAATTGTAGTGATCCAATTTGGTTAATTCCACCACACGGCGTCTCGATTTCGCCACTACAAACAGTGTTGCTTACAGGAAAAGCTCCCCAACAGCGAACCACCGAAACGAACGACACAACATGAACGGACGTGGCTTGGGTACTTAACACAGCACTCAACTTTGACGTTCTGGGTCGGTGAGCCACGAAGCTCATAGCGATCGGACAGCACCACACAGCACTCAACTTTGACGTCCTGGGTCGGTGAGCCACGAAGGTCATAGCGATCGGACAGCCCCACACACGCTCCGACACTGAGCAGGGACCACCAGTGGACCCAGCCAACTGCACCGCACGGAGATATCCTCCCTGGTCAGCACCAACCAACCGACTACCCTCAGAAAGCCGACAACACCTAAAATAGTCGTCAGTGGAAATAACGCCAACTACACAGACAACCTGAAAAACACTTGCACAAAGACCTGAACGATATCCAACAGTAACTAAGCACACACGAAGACAATTCGGGACTAGATGCACACACACACACACACACACACACACACACACACACACACACACACGCACACACACAGACGACTCATGAACGATGGGCGAGCCAAAACGCGTCGTCCGGTAGGACGACCGACCGACGATCCACCAAGACCGTGACCCGGCTCTAGTGATGCGTGGCAGCAATGGTCGGGCGAGCCGTGTCGACGCAGACCTCACAGCTCCAACCCGACTGCACTAGTGCCACATTGCAACTCCTTGACTGGCAGGTCTGGACTGCACTCCAGACATGTTCCAACTGACTGGCAGCCCAAACTCAGGACCGAACTGGCTTACGACAAACAAAACCAGGAAGTAATAGCAATTGAGCAAAGATACTATGAGAGGGGATATATTGATACGAGCTGCTAGTGCTGCTGACAGTCAGCCAAACCAGCAACTCATTGACACCAGTAATTTAAATTAATGTAGTGAGGTGGAAGTATGTTAAAAACTGGGTGTAAAATACATGATGTCAGGAACATTAGCCATGCACGGCTCGCTTACCAATCTTCTTTCCCTTCAACTTAACTCCCTTTGCTCCGCTATCTTTGTTTCTCTGGACCTCCAGAACGCCTACGACCGTGTCTGGCATCCTGGGCTCCTCTTCAAATTGCATACCTATGCTCTCCCTATCAACTTTGTCCGCCTCATTGCTTCCTTTCTCTCCCATCATCCCTCCTATGTCACTATCCACAATTCCAACTCCCGTACTTTCTATCCCTCTACCAGCGTTCCCCAAAGCTTCGTCCGTTCCCCTCTCCTGTATCTTCTGTACACTGCTGATATGCGCAAACCTCCCCTGCCTGTTCATCTCCTCAAATTTGCTGATGACAGTGCCTTCCTAGCCCTTTATCCTACCCTTCAACGCTCCCAACGTACCCTCAAAACCCACCTTGACCAATTCACCACTTGGTGCAACCAGTGGTTCCTCTGTATCAACCCCTCCAAGAACTAGGTAATCGTCATAGGCTGCACCACCCGTTCCTTCCATCTCCATTATATCTACCTCACCATTTATGGATGTCCTATCAACCTCACTCCTACCCTCAAATACCTTGGTCTCACCCTCGACCACCACCTCACCTGGACTCCCCATCTCCTTACCATCCAACACAGAGCTCAAAACAGACTCTGCCTCCTGAAGCTCCTGTCTGGCCTGACATGGGGTCTGCATCCTCCCACCATCCTTCACACTTACAAATCATTGATCCACCACATCCTTTGTTATGCCAGCGTTGCTTGGATTTCCACCCTTTCGAGGTTCTATGAAGCCCTTCAAATCCTCAAACATCATGCACTCTGCCTCACCTTCCGCATCTGCCTACTATCCCCCATGCACATCCTCTACAACCTCATCCCCTACCCCCACCTTCTCCTTTTCCTTGAACAAATCCGTACCCTGTATATTGTCCACTGCCTCGATCCCCCTCACCCCGTGGTGTCTCCCTTCCACTCCACCCTCAGCCCGTTGCTGCGCCTTTACCATTGTGTCCCACCCTCTCTCCATCTCCACACCCTTTGCCTCCTTTCCAACACAACTTCCAGTATCTACCCCTCCCGGATGATGAGCTTCGCCCTGACGTCTACCCTTCCTACCAACTCTAACTCCACTTTCCTCCTGCTTCCTCCTCAGGGCTCCCTCTCCTCCCCCTCCCTTCTCCTGGCGGCTTTGCCCTCCTACACCCTCTCCCTCTCCTGTGCTCCCCTTCAGTGTCTCTGCACTCCCTCCTGCCTTGTCTTCCCTCTTCATCTCCCACCCCACCTGTCTCCTGCCTCTTGGTGCACCTGCTGACACCCCTACTCTCTTCATTCCGCCGCTTCCCCTGCTGCCCCTTCCTCTCCCCTGCTTTTCCATCCTCTCAGGACTCTCCCTCGGCAGGTCCCACCTGGCAGTTTTATTCTTCATTGTGTGTGCTCCAAGTGGGTTTAAAGTGTGTTGTACTGGAGTGTTTTTAACACTGTGGCCAACTTTTAACCTGTGCAGTGACTTCAGTGTCTTCTTTGTGCTCCACGAATCGCCAACTCTGTTTTTTATCTTTATGTCGACTTTTTTAATTGCCCCCCATGAACATCCCCATGTCCGTGTATTTTTACCTCCATTATCCCCCTTTACTCTGTTTTACGACCCCCCTTTTTTATCGCCTTTATTTGTAATATTTTCTTCTTGTATTAGCTGTCATGTCACTCGGCTAAAGAGCGGCGGATTGTGCCACTGACAACCCTCTCCTGCCTATATGGGGCAGGGGAACAAAATCACAATAAAGAAAAAAGAAAGCTCAGCTAGGCAGTCTGAAATTCGTGGAGTCCATCGACATCTTGGCAACAGACAGCGTGTTTACAGTACTTTGTTTTCGTTACTAGTGGACGTTGTTGATTCGTTTGGTTGTCTCTTGTCACTCCGTTGCTTCTTGCGTGTTGTCGTCGTAAGGTCTCGCTTGGTCCTCCGTCGTTGTTCGTGTCCGACCTTTCCCGTTCGTTTGTTGTTTGTGGGCCGCTTCCGTTTGGTCTCGCAGTGCTTCGTTCTCGGCAACCCCGTGACCATTCCGGTGGCGGTTACAACACTTTTCAATTAGTGAATAATTCAGTTGCACTACCGTTAATATTTTCGAGGCGTAGGCAACCGATCTTTTGAAATTGTCCGACATTTTATGGAAAATAGCAACCACAATCCCATTGTATGACACATACGTTGCAAACGTCAACAGCAAGCCCAGAGCCTATGGTAACAAGCATTATTTTCTGTTTTCAGACAGTCATTAAAGAGATGAGAAGCCTGCTGAGTTACAGCAGACAACGCAAATTTAACACCTTTTTTTTGCGCAGTAGATTTAAGGGGTATGCGATTTGTGCTAATCGAGATATAAACTTAGCATAATAAGTGATTTCCTGAAAACAAGATTACAGTCGTTTCATGCCATATTGCAGTGCCTGTGTTATTCCGAATTACGATGCAAAATTCATTCGGACATACATGCATGTCCGAAGGAACAGGCACTGCGGCGACTACAGCCGTTATGAAATACATTACATGTATTCGAAGTTGCGGATATGGACAACCATCAGCTGTCTAATGGAATTACGACACTGAAAAATTGTACCAGAGCGGGACTCTAACCCCAATTTTCCGACTACAGCGAGCGGTCGCCTTACTACACTCCTGGAAATTGAAATAAGAACACCGTGAATTCATTGTCCCAGGAAGGGAAAACTTTATTGAAACATTCCTGGGGTCAGATACATCACATGATCACACTGACAGAACCACAGGCACATAGACACAGGCAACAGAGCATGCACAATGTCGGCACTAGTACAGTGTATATCCACCTTTCGCAGCAATGCAGGCTGCTATTCTCCCATGGAGACGATCGTAGAGATGCTGGATGTAGTCCTGTGGAACGGCTTGCCATGCCATTTCCACCTGGCGCCTCAGTTGGACCAGCGTTCGTGCTGGACGTGCAGACCGCGTGAAACGACGCTTCATCCAGTCCCAAACATGCTCAATGGGGGACAGATCCGGAGATCTTGCTGGCCAGGGTAGTTGACTTACACCTTCTAGAGCACGTTGGGTGGCACGGGATACATGCGGACGTGCATTGTCCTGTTGGAACAGCAAGATCCCTTGCCGGTCTAGGAATGGTAGAACGATGGGTTCGATGACGGTTTGGATGTACCGTGCACTATTCAGTGTCCCCTCGACGATCACCAGTGGTGTACGGCCAGTGTAGGAGATCGCTCCCCACACCATGATGCCGGGTGTTGGCCCTGTGTGCCTCGGTCGTATGCAGTCCTGATTGTGGCGCTCACCTGCACGGCGCCAAACACGCATACGACCATCATTGGCACCAAGGCAGAAGCGACTCTCATCGCTGAAGACGACACGTCTCCATTCGTCCCTCCATTCACGCCTGTCGCGACACCACTGGAGGCGGGCTGCACGATGTTGGGGCGTGAGCGGAAGACGGCCTAACGGTGTGCGGGACCGTAGCCCAGCTTCATGGAGACGGTTGCGAATGGTCCTCGCCGATACCCCAGGAGCAACAGTGTCCCTAATTTCCTGGGAAGTGGCAGTGCGGTCCCCTACGGCACTGCGTAGGATCCTACGGTCTTGGCGTGCATTCGTGCGTCGCTGCGGTTCGGTCCCAGGTCGACGGGCACGTGAACCTTCCGCCGACCACTGGCGACAACATCGATGTACTGTGGAGACCTCACGCCCCACGTGTTGAGCAATTCGGCGGTACGTCCACCCGGCCTCCCGCATGCCCACTATACGCCCTCGTTCAAAGTCCGTCAACTGCACATACGGTTCACGTCCACGCTGTCGCGGCATGCTACCAGTGTTAAAGACTGCGATGGAGCTCCGTATGCCACGGCAAACTGGCTGACACTGACGGCGGCGGTGCACAAATGCTGCGCAGCTAGCGCCATTCGACGGCCAACACCGCGGTTCCTGGTGTGTCCGCTGTGCCGTGCGTGTGATCATTGCTTGTACAGCCCTCTCGCAGTGTCCGGAGCAAGTATGGTGGGTCTGACACACCGGTGTCAATGTGTTCTTTTTTCCATTTCCAGGAGTGTATTTAGAAATCCTAGCATGACTCACGGCCAAACCCAAACTTCCATATGTCGTCAACTATGTGTCCACATCATGTACTCATACATCCATTACGTGTATTCCAGTACTGCGGAGATATTTTGATTGAAAGTCGCTTGGACGGTGTCGGCGGATCAGTATGATATTGCGATGCCTGTGTTATTCCGAATTACGATCACCAGAGAAGCGACTTTCAGGTAAAATGTCTCCCCTGTACGGGAATATACATATGGTTGTACAGGCTGTACACACATGACTGACGACGTGTGGAAGGTTGAGTCTGGCCGTGTCGAGCTCGAATAGGCAAATGGTAAGGCGATTGATCGCGATAAGCCGGAATTCCGGGGTCGAATCCCGGTCCGACACAATTTTTCGTTGTTGCCATTCCATCATTCAGCTGATGAAAGTCCATATCCGCAACTGTAGATACATACACTTAATGAAGTCCTTTCATTTTAGCTTGGCGCCAGCAAGTTTGTTATCACGTCGAGTGGTGATACATGGGCGTGCTATCTTTCCTGGTGAGACTGTGCTAGAGACATTTAACAATAGCAGCAAAATAGCTATGAGATAGTGTACTTAAAACCTTCACGCCAGTTTTACATTTGTTCCATTCCACCTTCATTGTGTTACAGCTTTGATGACCAGCATTGTATTAGTTTGTAGCCCCTAAACTCGCAGTGATAACTGAAAAGTTTGTTGAAGAGCAACAGTATTAGCATTTAACTTTGGATCGACGACGAGAGTATCAGACATGGTGTACAGGTACGAAATGGACGAAAGTGAGGAATGAAATCAGCCGTCCGTCTGACGGATTAAAAACGGCCGTCCGTTTGAGGAACGAAACCATCTTGGAATTAGTCTTAAATGATTTATGGACATCATGGGAATGACGAGATGGAGATTCGAATGTCGCTCTTAAATATTGCCCGCTCCATTCTATTTGGTTATTTCATATTTACACTGACAGGTTGGAGTCTGGAGGACAAGCAGACGTAAGCAGAATGCCAGAAGAAGACAAAATTGTTGTCACAAACCTGTGCATAAAATGGTGTCATCAACCCAGATAGAAACTCGAAATTGCATACCATCGAAGTTGTACATCGTAGATAAGCAGCAGGGGATATATTTCCAACATGCATCGAACACTAACTCCATGCAGCTCTCCACGCTACACCATCCTGTGCAAGCTGTATCTCCGAATAACTACTGTAACCCACATCTGTATGAAACAGTTCTACTAAATGCTCTAGATTGCGATGTAGACAGTTTTTTAACTGATTTTATATTCTTCTATTGCACCACATTTCGAAAGGTTTAAACCTTTTCTTGTCTGAACTGCTAATCTTCCACGTTCCACATCCATAAAAGGCTACGCTCCAGACAAATACCTTCGAGATAGACTTCCTAACACTTAAATTTATACGATACTGCAGTGCCTGTGTTGTTAAGAAGAATGATGCAATGTTTCTTAAGACATCAGACATGCATTTATGCACTGCGAAGAAACATTCCATCTTTCTTCAGTATCGTATTTATCCGCCGATACCAGGCGGCGACTTTCAATTAAAATGTCCTCCCCTGTACGGATATTAATGTGTACGAGTGCAAGTCATTGCGCAGGAACGACGACATACGAAAATTTGGGTCTAGTCAGAACTTATGCACGGATATCCGGGCCAGTTAAGGCGACCTCTCGCGCAAAGTTGGAAACACGGGTTCGAGTCCCGGTCTAGTACAAATTGTCATTGTCGTTATTTCCTTATACAGCTGATGGTTGCTCGTGTTCAGAACTGCAAATACATTTCACGTGCTTCAGTTTACATTAGACCTTAATAAATAACACTTTTTCAGTAATTCTGTCCTTGATGTAGCCAATCTGGGTTCTATATACTCTCTACTTTGGGCATCATCCGTTATTTTGTTGTCAAAATAGCAAAACTAAATCACTGCTTTTAGTCTCACACTTCATGCTCTAAATCCCTCAGCATCACCTGATTTGATTCGATTACACTACATTACCCTTTTTTTTACTTCTGTTGATGCTAAATCTTATAACCTGTCTTTCAGGACACTATCCATTCCGTTCAACTGCTCTTCAAAGCCCTTTGCTGTTTCTGATAGAATAACAGTGTTACCGGAAAATCTCAAAGGTTTTTTATTTCTTGTCTGAATAATTTTTGTTTTGCTCAATGTACAATAACATTGCGTATAGGCTACAATGTATAGGCTATAACCTTGCCTCACTCCCTTCCCAATCACTGCTTCCCCTTCATATCCTTCGATTCTTGTAAGTGCAGTCTGGCTTTGTACTAGCTGTAGACAACTTTTCGCTCTCTGTATTTTATCCCTTCTACCTTCATAATTTCAAAGAGTGTATTCCACTCAAAATTGTCAAAAGTTTTCTCTAAGTCTACAATTGCGATAAACGAAGGCTAGCCTTTTTTAAACCTATCTTCTAAGACAAGTCGTGGGGTCAGTATTGTCTCGGCTGTTCCTGCATTCATCGGGAACCCGAACATGTTCCTCGAAATCAGCTTCTACCAGTTTCCCCATTATTCTGTAAATATTTCGTGTCAGAATTTTGGAACCATTAAAAATGCATGGTGCTTATAAAATAGTTATGCAAAAATAGCCTTTAACTGTGAAAAAGGCGAATAACTTACAGAAATGTTTAATACATCATTGAATGTAGTACATCTTAAGGTTTTATTCCCGCCGAACACTATCAGTTCCCGAAGTTCCCGCTAGGTTTAATGTGTATATAAGTAATTTCAGCAGCCATCATGGAGTCCTATAACAGTGCAGAACGCACGCACTGTTGTTTATAGTTTCATGAATCCAAATCCGCTACTACAGTTCAGCGACAATTCAAGACTATAAATCGCAAGCCGCCGCCTCAAATACAAACTGTTACTAATTCGTACTATCGTTTCGCCAAAACTGGCTGCATATCACATAGACACCGCGTCAGGATCCGCAAGGAATATCTCTGATGCAGCAATTAAATAAGTTCGGCAGTCCTACCTTCGACGCTCTAACACTTGGCAACTTCAATTCTAAGCTTGCACGTCTCGCTGATTTACTCGGACTACGAATGCAAGAATGCCGAAACTGTGACAGATTTAAAAAAGGCAGATCTACATTTATATTGTTTATAGATTTACAGCTCATGATTATCTACAGCATGTACAGAAACCAGACTGCAGTCGTAGGATGTCAAATGACGAAACTAGATGAGAAACGAATGAGTCAGTGTTGTAACCTATCCTGCATGTCACCAATTTGCACACTGAGCAAGCAGTAAAGGAAACCTAGGAAAAATTTGGAAAGGGAATTGAAATTCGAGAAGAAGAGATAAAAACGTTAAGATCTGCGGTTTATCTAATCTTTTCGCATACAGCTGTGTATTTAATAGATCAGTTTGAACAGTAAGGACAGTGATCTTTAAAAGAAGTTGTTAGAAGAACATCAACAAAAGTAAAATTAAGGTAATGGAATGTGTTTGAATAAATCAGGTGCTCAGGGAACTGGATAGGGAATATGACACTGAAACTGCTACAAACGTTTTTCTATTTGGGGAACTAAATAACTGAGGATGGGCGAAGTCAAGAGGATATAAATGTGCACCTGCAGTAGGAAGGAAAGCTTATACGCAACACATAAATTTGATAACATCAAATACAATTTTAAGTACTGTAAGTTTCTTCTGAAAGTATTTATTATATGAAAGTGAAACGAAAACAATGCAGCGAACAAGGGAACAGAAGCTTTCTAAATTTGCGACTGCAGGAGAATTTTGAATATCAGGCGGGGAGATCGAATAACAAATGAGTAGATACTGAAATGAATGGCGAAAATTTATGATACCACTTGATTAAAAGAAAGGATCAGTTGATAAGTAATAGTTTATTTCATAATGATGAAGGGTGAAAATTATAGGGTGGGGGGGGGGGGGGGAGGGGGAGAATTGTAGGAGATCAAACTCTGACTACAGCAAACGGATGCAAACAGATGTAGATTGTAACAATTATGCACATGATAGACTATATTGGAGAGCTGCAACACACCAGACTTCGGACTGAAGAAACGCATCGAAAATGGGAAGAAATGAAGGGTGTATCAAACTAGTAGAACGTCTGATGGCTTTTAAAAATGACGTAATGGCATGCGCCTTTATAACCACGTGTACAAATGAGTACCCACCTTCTTCAAACAGCGTAAGGTCGAAATACTTCTTGTCATCATCTTCTAAATCCTCATCGTTATAGACCGAAAGATCTTGTAATAAATCCTCTGTAACAATAATGACACAAGTAAGTTCAACGACATATTAAAAGGCAAAACTGAAAAGATAAGAATAGAAAAGGGATGGGTTTATAATGATTGTGCAAAATTGTGATATACGTAAAAACCTATGCGTACTGTAGACGCTGGAAGCGCTAGAAATATTTGTCGCAAAATAGCATTTTAAACTGGTCGTTAGTTATGCTTTCGTTTTACTACACTCAATTTTAGTTCATGTCATATTCACGTGCGTGTGGACATCAGTTTTCGTCCCACTGATGACCTTTACCTCCAACCAGAATTTCTTTGGGTTACTTGAGTTCCTTTTCTTTTTTTCTACAGTCTAGTCCTCAACAGCCAATTACAAAACTCCTGCGTCACATTTACGGCAACTACGTGCCATATCACGTGAACGCAACATCGTCAAAGAATAACGCCAGGGTCGCGTATTGTAGCCATGCTGCACATGTCAAATTCACGTTCGACAAATGTTAGTAACGCTCTAGTGGCTTTTAGTTTGTCGTTCGTGATTAGTACTGGATGCTCCACAATTAATAAATTTTGACTCACTGTGTCACAATACTACACAATAAGATCATGTCTTTCCTATTTTCAGCTCCAGCAGTCGAAACGTACTTACGTAAGACGATAAAAGTTCTAATAAAACACCTTTTCCGAGCAGCTGAGCATCCTTAACGAAATAATGAATTACCTTCTGGTACCGTGCTAACTCATTCCGAGGTGTTGCCACTCGAAAACTTCATACGGCTGTGAAAATCGGTAAAAGTAGAATACTCAAAATCAGAGTCAGAACATAAATTAACTGACTAATTCTGCCGGACGAAGTGGCCGAGTGGTTCTAGGCGCTACAGTCTGGAACCGCGCGACCTCTAAGGTCGCAGGTTCGAATCCTGCCTCGGGCATGGATGTGTGTAATGTCCTTAGGTTAGTTAGGTTTAAGTAGTTCTAATTTCTAGGGAACTGATGACCTCAGATGTTAAGTCCCATAGTGCTCAGAGCCATTTGAACCATTTGACTAATTCTACAACTATTTGTGACTATATTAACTGAACGAAATACTTTTTCCTTCTTTCTGATTCAAGATGTGTCTGCATAGTGTGAATCTGGCTTCTTTAATCTTCAGCTTCTAAGGTGTTCTATTACAGATTTACCTCCCAGTCTGACCTATATAGCAGTACTCATACTCTTGGCAAATCTTATAAACTCCACTTCTCACGATGGCCAGTTGTTTGTCCTTTGAACTGGCGAAACGTCAACGTGATATCTGTGGGACACAGAAAAACGCAGAGAAACTCTTTGTCTTTAAAGAGTAGCTTATCCTATTTGTGATTTTACCTACAAAATGTACACCACACCGTTTCCTTTATGGTCTACGTTGTTCACTATGTACAGTAGGGATTTGTCTTGCTTCCTCAGTTTTTTATTAAGAATGTTCTCTACAAAGTTGGATTTAAGTTCATTATTTGTAAGTATTGTTGTTACTGAATTAAGTCCTTGCTTATATTCTTCTTGGTACATGGGATAGAGAGGATACAGTGGAATGCTGCATTTTTGTGAACTGTTGGATTTAAATAGGGAGCTGGGGTGAATGTGTCAGTAAAGGGGTCCCTCCAGAAAATTTTAAATTTATGGTTTCTACGAGGGTCATTCAATAATTAAAGAGACAAATTGGTCTGGGGAACAAACCGTTAGTAGGGCAAGTTTGATACTTTTATGGCATCCCTGAGATGAACCCTGATCAGATGATGTATCAACATTGTTTTGTTTACAACCTCAAAAATACATTTCAAGATGTAAAATCCCCTTCAAACGTCCACATTAGTTGAACAACATTCTGTTATTCGCTTTTTACTTCCTGAAGGCAAGAAACCAGTTAATATATACTGTAGAGTGTCTAAGGTTTACGGTGAAGGTTATATGAATCGTGCAAATTTTTACAAGTGAGTAGAGCAGTTCAAAAATGGTCGCAACTCAGTGTCTAACGAACATCGTTCGGGCCGACCAGTTGCAGGTTCAACTCCCTCACTTCAAAGTCGAATTGATGACATTATTCAAGCGACCGCCGTGTGACTGTGGAAATGATAGTTGATAAGGTTCAAGTTAGTACTGGTACAGTTCGTAACATTATCTGTAACAAGCTGAAGTACCGCAAAACATGTGCAAGATGGGTCCCAAAGGAGTTGACGCGGCTGCACAAGGAAACAAGGTTGAGGTTGTGCACAGAGCCAAAGAAACGTTATGAAAGAGAAGGTGAGCACTTTCTCAACAAAATTTTGACTTGTGATGGAACGTGGTTTCACTATTATGAGCTAGAATGAAAACGACAAAGCGTGGAGAGGAAGCACACCAACTCACTTGTCAAGAAAAAATTCAAAACCAACGCATCGGCAGCAAAAGTCATGTTGACAGTGTTTTGGGTTGCTGAAGGTATTTTTTCGTGATTATGTCGAAGAGCAGCGTACAATGAATAGCTAATACTACTCGGATTTGCTTTTGAACAAGGTAAAGCCAGCCACGAGAGAGAGAGATGTCTTGGATCTCAGAGAACAGGTGTAATTCTCCAGCACGACATCGCACGTCCTCATATTGTTCAACTAACCCGTGAAACCATCGACAAAATGGGCTGGAAAGCACTGCCTCATCCCCTTTACAGTCCTGATTTTGCACGTATTGATTTACATTTTTTTGGTGCACTGAGGGAGGCATTACGTGCGAAGAGGTTCCAGGACAATGAGAACATGAAAAAGTTTGTGGTAAATTGGTCCAAACATCAAGATAAAGAGTTCTTTGCAACCGGAATAAAAAAAGCTTGTAGCCCGCTGGCACAAGTGCATAAATGTTCAAGGGGATTATGTTGAAATGTAGAAAAAGTATTGTTTTGTAAAAATAAATGCTTTTTTCTCTAGACCAATTTGTCTCTTTAATTATTGAATGACCCTCGTATTTTCTACCTGTAAGTTGATGTGTAGCAAATTAATAGTCCCTAATTCCGTATAACCTTTATGTTAGAATTCCACTGGTTCATATGAAGGGCTTGTTTCAGTAGTGGTACAAGTCCATTTTTGTTCATTCTGAGATACAGAGTCCTAAAGAGATTTTTCAGCGCTCATTTAACTTTAGGACTCTGTATCTCAGAATGAACAAAAATGGACTTGTACTACTATTGAAATAAGCCCTTCATATTTTCCAAGGAATTCTGGATTTGTCTTGTGGAACCTCTCCACATACAAAGAATATCATAGACGTGTCTGCATCAAAACATCGTGTCTAGCCAGTGGTCCACTCTTAAAAAAATGGTTCACACACTTGTCCTTGAACATGTTTGCTAGCAAGAGGTCTATTGGAGAGACCATTGTCAGACTATCTGCTTGCTTGTAATAGCTCCCTCATAAGGATAAATCATTTTGATTTAAACTACATTCTGCTGTACTGGCTATATTCAGCTGTTCTTCTGTTTTAATTCTGTGTAAATAAAATAACTGTAGAAACAATAGGTAAATATGAAACTTCCTGGCAGATTAAAACTGTGTGCCCGACCGAGACTCGAACTCGGGACCTTTGCCTTTCGCGGGCAAGTGCTCTACCATCTGAGCTACCGAAGCACGACTCACGCCCGGTACCCACAGCTTTACTTCTGCCAGTACCTCGTCTCCTACCTTCCAAACTTTACAGAAGCTCTCCTGCGAACCTTGCAGAACTAGCACTCCTGAAAGAAAGGATATTGCGGAGACATGGCTTAGCCACAGCCTGGGGGATGTTTCCAGAATGAGATTTTCACTCTGCAGCGGAGTGTGCGCTGATATGAAACTTCCTGGCAGATTAAAACTGTGTGCCCGACCGAGACTCGAACTCGGGACCTTTGCTTTTCGCGGGCAAGTGCTCTACCATCTGAGCTACCGAAGCACGACTCACGCCCGGTACCCACAGATGGTAGAGCACTTGCCCGCGAAAGGCAAAGGTCCCGAGTTCGAGTCTCGGTCGGGCACACAGTTTTAATCTGCCAGGAAGTTTCATATCAGCGCACACTCCGCTGCAGAGTGAAAATCTCATTCTGGAAACATCCCCCAGGCTGTGGCTAAGCCATGTCTCCGCAATATCCTTTCTTTCAGGAGTGCTAGTTCTGCAAGGTTCGCAGGAGAGCTTCTGTAAAGTTTGGAAGGTAGGAGACGAGGTACTGGCAGAAGTAAAGCTGTGGGTACCGGGCGTGAGTCGTGCTTCGGTAGCTCAGATGGTAGAGCACTTGCCCGCGAAAGGCAAAGGTCCCGAGTTCGAGTCTCGGTCGGGCACACAGTTTTAATCTGCCAGGAAGTTTCATATCAGCGCACACTCCGCTGCAGAGTGAAAATCTCATTCTGGAAACATCCCCCAGGCTGTGGCTAAGCCATGTCTCCGCAATATCCTTTCTTTCAGGAGTGCTAGTTCTGCAAGGTTCGCAGGAGAGCTTCTGTAAAGTTTGGAAGGTAGGAGACGAGGTACTGGCAGAAGTAAAGCTGTGGGTACCGGGCGTGAGTCGTGCTTCGGTAGCTCAGATGGTAGAGCACTTGCCCGCGAAAGGCAAAGGTCCCGAGTTCGAGTCTCGGTCGGGCACACAGTTTTAATCTGCCAGGAAGTTTCATATCAGCGCACACTCCGCTGCAGAGTGAAAATCTCATTCTGGAAACATCCCCCAGGCTGTGGCTAAGCCATGTCTCCGCAATATCCTTTCTTTCAGGAGTGCTAGTTCTGCAAGGTTCGCAGGAGAGCTTCTGTAAAGTTTGGAAGGTAGGAGACGAGGTACTGGCAGAAGTAAAGCTGTGGGTACCGGGCGTGAGTCGTGCTTCGGTAGCTCAGATGGTAGAGCACTTGCCCGCGAAAGGCAAAGGTCCCGAGTTCGAGTCTCGGTCGGGCACACAGTTTTAATCTGCCAGGAAGTTTCATATCAGCGCACACTCCGCTGCAGAGTGAAAATCTCATTCTGGAAACATCCCCCAGGCTGTGGCTAAGCCATGTCTCCGCAATATCCTTTCTTTCAGGAGTGCTAGTTCTGCAAGGTTCGCAGGAGAGCTTCTGTAAAGTTTGGAAGGTAGGAGACGAGGTACTGGCAGAAGTAAAGCTGTGGGTACCGGGCGTGAGTCGTGCTTCGGTAGCTCAGATGGTAGAGCACTTGCCCGCGAAAGGCAAAGGTCCCGAGTTCGAGTCTCGGTCGGGCACACAGTTTTAATCTGCCAGGAAGTTTCATATCAGCGCACACTCCGCTGCAGAGTGAAAATCTCATTCTGGAAACATCCCCCAGGCTGTGGCTAAGCCATGTCTCCGCAATATCCTTTCTTTCAGGAGTGCTAGTTCTGCAAGGTTCGCAGGAGAGCTTCTGTAAAGTTTGGAAGGTAGGAGACGAGGTACTGGCAGAAGTAAAGCTGTGGGTACCGGGCGTGAGTCGTGCTTCGGTAGCTCAGATGGTAGAGCACTTGCCCGCGAAAGGCAAAGGTCCCGAGTTCGAGTCTCGGTCGGGCAAACAGTTTTAATCTGCCAGGAAGTTTCATATCAGCGCACACTCCGCTGCAGAGTGAAAATCTCATTCTGGAATAGGTAAATAATCTTCACAAGAATGCTTGAGAACAAGCTGTGTACATCAAAAGAGACTAATTTTGCAATTGTTGGAAACTTAACGTCTGTTAAGTTCTTTACCAAATCTAAATTGTTTTAATGCTATGTTTCACTTTGAAACTCAGTATTTTTCCTTCATACTGAAATTGGTCCTCACAACAATAGTGTGCATAGGCAGACACCAGTGGTTGGACTGGGACTTCTGGTTTGTGGATTTTGGGTAAACCATACAGTTACGGGGCTCTTGGATTCATTTTAAAACAATACACTTACGAACATACCCAGAAAAAATATTGGAGCACTTATTTACTAACTACTAAAGTTGATCATTGTGTTTCTGTTGCATCTTTCCATAGTTTTAGTAGCTGCTTTGACTAGAAACATTCTTCCACTTCATTTAACAGCTCTATAGTCCCTCCTTTATCTGCTTTAGTAACAATCACATTACTATTCTCATTCCCAGTTTTAAGTTCTTGTACGAATAAAAATTCGTTGTTCTTCCTAAATTATACTGGTTCATATTGTTGCTGTTGTACCTGCTTGATATCTCTTGCGCACTGTATTTTCGTAATTACAGGTACGGGACAAAAATACGTAAACACTAAAAACACTACACGTTACCATCCCTAATACGTATATGAAACCCATTGGCAATCAAAACAGCTTCCGGTCAACTCTGGCTGATAAATATAGGTCCTGTATGGTTTTCAAAGGAATCTTATTCCACGCTTCCTGCAAAATCGTGGCAAATTCAGGTAACAGTGACGGGGTAGATAGCGGTCAGAAACTTTTCTCTCCACAGGAGACCACAGAGGCATAATTGTATTGAGGTCTGGTGACTATGATTGCCAGGGAGATGCCGCAATTAATCCTCGTACTCGCAAGACCAGTCGTGGAAGGCGCGATCTGTGTGTCGTATGAGAACACAGCATCACCATTGGGGACTATACATTGTACCATGGGACTGGACCTGATTAGCCAAAATGGTCACGTAATCTTGGCCAATAACCATGTTGCAGAGTTACAAGGCCCATGGAATACCATGATATGGCTGCCCAAATCATCAACGAAACCCTGCCACGTTTCACTCTTCGGACGTAATCTCGGCCAGCAGTTAGAAACAGTTGCCGCAAGACACATCCGACAAAATTATGACACTTTCTTCCATTATTCCGTAGTCCAGGTTTTATGACTTCGGCACCACGTTTCCCTGTTATGACTACTTCATCACCAATGAGTGTTTTTGGACTCCAGCTCGTCCTGGAATTACCTGCTCGTGGAGCTTCCTTCGTGTTACTTTGATGCTGATAGGTTTCGCGTGTGCGACATTCAGTTCTGCAGCGACTTTTGCAGCTGTCGTCCTCTTCAACGACGGTATGTCATGATCAGTCAACATAGACTTTCCTCCGCGTTGTGTCCTAGTGGACCGTGTTTTTCCGCTTTCCATGAATGCGATATAAATAATCGAAACAGTGCATCTCGAAACACCGAACACTTCCATTCCCTTGGCTACGGAAGCACCCGCCGTTCGAGCACTAACAATTCGTCCACGTAGAATTTAGTTAGCTCCGACATAATGCACTCATAACCACAGAACACTGTGCTGACCACGAGTCACACATGCAACCGCTGAGGTCGCTACACAGGTTCCGTTCGTGGTCAGATACGACGGCGTAACCTGCAGGTTTGACCATCATCTGCGGTTATACGCAAGAACTAATTTAATGCGAAGTTTCCATATTTTTGTCCAATTCCTGTATGTCTATTTATGATGTGTCGTCGTTGTGGTCTTGAGTTCAAAGACAAGTTTGATGCAGCTCTCCATGCTGCTCTGTCGTGTGCAAGCCTCTTCATCTCCGAGTAACTACTGCAATCGACATCCTTCTGGATCTGCTTACCGTGTTCATATCCTGGTCTCCCTCTACGATTTTTATTATACTTATTTAATGTACACGTCAAGTTCGGTAGGACCAAATTGAGGAGCAAATCCCCAAGGTCATGGAACGCGTCAGTACATGAAATTACAACATAAAGGTAATAACAGATAAAAATAAAATGTTTATGAACCTGAAAAATGTCAAGCCATAAGTTTAAGTAAAAGCAATCAACAGTATAACATAAGAATCAGCTTAATTTTTCAAGGAACTCCTCAACAGAACAGCAGGAGTGACCCATGAGAAAACTCTTCAGCTTCGATTTGAAACCGCGTGCATTACTTCATAGATTTTTGAATTCTTGTTGTAGCTTACTGCACACTTTTCTGCACAAGAGTTAAGGAAGTCCGATCAAAAATCAAGTTGGACTTTTCCGAGCATTAAGTAATTACAAGGTGCTTATTCTCGAGAATAAGCTTATATTGATAATAATAAATGATAGTATGGAATATATACAGGGTGGTCCATTGATCGGGACCGGGCCAAATATCTCACGAAATAAGCATCAAACGAAAAAACTACAAAGAATGAAACTTGTCTAGCTTGAAGGGGGAAATCAGATGGCGCCATGGTTGGCTCGCTAGATGGCGCTGCCTTAGGTCAAACGGATATCAACTGCGTTTTTTTTTAAATAGGAACCCCCATTTTTTATTACATATTCGTGTAAAATGAGGGCCAATTATTCTTCCTCCCATAAATGCCGCACCATACATTAACCCGCCAAGGTCGCTGATGTTCCACTTGTCGCAGCCATCGTGGATTTTCCGTTGCCCAATAGTGCATATTATGCCGGTTTACGTTACCGCTGTTGGTGAATGACGCTTCGTCGCTAAATAGAACGCGTGCAAAAAATATGTCATCGTCCCGTATTTTCTCTTGTGCCATGCAATTCCTGGTGCATGGAAATATGGTACGGGTTCAGTCGATGTTGATGTAGCATTCTCAACACCGACGTTTTTGAGATTCCCGATTCTCGAGCAATTTGTCTGCTACTGATGTGCGAATTAGCCGCGACAGCAGCTAAAATACCTACTTGGGCATCATCATTTGTTGCACGTCGTGGTTGACGTTTCACATTGGCTGAACACTATCCGGCGAACGGTCCGGTCACTTGGATGATGTCGTCCAGGATACCGAGCAGCATACATAGCACATGCCCGTTGGGCATTTTGATCACAATAGCCATACATCAACACGATATCGACCTTTTCCGCAATTGGTAAACGGTCCATTTCAACACGGGTAATGCAAATGGTTCAAATGGCTCTGAGCACTATGGGACTTAACAGCTGTGGTCATCAGTCCCCTAGAACTTAAAACTACTTAAACCTAACTAACCTAAGGACATCACACACATCCATGCCCGAGGCAGGATTCGAACCTGCGACCGTAGCAGTCGCACGGTACGGGTAATGCATGTTGTTGTTGTTGTTGTGGTCTTCAGTCTTGAGACTGGTTTGATGCAGCTCTCCATGCTACTCTATCCTGTGCAAGCTTTTTCATCTCCCAGTACCTACTGCAACCTACATCCTTCTGAATCTGCTTAGTGTATTCATCTCTTGGTCTCCCTCTACGATTTTTACCCTCCACGCTGCCCTCCAATACTAAATTGGTGATCCCTTGATGCCTCAGAACATGTCCTACCAACCGATCCCTTCTTCTGGTCAAGTTGTGCCGCAAACTTCTCTTCTCCCCAATCCTATTCAATACTTCCTCATTAGTTATGTGATCTACCCATCTAATCTTCAGCATTCTTCTGTAGCACCACATTTCGAAAGCTTCTATTCTCCTCTTGTCCAAACTATTTATCGTCCATGTTTCACTTCCATACATGGCTACACTCCATACGAATACTTTCAGAAATGACTTCCTGACACTTAAATCAATACTGGATGTTAACAAATTTCTCTTCTTCAGAAACGCTTTCCTTGCCATTGCCAGCCTACATTTTATATCCTCTCTACTTCGACCATCATCAGTTATTTTGCTCCCCAAATAGCAAAACTCCTTTACTACTTTAAGTGCCTCATTTCCTAATCTAATTCCCTCAGCATCACCCGACTTAATTAGACTACATTCCATTATCCTTGTTTTGCTTTTGTTGATGTTCATCTTATATCCTCCTTTCAAGACACTGTCCATTCCATTCAACTGCTCTTCCAAGTCCTTTGCTGTCTCTGACAGAATTACAATGTCATCGGCGAACCTCAAAGTTTTTATTTCTTCTCCATGAATTTTAATACCTATTCCGAATTTTTCTTTTGTTTCCTTTACTGCTTGCTCAATATACAGATTGAACAGCATCGGGGAGAGGCTACAACCCTGTCTTACTCCCTTCCCAACCACTGCTTCCCTTTCATGTCCCTCCACTCTTATAACTGCCATCTGGTTTCTGTACAAATTGTAAATAGCCTTTCGCTCCCTGTATTTTACTCCTGCCACCTTTAGAATTTGAAAGAGAGTATTCCAGTAAACATTGTCAAAAGCTTTCTCTAAGTCTACAAATGCTAGAAACGTAGGTTTGCCTTTCCTTAATCTTTCTTCTAAGATAAGTCGTAAGGTCAGTATTGCCTCACGTGTGCCAGTGTTTCTACGGAATCCAAACTGATCTTCCCCGAGGTTGGCTTCTACTAGTTTTTCCATTCGTCTGTAAAGAATTCGTGTTAGTATTTTGCAGCTGTGACTTATTAAGCTGATAGTTCGGTAATTTTCACATCTGTCAACACCTGCTTTCTTTGGGATTGGAATTATTATATTCTTCTTGAAGTCTGAGGGTATTTCGCCTGTTTCATACATCTTGCTCACCAGATGGTAGAGTTTTGTCAGGACTGGCTCTCCCAAGGCCGTCAGTAGTTCCAATGGAATATTGTCTACTCCGGGGGCCTTGTTTCGACTCATGTCTTTCAGTGCTCTGTCAAACTCTTCACGCAGTATCATATCTCCCATTTCATCTTCATCTACATCCTCTTCCATTTCCATAATATTGTCCTCAAGTACATCGCCCTTGTATAGACCCTCTATATACTCCTTCCACCTTTCTGCTTTCCCTTCTTTGCTTAGAACTGGGTTTCCATCTGAGCTCTTGATATTCATACAAGTGGTTCTCTTATCTCCAAAGGTCTCTTTAATTTTCCTGTAGGCGGTATCTATCTTACCCCCAGTGAGATAGGCCTCTACATCCTTACATTTGTCCTCTAGCCATCCCTGCTTAGCCATTTTGCACTTCCTGTCGATCTCATTTTTGAGACGTTTGTATTCCTTTTTGCCTGTTTCACTTACTGCATTTTTATATTTCCTCCTTTCATCAATTAAATTCAGTATTTCTTCTGTTACCCAAGGATTTCTACTAGCCCTCGTCTTTTTACCTACTTGATCCTCTGCTGCCTTCACTACTTCATCCCTCAAAGCTACCCATTCTTCTTCTACTGTATTTATTTCCCCCATTCCTGTCAATTGCCCCCTTATGCTCTCCCTGAATCTCTGTACAACCTCTGCTTCTTTTAGTTTATCCAGGTCCCATCTCCTTAAATTCCCACCTTTTTGCAGTTTCTTCAGTTTTAATCTACAGGTCATAACCAATAGATTGTGGTCAGAGTCCACATCTGCCCCTGGAAATGTCTTACAATTTAAAACCTGGTTCCTAAATCTCTGTCTTACCATTATATAATCTATCTGATACCTTTTAGTATCTCCAGGGTTCTTCCATGTATACAACCTTCTTTCATGATTCTTAAACCAAGTGTTAGCTATGATTATGTTGTGCTCTGTGCAAAATTCTACCAGGCGGCTTCCTCTTTCATTTCTGTCCCCCAATCCATATTCACCTACTATGTTTCCTTCTCTCCCTTTTCCTACACTCGAATTCCAGTCACCCATGACTATTAAATTTTCGTCTCCCTTCACAATCTGAATAATTTCTTTTATTTCATCATACATTTCTTCAATTTCTTCGTCATCTGCAGAGCTAGTTGGCATATAAACTTGTACTACTGTAGTAGGTGTGGGCTTCGTATCTATCTTGGCCACAATAATGCGTTCACTATGCTGTTTGTAGTAGCTTACCCGCATTCCTATTTTGCATGACGAAGCAAATACCGTCCGCACTGGCAGAATGTTACGTGATACCACGTACTTATATGTTTGTGACTATTGCAGCGCCATCTATCACAAAGCGAAAAACGTGTTCCAGCTAAAACATTCATATTTCTTCACGTACTACACGAATATGTAATAAAAAATGGGAGTTCCTATTTTAAAAAAACGCAGTTGATATCCGTTTGACCTATGGCAGCGTTATCTAGCGGGCCAACCATAGCGCCATCTGGTTTCCCCCTTCGAGCTAGACGACTTTCGTTCTTTGTAGTTTTTTCTTTTGATGCTTATTTCGTGAGATATTTGGCCTGGTCACTATCAATGGACCACCCTGTATATTAAGAGGCCAATGTCAAAATACCCAGACTCGTGAACAGGGGTCGACAAGGAGTTCTCAAACTTACATCACTTATTTCCCGAACCGCCCGTTTCTGAGACAAAAATATCCTTTTGGAAAGGGAGGAGTTACCCTAAAATATTATAGCTTACGACATAAGCGAATGAAAATAAGCGAAGTGGACTAATATTCGTGTCGAACGATCACTTACTTCAGATATCATTCGAATAGTAAAAATGGCAGCATTAAGTCATTGAACAATATCCTGAACGTGGGCTTTCCACGACAGTTTACTATCTACCAGCACACCTACAAGTTTAACCCACCTAATACATCACAGGGAAAAGTCAATATAGCATTTTCAGTTGTTAAACGACAGCCGAACTGTACATTTGATATCAAATTATGTTATATAAAATGATCAATCAATTATCCTTACATACACAGCCTTTTCAATAACTTAAGCAAACAATGATGGCATAGAAATAGGTCTAAAATTGTCTACATTATCTCTTTCTCCCTTTTTGTAAAGCGGCTTTACTACTGAGTACTTTAATCTTTCAGGAAACAGACTATTCCAGAAGCAAAAATTACAAATATGGCAAAATACAGGGCTAACATGTGGAGCACAGTACTTTTGCTAGGCACCTCATCATACCCATGAGAGTCCTTTGTCTTCAGTGATTTAATTATTGACTGAATCTCACCCTTGTCAGTATCACAGAGGAGTATTTCAGGCCTCAGTCTCGGAAAGGCATTTGCTTAGATAATTACATGATTCCCTATAGAAACTAAATTTTATTTAATTCATCAGCAACGCTCATAAAATAATTGTTAAATACTGTACATATATCTGATTTAACAGTAACATAAATATTTTTACTGTGAATTAACTTTATATCATCGACCTTGTGCTGATGACCAGACACTTTCTTCACAGCTGACCCCATGGTTTTAATTTTATCCTTTGAATTAGCTATTCTATTTGGGTACCATAAATTCTTTGCCTTCCTAATAACATTTTTAAGCGCCTTACAATACTGTTTGTAATGGGCTACTGTAGCTTGATTGCGAATACTTCTAACATTTTGCTACAATTCCCGCTTTGTCCTACATGATATCCTTATCCCATTAGTCAGCCACCCAGGCTGCCTTTTACTGCTAGTACCCCGTTTAGAACGTTCTAATGGAAAGCAACTCTCAAAGAGCATGAGAAATGTGTTAAGGAAAGCATTATATTTGTCATCTATGTTACTGGCACTATAAACATCCTGCCACTCTTGTTCCTTGACGAGGTTTAAAAAACTCTTTATTGCTGCAGGACTGACTTTCCTACATAGTTTGTAATTATGTGTGACATTTGTTTGGGTTCAAAAGCCTTTTAGTGTTAAAATTTGTGCATCATAGTCTGAAAGGCCATTCACCCTTTTACTAACAGAATGCCCACCTAGTAATTAAGAGTGAATAGAAATATTGTCTATGGCTGTGCTACTGTTCCCCTGAACCCTAGTTGAAAGAAAAACATTCTGCATCAGATCATATGAATTTAGGAGATCTACCAACATCCTTTTTGTTGCACCATCATATACAAAATTTGTATTGAGGTCACCACATATAACTAATTTCTGGTACTTCCTATAAAGTGAATCAAGAACCCTCTCTAGCTTGAGCAGAAATACTCTGAAGTTAGAGTTATGGGACCTTTAACAACAAAAATTAGAAGTTTAGTTTCACTAAATTCAACTGCCCCTGCACAACATTCAAATCCTGTTCAGTGCAGCCCCTTGATAAGTCTATAGATTCAAATGGAATACTGTTTTTTACGTACATGGCCCGTCCCATGTCACCGGCGTGCGGACAATCAAGGGAAACAGTCACTTATGAGCGAGCGGTCTAATGCAAAGGTGTCACTATGTTTTAGAAACAGGAACAACGGAGCTGGATCAAGATTGAATGTGCCAGAGGTCGTACAGCACGACAGTGTCATCAAGGTCTTCAAGAGGCGTGCGCGGAATCGGCATCGCCGTACAGAACAGTGGCACGTTGGGTAAAAGCCTTCAACGAAGGTCGACAAACTGTGGCAGACATGCATCGGGCAGGTCGTCCTAGCGTCTCTGAAGAAGAAGCGCATCCTGTTGCCACGTTAGTGGACAGTGACCGACGCCATACGATTCGTGAGATCGCCCACGAAACAGGATTAGCGTATGTGACTGTGCTTCGCACAATTGATTCCACGTGACGACGGAAAATCAGAAATGGATGCGTTGCGACGCTGCTCAGACGCACTTCGAGCGCTGTGAGCGCGAAGGAGAGGCTTCCTTACGCCGTATCGTAGCACTAGATGAGACATGGGCCACATCGTAAGAGCCAAAACTGAAACGCCAGTCGAACGAACGGCATCATTATGGGTCGCCCCGAAAGTCTAAAGTGCGTCAGAGCTCCAGTATAGTGAAAGTTATGGTGCTTCTCGTGTACGACTGTGATGGTGTTATCCTAATGCATTACGTTCATCCACGGCAGACCGTCAATTCATAGTACTACTGTTTTTGGAGCATCACCTGCGACCAGATTTGCGAAAGAAGCGGTGACACTTTCTGCGCAACCCACCCACCATTTTGCACGACAATGCGCGGGCGCATACAGCGCAAGCTGTGGCTGCTCTGTTGGGTCGATGGGACTGGGAAGTACTGTACCATCCAACATACTCCCCGGACTTAAGTACTTGCGACCTTGATTTTACTCCGAAGATGAAGGAACCACTTCGTGGCATTCGCTTCAGAACTGTTCCAGAGATTCGACAGTCAGTAGACCGCTCCATTCGCACCATCAACAGAACAAGCTCTGCTAACGGTATACTACGTCTTTCGCTGGCAACGGGTTCTACATAACGCTGGTGACTACTTTGAAGGACAGTAACAGGTGCAAACATGTAACTCTTTTGTATCGGTTGTGAATAGATAGTTGCCACTATTTAAGTTCCAACCCTCGTATATTGATGAAATTTGCGAATTCCTCCTCTACTTGGAAGCATGACGTCCTATGAAGGTGACCCCTTAGTTAGAGGGACTTCCTTGAAGCAGGTATACAATCAGCTGATTTCAGTCTAAAAAATGCGCAGCTCTAACACCAACTGCTACAGGAATTTTTCCATGAGTAATCCCACCACCACCCACTAAACTGTCGCCTATAAGCTTTGCCATCCTCCCCTTCCCATGCCTATTGAGGTGCAGTCCATGCCTAGTGGAACCCGATCTCTGATAGACTCAACTGTCTCCACTGCAATGTGACCCACGCCCTTCGCTTTCAGTGCCTTCTCCAGCCCCATGCCAACACGCCTAACAGCCGCATTAAGATGACGCCGATCATGTTGCCGATCAAGTTGCACGAAATGTCCAACAGTGCCACCAGTTTGAGTAACTATCTTTATCAGATCATCACCTACATCAGAATGGAAATTTGTGGTAAGTTCCTATGGGACAAAACTGCTGAGGTCATCGGTCCCTAGGCTTACACACTACTTAATCTAACTTAAACTAACTTAGGCTAAGGGCAAAACATACACCCGTGCCCGAGGGAGGACTCGAACCTCCGATGTGGGGAGCCGCGCGAACCATGACAAGCCGCCTTAAACGGCACAGCTACCCCGCGCGACCCACCTACATCACATTCCACGTTTCTATCAAGACTGTTCCTTGCTCCAGCCACTATCACTACCTAATGCTCCTTCATAAAATTCCTGCATAACTCCCCTATGCTGTCAGTCACCTGAGCCAACCATATCCAGTCAATGATCGGTTAGGTTGGACCAGAAGACCCATTCCATTCCATGTAAACACAGCCTACACCATTACGGGGCCACCACCAGCTTGCACAGACCATTGTTGACAACTTGAGTCCATAGCCTCGTGAGGTCTGCACCACACTCGAACCCTACCATCACCTCTTACCAACTGAAATCGTGAATTATCTGACCAAGCCAAGGTTTTTCAGGCATCTAGGGTCCAACCGATATCGTGAAGAGACCAGGAGAGGCACTGCAAGTGATGTCGTAATGTTAGCAAAGGCACCGGCGTCGGTCGCCTGCTGCCATAGTCCATTAACGCCAAATTTCACCGCACCGTTCTAACGGATACGTTCGTCGCACGTCCCACATTGATTTCCGCGGTTATCTCGCAGAATGGTGCTTGTCTGTTAGCACTGACAAGTCTACGCAAATGCCGCTGCTCTCGGTCGATAAGCGAAGTCGGCCATTGCGTTGTCCGTGGTGAGAGGTAATGTCTGCAATTTCGTATTCTTGGAGCACTCTTGACACTGGTGATCTCGGAATATTGAATTACCTATCGATTCCATGTGTCTAGCTGCAACTGTCTTGGCGCGTTCAGAGTTTGTTAATTCCTGCCGTGTGGCCATAATCACGTCGGAAAACTTTTTACGTGAATCACCTGAGTACAAATGACAGCCCTGGCAAAGTATTACCCTTTTATACCTTGAATGCGCGATATTACCGCTATCTGTATAGATATATCGCTATCGCATGACTTTTGTCGTCACAGTATGTTCTTTGAATCAGCAGTACCGTACGGTAACAGACGCCACAGACACGCCGAGGTGTGGGGAACATGTGCTTATGTAAGCTCGCCGTATAGTATCATAGAGCAAACGGGTCGCTTTGGAGCGCTGCAGGTGATGTAGAATGCGACCAGGTGGTCACGTGACCATCCCTCGCTGACGTAACTCAGTACAGTGGCGTGTTATGTGCCAACCAGCTTTAGGGAATACGCGCTGGTCGACGTGGAGAAGCAACACAACAGCCCAAAGGAGCTCACGTGTTCGGACGTGCCATTACCACAAACTGAACAAAGCCGACTGATTTGTTGGTGTATCAGCATTGAGTTTCCGAGCTAATAATGGAAAAAGAGTGCGTGCAAGGGACATCTGGAGTCGGATACCTGTCAAAGGCCATTGCTCATAGCGGCACGAAGTTCCATGTCATCAATGGGACAAACATTACAGCCCGGACTACATCAGACTGTAAGCAGGTAGTGTGCTCTGATAAGATGTGGTTTTGCCTCTTCTCGAGTGATGCAGAGTACTGAGTCCACAGACCGCAGAGGCATTTAATCCACAACATCAGAGGCTGTAGTTCGAAGCGGAGGTGATTCTGTGATGTTTTGGAACGTTCACATGCCATCAGTTGGGCCCACTCTTTCAGGTTACCATTAACATAAAGATGTACCTCTACATCTACTCCGTAAACCACCTACTGTGTGTGGCGGAGGCTACTCCTGGTACCACCAACTGCTCCTTGTTCCCTGTTCTACTAGTGAATGGCGCGTGGGATGAATGATTGTCGTATCTCTCCACTCGCGCTGACTAAACGAACCCGTGACTCCGACTGCTGTGGCCGAGCGGTTCTAGGCGCTTCAGACTGGAACCGCGCGACCGCTATGGTCGCAGGTTCGAATCCTGCCTCGTGCATGGATGTGTGTGATGTCCTTAGGTTAGTTAGGTTTAAGTAGTTCTAAGTTCTAGGGGACTGATGACCTCAGATGTTAAGTCCCATAGTGGGCAGAGCCATTTGAACCATTTGAACCTGTGACGAAACGCGCCGCTCTTCTTTGGATCTTCTTCATCTCGTTTATCAGTCCACCTGGTAAGGATCACATATTGATGAGCAGAATTCAAGAGTCGATCGAACAAGCGCCTTGTAAACCACTTCTTTCGTGGATGAGCAATATTTCCTTAAGATTCTGAATCTCAGTCTGGCATCTTCTTCCTACTGTTCATTTTATGTGGTCACTGCACTTAACATCGCTCTACATAGTTACTCTTAGATGTTTTATGGTAGACACTGTTTCCAGCAGTTTTCATAAGTACTGCTGTCGTACAGTAGTGGATTTGTTTTCCCATGTGTAGGCAATAAGTTACGTTTATCCACGTTCAGGGTCAACTGCCAGAGCCTGCACCATCCATTAATCCTCTGCAAGTCATTCTGCAAATCGATACCGTCTTCTGGCGTTGGTGATTTCTGATAGACAACCGCATCATCTACAATCCATCTTAAAGAGCTTCCGATCCTTTCTGCTAGATCATTTATACACATTGTAAATATTAACGGTCCTATCGCCAGCCGCTGTGGCCGAGCGGTTCTAGGGCTTCAGTCCGGAACCGCGCTGCTGCTACGGTCGCAGGTTCGAATTCTGCCTCGGGCATGGATGTGTGTGATGTCCTTAGGTTGGTTAGGTTTAAGTAGTTCTAAGTCTATGGGACTGATGACCTCAGACGTTAAGTCCCATAGTGCTCAGAGCCATTTGAACAATTTGAACGGTCCTATGACACTTTCCTGGGGCACTCTGGAAAGTACCTATACATCTGTTGATTTTGTTCCGTTGTGGACGACGTCTTGATTTCTTTTCACATGGAAGTTTTGAATCCAGTGGCAAATCCGGTCTGATACTCGGTAAGTTCGTACGTTTTTCACTACGTACGGGACTGTGTCAAATGCCTTTCTGAAGACAAAGAATACGGCATGAACCTGAGTGCCGTTGTCTACAGAATGAGCTGACTTTTTCACAAGATCTCTGTGATTTTTGTAGACGATGTATTACAATGTGAAATGAAGCTAGAAGCTTCAGATATGCGCTTGAAAACGATCCAGGGTTGGAAGTGGCCAACGGTACGGATAAAAAAAATAGTGCTTACTTGGAGCACGTTTTTATTCTTAAAACACTTTGAGGCTGTGGACTCCACAAAAACAAAATTTAAAAAAATAAATAAAAGGTTTATTTCAATATTCTCAGTGGACAACGCTTGCCCTTTCTTCTACATATTGATGAGCGATTTGCAGTAGACACTCCCATCTCCCAAAATGACATCAGCGGTGTTCATAAGGGTGCACGCACACGTTTCTGGTTTGACGAACACTTAGTCCCCTACCGCACCTCTGCTGGCCCGCCAAATCAGGCGACATTAATGCCATAGAAACTCTCTGAGTACACGAAACGTAGCAATCAATATCCGCGTAACTCGGGAGCTCAGTGAGTGGCTTAAGCTAGATATGGCTTACATAAACACATTTGTTGGCTCCCCTCGTCGCCAAATTGAAACAGTTTTCGGCACTAGGGGAAGTGCCGCCTGGGAGCGATTAATTCTTGCGGTTCTGTAACCGGAAAATGAATAACAGAACTTATCATATAAGCTCCAGCAAGGCTCGCTTACCGAGTGTAATGAAATAAACAAATAGCTGAAGCGCAGATAACTATTACTGGAAATTTTACAAACTCGTATCATACCAAGCAGTTCCTGTACATGGTAAGATGGCGTTCGGTATGCATTTGAACACTTTTTTCTAAAAGCAAGTTGGCTCTGAGCACTATGTGACTTAACGTCTGAGGTCATCAGTCCCCTAGACTTAGAACTACTTAAACCTAACCAACCTAAGGACATCACACACATCCATGCCCGAGGCAGGATTCGAACCTGCGACCGTAGCAGGTTTCCGATTCACCACATTATTCCGCACTCTTTCGTCTACAAAACTCTGTTTTTCAGCGTAACCTCCGTTCAATGCAACGACGTTACGCCCCCTTTTGGGAGAACCTTATGCCCGCATGGTACCACTCTACCGGTCGGCATCAATAACCTCCACATCATGCACGTACTGCTTCCCGCAGAATTCATCCTTCAGTGGGTCAAACGTACGAAGGTACGACATCCGGGCTGGAAGATGGATGAGAAAGAACAATCCAGTAAGGTTTGTGAGCTCCTCTCGGGTGCGCAGACTTCTCAGGTTTTGGGTTCTCACGGAGAAGGAGAAGTCATTTTGCATGTTTTTGGCGACGACCGCTCTGAAGTCTTTTCTTCAGTTTCCTGAGTGTAGCACAATACACTTTAGAGCTACTCGTTGCACCATGAGGAAAGACATCAAACAGAATAACCCTTTCAGCCTCAGAAGACCATCGACCTGACTTTACCGGCTGACTGTGCTGCTTTGAACTTTTTCTTCGGAGGAGTGGTGGTGTAGTGCCGCTTCATGGACTGCCGTTTTGTTTCCGATTCGAAGTGATCCCTATGATGAAGTTCGATAAAAATTTGTCACTATCAGCTTCGCAACAGATAGTCCTTCGCTGCACTTTATGGTCTTCTGTTACGCAGCAAGGAATCCGGCGGCCACACATCTTTGCGTACGCCAAGTGGTAGACGAGTGTGTCAGCACTAACAACAGTGACCCGCACTTGAGCAGCGAGGTGGCTGACTACTATCCTCGATCATCCCGAATGATAGTGTCTGCAAGTTCTAGCTTTGCACGAGTCACAGCTGTGTACGGCCAGCTGGCATACAGTGGGTCGAACAGGTTTGCACGGACTTCTTGCAATGACAGAATCCTCACCCAACGACTCATCGTGCTTTTGTTCACTGTCTAGTCTCCGAAAACATTCTGCAAGCGCATATGATTATCTACAATGCTGTGGTTTTCCTCCAAAAGAAACTCAATCACATTTCTCTGCTTGGAGCCGCATCTCCGTTGCATACGTCATTTTGGAAGCTGCGTATAGCGCAGCCACTGTCAGAACTTCATGAAACTGTAGTGGCTGAGGCGGGAATATTCCACGATGTCCGCATTTTTTTCAATCTAAACTGGCAGAGAAAAAGATGTGTTGCATTACTTGTTGAACTACCGTAGTATAAATACAAAGGAAAAGAGGATACAGTATTGCAATAGTGTTAGTTGACACTCTCGTCCGTAAATACACAGGAATTGTTCGACATATCCATCTTACATAATAGTGTAAAGGTAGAGAGCTGCACAAACTTACCGACTTCGTCCGTGTCTTTCACAGTGAAATCTGGATAGTCCTCATCGTGCTGGTAGCTTTCAGTCGGCCAGTATCCTGTAACAAATTGAGACGGGAACTTATGTGGACGTAACTGATCTTCGGCATCCACGATGAAATGGACTGACGATCCAAGGTATTCTGACCGCCTGCTTAATAGCGAGTATGTCTATCTATGGAATGCAGTTCTGCTAGGAGTCGATCTGTCCTTGATAGCTTTCCTTATCTATGTGCCACCAGATGTCGACGCGGAGGTCACATAATTCCGGTATATTATCGGCCGGCAATTCGTGGACGCGGAACTGACGTCCGATAACGTCCCAGACGTCTTCCATCGCGTTCGGATCAGGCGAATTCGGTGGCCGAGACACAATCGCGAGTTTTCTATCAAGCTCCTCAAACCATCGTAGCACGATTCTAGCATAATGACACGCACAGTTATCCTGATGGAAAAATATTCGTGTAGTGGTGGTGGTGGTTAGTGTTTAACGTCCCGTCGACAACGAGGTCATTAGAGACGGAGCGCAAGCTCGGGTTAGGGAAGGATTGGGAAGGAAATCGGCCGTGCCCTTTCAAAGGAACCACCCCGGCATTTGCCTGAAACGATTTAGGGAAATCACGGAAAACCTAAATCAGAATGGCTGGAGACGGGATTGAACCGTCGTCCTCCCGAATGCGAGTCCAGTGTGCTAACCACTGCGCCACCTCGCTCGGTATATTTGTGTAGTCCACAGCTATCATATTGTCTTCGATTACAACCCAGGCCCCAAGGAAGCCCAGGTGAATGTCCTCGACAGTTTAATACTGCCTCCAGCAGTATGTGGACATGGCGTGGTGCATGTTTCGAGCAGCCGTTCGCCTCGATGAAGGCGCATCTGGACCCAACCCTCCACCCAGTACGAGGTGCATTCAAGTTCTAAGGCCTCCGATTTTTTTTTCTCCGGACTGGAAAGAGATAGAAACATGCGCATTATTTTAAAATGAGGCCGCGTTCATTGTCAATACGTCCCAGAGATGGCAGCACCGTACGGCATATGGAATTTTACCGCCAGCGGCGAGAATGAGAACTGTTTTAAATTCTTAAAATGGCGACGTTTTCCTTACTTGAACAGCGTGCAATCATTCGTTTTCTGAATTTACGTGGTGTGAAACCAATTGAAATTCGTCGACAATTGAAGGAGACATGTGGTGATGGAGTTATGGATGTGGCAAAAGAGCGTTTGTGGGTGCGACAGTTTAATGAAGGCAGTACATCGTGTGACAACAAACCGAAACAACCCCGGGCTCGCACAAGCCGCTCTGACGACATGATCCAGAAAGTGGAGAGAATTGTTTTGGGGGAGCGCCGAATGACTGTTGAACAGATCGCCTCCAGAGTTGGCATTTCTGTGGGTTCTGTGCACATAATCCTGCATGACGACCTGAAAAAGTGTCATCCAGGTGGGTGCCACGAATGCTGACGGACGACCACATGGCTGCCCGTGTGGCATGTTGCCAAGCAATGTTGACGCGCAACGACAGCTTGAATGGGACTTTCTTTTCGTCGGTTGTGACAATGGATGAGACGTGGATGCCATTTTTCAATCCAGAAACAAAGCGCCAGTCAGCTCAATGGAAGCACACAGATTCACCGCCACCAAAAAAATTTCGGGTAACCGCCAGTGCTGAAAAAATGATGGTGTCCATGTTCTGGGACAGCGAGGGCTAATCCTTACCCATTGCGTTCCAAAGGGCACTACGGTAACAGGTGCATCCTACGAAAATGTTTTGAAGAACAAATTCCTTCCTGCACTGCAACAAAAACGTCCGGGAAGGGCTGCGCGTGTGCTGTTTCACCAAGACAACGCACCCGCACATCGAGCTAACGTTACGCAATAGTTTCTTCGTGATAACAACTATGAAGTGATTCCTCATGCTCCCTACTCACCTGACCTGGCTCCTAGTGACTTTTGGCTTTTTCCAACACTGAAAGGCACTCTCCGTGGCCGCACATTCACCAGCCGTGCTGCTATTGCCTCAGCGATTTTCCAGTGGTCAAAACAGGCTCCTAAAGAAGCCTTCGCCGCTGCCATGGAATCATGGCGTCAGCGTTGTGAAAAATGTGTACGTCTGCAGGGCGATTACGTCGAGAAGTAACGCCAGTTTCATCGATTTCGGGTGAGTAGTTAATTAGAAAAAAAATCGGAGGCCTTAGAACTTGAATGCACCTCGTATAACAAGAAACGTGATTCATCCTACCAGGCGAAAGGTTTCCACTGATCCGCGGTCCAGTCTCGGTGATGCCGTGACTACTGCAGTTGTAATTGACGGTGTCCTTGGGTCAATATGATAACACACGGGGGTCGTCTGTTGTGCAGCCCCATGTTCATTAATATGAACTGATTGGTGTACTGCAAAACATTGTGCCTCCACCAGCATTGAGCCCTGTCACCAGATCTGCCACAGACCGCCGCTTATTGTACTTTACAGAGTGGGCAGACGTGCGACCTCCTCATTATGTCACGAGTCGTGGACGTCTACTATTGGTTTCACCGTCTCAATACACGTTCCATAGATGCTCAAGACTGCAGCAAGCGAACAGCCGACCAGTTTCCCCGTATCCGACATGCTCGCTCCCAGGTACTGTGCCAGAACAATCTGCTCTTTATCGAATACATTTCTGTTAGTAGATTTCCTCATTTGCGACCCTTGCCGTCACTAGGATGACGCCTCTTTCATCTGTGCTCCGCTTATATACTGTGCTTACCGCGTCACCACCATATGTCATTTAATCAAGCGGTGGACAGCGATCACAATGTTTTGGCGTATCAGTGGAAATACAGGGTGTATCAAAAAGAATCATCCGATTTAAAAAAAAGTCATAACTATTATATTATTTGAGATATGTGCGTGAACAACGTACCGTTGGGAAGAGCAAACTCTAGAGTTTTATATGGTTCCCGCTAGGTAGCAGCGGTGTGTGCTCTCTTCAGCTCCAGTAAAAATGGTGTCGGTGACAACAGAAAGCATTTTCTGTTCTACGTTTTGCGAATTTCGGGTCAGCAATAACGGTTCAGTGTGTCTTTACTACTAGGTATGGTGTGAATCCTCCTACAGCACAGAGCATTAGACGATAGCGTGAACAGTTCAGAGAAACAGTTTGTCTGTGTAAAGGCAAATCGCTGGGCCGTTCCTGACTGTTTGACAGACGTCGAAGGCATCCGCCATAGTTTGACAAGGAGTCCGCAGAAACCCGTTCGCTGTGCAGCTCGATGTCCGTCTGGCGTATGTTGCGTCACCATTTACGCGTGAAACCATAAGAAATTGAGCTTCTGCAAGCTCTTTGTGAAGGTGACAAACAACAAAGTGTGAAGTTCTGTAATTCCGTTCTTGGCAAGACGGGGGATGGCAGTTTTCTTCCATCCTTAGTGTTCAGAGATGAGGCAACATTCCATTTAAATGAAAAGGTGAACCCTCATAATGTGAGAATATGGGGTACAACAGGGGAAATGCTTTGTGCAGTTTCACGGTAAAAGGTGTATGCTCTATTTTTCTTTGCCGAGAACACTGTTATAGGAAGCACATGTCTCGATATGCTAGAGAAATTTCTTTTCCCACGGTTGGAGACTGATTCAAACGACTTCACTTGCCAACAGGATGGGGCACAGGCACACTGGCATCTGAAAGTGTGGATATTTTTAAATCAAAGGATTACTGGATGGTGGATCGGTCGCACTGGACCGAATGACTCAGCCTTACATTATTGCCCCCCAAGATCGCCGGACTTGAGTGTATGTGATTATTTCTTATGGAGGTTTATAAAAGACTCTGTTTATCTGCGTCCGTTATGAACAACAATGACTGAACTGAGAAATCGCCTAATAGCAGCTGTGGAAGCTGCAAATCAAGACATGCTCGCTACTGTGTGGGAACAATTTGAATACTGCATTGACATATGCCGCGCTTCTCAAGGGGGGCGTATTGAACACCTATGAAAAGGTATGAAAAAAACTTTTTGAGTTTCCCGTTCATCAAAAAACAAAATTCATTGTATATGTTTATTAGTTTCAGAAATATAGACGTGCCAAATCGGATGATTATTTTTGATAGACCCTGTACTGTGTGCCTTATGGGTACACTTGGAATCGAAGACAGCAACAACCATTGCAACCACTTCAGGTACGACGTTTAATGAGTCACAGCATCACCCTCAACATCCTAAACATGAGGACTAACATACAGATGAGACGGACGCTTCACTTTCTGATGCCTCCTGAGCTAGGTAGGAATACAACACTTGAGAACCAGTCAATTTAGAGGATCAATGCATTTTGAACAATGGACATTTTAGAGACTACAATAGTATCGTTTCCACCATCAATCCATCCTCTTTTTTTTTCTCACATCGTGATACAGCTATCCTTCGCAAGCCTCCTTGTTAATGCACCCCTGTGCCGTGGTGCTCGACTCTGAGGTAGCCTAACGGTACAAGACACTTTCGCCACACACCTTTGGCCGACAAGGGGAAGAGAGGAAGTGGCTAAATGTCAAACTTCTCCACAGGGTCTCATTAAGTGAGGACATGTGAGAAGGTTGTTGTGGTCCGTCCGTCAGAAGAAGACGTTAAGCTCCTCGGTCCCGCTGGTGTTGTTTGAGAGGAACAGGCTAAGTGGAGGCACCAGGTTTTGTCTTCTACTTTGTCGCAACATTATGGAACACAGACATGACACCGCACTAAACACATCCAAGATAGTTATGTAAGGCTTGAAATGGTAAGAATGTGGAAAAGCGACCTTAATCTCCAATATAACCTTTATTTGTCTGGATCACGAGTTTATAAAATGATATGACCGGTTACAGTTGTGCTAACAATCACCTTCAGATCATAAAATCTCGTCACAGATCACTCAATTAATGACTCAATACTTGATTTACAATATGTGACGTGCTATACTCTGAAAAGATATTTTATTATTTCAAGATGATTTCTTGTACAATCAAAATAGATTATAGCATTTTATAGGTTCGCGATCTAGGCACGTAAAGCTTATATCCATTTCAATCACTTCAGTCAGTGTTACATGCTCTTAAGACACAGCTCAGATACCTCGAAGTACTAGGTCACTACGTACGGCGGAAGGGAATTCTTTCTGACTAGGCGGTTGAAGCGACCACTATTGATAATACTAACAAAACCACATGACATATTCATTTGTGTTTTTCAGTTTCTTTCCAGTGACAACAGTCTGAGTTGTTAAACTCTTTGGGCTTCTTGTCTAAATGCACCATCTGTGTTTCTAATATTGGCGCAAGATTTCAGCATCTCCCATTCGGTTAAACGCTGACTTTAGCAAGTCTTCCAAGCACTACGTACTCTCAAAACATCTCAGCCACAGCAAGCACAACTAGTTCCTTTTGAAGATGATCTGAGGATTATAACCCCCACATTAGTCATAAAGAAAGAGAAGAAATTGTAAATAAGTATTCAAAATATTTTCTTTTATATGCAAATCGTTTCTCTTTAAATTAAGAACACACCATATTTAGACATCAAAGAATAAAACGCGAATGATAAATTTAAACCCTCAGCTGGTGTCTTCAAAATCTTTCCTGGATGAAATTTTCACTCTGCAGCGGGGCGTGCGCTGATACGAAACTTCCTGGCAGATTAAAACTGTATGCCGGACCGAAACTCGAACTCGGGACCTTTGCCTTTCTCGGGAAGTGCTTTACCATCTGAGCTACCCAATCACGACTCACGACCCATCCTCATGGCTTTAATTCCGTTAAGACCTCATCTCCTACCATCCAGGGGTCCCGAGTTCGAGTCTCGGCCCGGCAAACAGTTTTAATCTACCAGGAAGTTTCAAAATTCTTCCTCTTCGTATTGATGAGACTTTAAATTGGAAGACAACTTTTTAGAACTTCTTAAACAATCCATTTCATCCACTTCTATACTTCGGGTCCGGTGAAGTCTTGCAGAGAAACCAGTCAGTAGATTAAAATAATACGCTTATTTTTATTCAGTAATGTCGTCTCGGGTGATTCGTCTTTAAGGAAGAAAGGTTTCACTGCACTAAGACACGCCATAAGAAAAATAAATAGTGGTCACTCAGAACCGTTTTATAAAAAACACAGGAATCATTAACTATGATTACAGCATCACAGAATTTGATTTATTTCTTAAAAAGTCTACTACTGCCCGTAAGAAATAATGATGCTCATCATTAAAATAGAGAACAAATAAGATCTTGTGTGTTTGAAGGTTTTCTTGCCATAATACAGACCCATTCTTACACAAACTAAGCTACATCCACTGTAGAATCCAGTTTCTTAAAGCGTTCATTAATGACTCTGTCACAAACTGATTCTGACTTGGTAAGAGGTACGTGTGGTTTGTAGCATTCATTCCGTAAACATTTATAACGTATGTGTTGCCACTTTGATCTTTCTCATTAAAATCCGTCACTGTCAGTGCAATTTCAGTAGGCTTGAAAATGAACCTATGAGGTTTGAAATTAGTCGCATAATATAAATGCTGCAACTGTTGACAGCATCATTGACAAACGCTTTAAGACATTTAATAAATATGCTGGTTCCCCGTCAACAAAACATTGAAACTGAAAAATAAAATGTAGTTTACCAAGGAGACGGGCGAAAATAGCGAGCAACCATTCTTGGATTATCTGGTACAAAGAAGACCGGACGGAAGACTGTGGTACACCGTCTACAGGAGATTAAGTCACAAGGACGACACCTTCACCCTCCAATCGCCATCCCCAATTGCAAAGGGAAGGGTCTAAGCAACTTAGTTCACCTGGCTCGTGTGATATCCGACCAAGCATAACACCGAAACAAGTGCACATCGAAGCCATTTTCAAGAAAAAGGCTATAGCGACCATCAAATTCCGACGTGTCTTTAGACAGATGTCCACACTACAACCAACACCTGAGGAGGATAAATCCATAACGACAGCCTACATCTCATTCGCCGGCAGAATTTTATTCCGATAAAAAATAAAATGAGTGGATCGCTCTCCAGCAAAGAACAAAACCCTTCTAGGGTCAGTAAAAGCTGGTCTGAGATCCCGAAAACCTGGCTTATACCACACATTGTGTGAGTGTGGAAAAGGATAAGTCGGACAAACCATTCGCGTGGTTGAAGGAAGGTACATTGAACAAAAATAGCACCCGACATTCAGTCAACGAAATCAGCAATTCCTGAACATTTCCAAGAGACTAGCAGCAGAATAAGGTATGAAGGTACCAAATTTTTGAAAAATACATCTCTCGTTCGGGACTGAGTATACTTGTAGGCCATCGAAATTCAGCTGCAGAAGAACCACACCACGCGTGGTGTATGGTACCGAAGCTGCGTCAAAAGTGGAGGAACACCGAGCGGAGACTGAGTTACGACTACGGAACGCGAGCCACCCACACCATAGTGGCAGCACATCACGGGGGTGCAGGAGGGCAGATGTCCTTTCCGATGACGGAACACAAGCTTTCGTCCGCGTTGTGACTTTGTGGATCACATTCCTCCAATTTCCCTGTATAGTGGATAATTAAAGTTGTAAAACTGCCATAGGCTACGCTAGACTATCATGAGTAAGCGTAGACTACGGTAAATTTCCTAGTAGTTTTGGTTAGTCAGTATTACCTACACGTAAGGTGTGTTGCATACCTGAAGTGCGTTAGACTCATTTCGATCGCTTTGTTCACGTGGCTTGCCGGATTTCCCTAGAGACCGTAAGCAGTAAACCGTCTAGAAGCTCAGTGCTCACATATAAAAGATCACGTAACCTCTGGAACATTTTTGTTCCATATAGTTATCCTTCTGCTCGTTACTTAAAAATAAACTGAATTTATAGCAAGATTGAAACTGCCAATGTTTAATTTGTGCGTGCACCAATATTGTGGTCTTTCGGCAGAGATGCCACATATCACCATTTATATTACATTACAGAGCAGACAAGTCTGTGTGAAGAGTCGTGGATATCCAACCATTAAGCGCCTAGTGGTAGTTTCACTGTCATTCTACCTCTTTCCGTAGATTCTCACAACAGTAGCATTGTTTTGGCTGGAGAGACCTCGCAATGGATATTCCGTTACAAACGAAAACATATATTTCAAAGACCGACACAGTCTTAAAATGGGAAGTTCGTGGCATGTGGTACATGTTGAAGCGAAGGACTGTGACACTCTTTGTGACCGTGTGAGACATCTCTGAAGTGCTTGGGTCGCTCAAATATCTATAAGACAAAGAGGGATATACAAAGAGGGATATACCACATGCAAAGTAAAATGTTCACCCTGTCAATATACAGGGTGTCTTATTAATGCAGTAACATTGAATATTTTCGGAATCGTTGAAGGTATTGAAACATTTTGGACGTGTGATAGCACAGGAATAAACATTTCCCACGTGGACAATACTCGTACTTTTTCTATCTACAAATATTATAAAGTCACTACAGTCTTTCTAACGCAACTGTTTATTTTAAATGCTTTTGAAAGCGCATATAACTTGCATCAATTTTTACGAATTGTGGTAAAATTTATTATTATTATTATTTTTATTATTTATATAGTTATTACTAATTTGTTACGTTCCAGCCTATTACTTACAATTTAAGCATAGACTATATCAACAATTATTATTGTATACTATGTATCAGCAAGTAATGAAAATACATGTTTCTACTATTACACGTAACATAATACTTGTTTTATTTATTCATTATTTTTCCTGAAGAGATAAGAGTCATCAGGCCATCTCTCTAGCCAACCATTCTACATGTTTTACATTTTGATTATGCCACACATGTTATTAGAAGTAAAGGCTGCAAAACGTGAAAATTCCATACAGTAGTAGCTACTCTATAAGAAAACTCAGTTTTGATGAACTGCAGAACAACAAAGACAAATAACTGACGTAGATTTAAACTGGCCCAGGCAGTAGTGGACAAAAGAGAAAAGGCAGAGCCGCAGAAAGACGAATTTGATAGAACACAAATAACGAATAGAAGAGGAAATCAAGTGCAGTGACTGACTGAGAAAACATATGTTAATAAACTATACAGGGAGAGTATGGAAGCATTTGCTTTACCGTTTGGGAGACAAATTATTCATATATGTTAATATTTTTAGTGAGCGGTGTATCAGTCCTTCGCAAATGTAACAGGTCACTGAATGTGCAGATTGCAGGGTAGCGTATTCGAGCAGCGGACAGCAGGAAGAGGGAAGGATAATAGTTTTAAACATTGCAAATATTTATTTGGTTCATTAACCTAGGTTTCGACACCTCTAAGGATGTCTTCATCAGAATTAAATTTTAAGAAACCGTAAAATTACATTGCGAGGAGGCAATGGTCAAAGTTTAGGACAGACATCAGAGTCATACGTGCCAAAAGGTAGGACGTGTCTAATTTTAATTTTGACTTGAGAATATCCGCTCTCAACTTTGACCACTGGTTTCTCGCAATGCAATTTTACCGATTCTTAAAATTTCATTTTGATGAAGACATCCCTAGAGGTGTCGAAACCTAGGTCACTGTGCCAAACAGTTATTTGCAACCGGTTGATTGTGAGATTTCTATGTTGAGGATCAGGGAAGGAGTTCCCAACTGTTTTTGTTTTATTTTTGGGCACAACTAAGATACTAGATAAGGGAGACCTATTGTTACAATTTGTTAGGTGACAAGAATTGGGTGTCTGATGTGAAGTACTGCGCTGGGGTAAATGTATTCGAATTGAGCAACCGAAGAAGTAGATGTAGCGTATGGTAGTCACGTCTGTCAGAAACCGACTTGAAGAAGACACTAGACATACAGCATTCGGCGAGCACCGAACAAGTACAGGCCAGGTGTCGAACAGTCGAGGTGTTCGCCGTGGCGTCGAGGAGTACTCACAAAATGGAGAGCGCTTTAGATCAGAAATCCACAGAATACCGTAAATCGAATCACTCTAGGAACATTATTTGAGCCATTCAGTAGCTCTACGGAATGGAAAGTAACCAGGATCTCTTACATGGTGCACCCGTCGTCTAGGGGTAGAATTTTTGACTAGTAATCAAAACGTCCTCCGTCATCGTTCAGAACCTTCTCACTGCTTAAATGGTAATTAATTTTATTAAACAATGTAGAAAGCTCAACGTCTCCCCAAAATTTATTGACGACTATTTAGGTAAATCGTGCCATAGATCGCCGATCCTCAAAAAGATACTTATTGTGCAGGTTTAATAGTAGAATTTATTATCTTTATGCTAAGGAAGATAGTTTGAATGAGAAGGCTTATATGTTATACTCAGAAATTACTAAAGTTACACTACTGGCCATTAAAAATGCTACATCAAGAAGAAATGCATATGATAAATGGGCATTCATTGGACAAATATATTATAGTAGAGCTGATATGTGATTATATTTTCACGCAATTTGGGTACATAGATCCTGAGAAATCAGTACCCAGAACAACCATCTCTGGCCTTAATAACGGCCTTGATACCCCTGAGCATTGAGTCAAACAGAGCTTGGATGGCGTGTACAGGTACAGCTGCCCATGCAGCTTCAACACGACACCACAGTTCATCAAGAGTAGTGACTGGCGTATTGTGACGAGCCAGTTGCTCGGCCACCATTGACCAGACGTTTTCAACTGGTGAGAGGTCTGGAGAATGTGCTGACCAGGGCAGCAGTCGAACATTTTCTGTATCCAGAAAGGCCCGTACAGGACGTGCAACATGCTGTCGTGCATTATCCTGCTGAAATGTAGGGTTTCGCAGGGATCGAATGAAGGGTACAGCCACGGGTCGTAACATATCTGAAATGTAACGTCCACTGTTCAAAGTGCCGTCAATGCGAACAAGAGGTGACCGATGACGAATACATGCTTCCAATGTGCGTTCACCGCGATGTCGCCAAAGACGGATGCGACCATCATGATGCTGTAAACAGAACCTGGATTCATCCGAAAAAATGACGTCTTGCCATTCGTGCAACCAGATTCGTCGATGAGTACACCATCGCAGGTGCTCCTGTCTGTGATGCAACGTCAAGGGTAACCGCAGCCACGGTCACCGAGCTGATAGTCCATGCTGCTGCAAACGTCGTCGAACTGTTCGTGCAGATGGTTTTGTCTTGCAAACGTCCCTATCTGCTGACTCAGGGATCGAGACGTGGCTGCACGATCCGTTACAGCCACGCGGATAAGATGCCTGTCATCTCGACTGCTAGTGATACGAGGCCGTTGCGATCCAGCACGGCGTTCCGTATTACCCTCCTGAACCCACCGATTCCATATTCTGCTAACAGCCATTGGATCTCGAGCAACGCGAGCAGCAATGTCGCGATAAGACAAACTGCAATCGCGATAGGCTACAATCCGACCTTTATCATAGTCGGAAACGTGATGGTACGCATTTCTCCTCCTTACACGAGGCATCAAAACGACGTTTCACCAGGCAACGCCGGTCAACTGCTGTTTGTGAATGAGAAATCGGTCGGAAACGTTCCTCATGTCAGCACGTTGTAGGTGTCGCCACCGGCGCCTTCTTGTATGAATGCTCTGAAAAACTAATCATCTGCACACCACAACATCTTCTTCCCGCCGGCTAAATTTCGCGTCTGTAGCACATCATCTTCGTGGTGTAGCAATTTAAATGGCCAGTAGTGTAGTGCTACTTGTTTTAATTTCCAAATAGAGTCCTTTTGGTTAATGGCAGATGAATGGCTGGCGCTACGCAAAGAGGAGATTACGAATAGGCACGACAAGAAGCTTGCTAGCTTAACTGGAAAGCTTAATGGAAACTTTAAAACAACTAGTCACAATAGTGCCACAAGTGAGCCTAAGTTCTTCCAGCGTGTCGTCAATAAAACAGATATCGCGTTCTCACCTCCTGAGAATGCACTTCTTTCGAAAGAGTTGAAATTTAATATCGAACCAGAAGCAGTAAAATCGAATACTTTATAAAATATAATAGTGGATCTAAAAATTGGCCTAGAATGTTCAAAAACGCCCAAAATTATACAAACACGTTTGGCTTACGAATCTTGTAAAATTTTGAGTTATGGTTTACATAATAGTCAAAAAGACAATAATGCACGCAAGACCTTAAAAAGCATCAACCAAAAATTATTACAGAACGATGCTCTTATTACGAAATCAGATAAGGGGAATTCTGTAATTATATCTACCAAAAAAGAATATGAAAAGTTCATAGGAGAAATTCGTAAAAAGAGGCTTATCATCATGAACACAAAGCCCCCTAAAATGAGACGTCAATTTAAGGTCCATAAAAATACATCATCCAATCCGTCCAATCGTTGATAGTGGAGAGAGCGCCTATCACAAATTGGCAAGGTACTTACATAATAAAATAAAAGATAATTTTTTTTTGTAAAAAAATTACACAATAAATATTCCATTGAATTAGCCAGGTTTTTGGGATCTGTAACCTGGTCTGACGAATCCAAACTCGTCTCTTTCGATGTAACAAGTGGATATACAAATGTACCTGTTGACCAAACCCTCCAGGTTTTAAAATGCAATTTCGTCACCAGACAATATCGGACATCGAAGTCAATGAGACAATGAATTTGCTACAGATTGTCTTCAGATATAATTATTTCACCTTCAATTATAAAATGTATTCTCAACCCTTCGGATTAGCTATGGGAAGCCTACTAGATGGTATTCTTTCTGAAATTTTTCTGAACTCTGTAGAATCCGATTTTTTTCTCCAGTAACGCAGAGATTTTGAGTAAAATAAAATTTTATGCAAGATATGTTGACGATATAATCTTTGTCATTAATGACACTAAAAATGATATAGACCACATATTTTCAATATTTAACGAGTTTCATGAAAACATTAATTTCACGTACAAAACTGAGTCCTCTATGAGGTCCTTAAATTATTTAGATATCACCTTCAGCATACTGGACAGCCACATTGCTTTTAATACATATCGAAAAAATACATATTCTGATAATATTATTCCTGCTGACTCTGCACATCCACAAGCCCAAAAAATGGCCTTCTTTCATTCAAGTCTACATCGTGCCATGGCTATCCCCCTTTCCCCGGAGGCGCTAGAAACGGAATTAGTTACGCTGGAAACTATCGGTAAAAATAACGGTTACAATTCACACTTAGTAAGACGAATGTACGGTCAGAAAATAAATAAAAATCATAATACGGCTTCCACATTAGGTGATGCAGTATATGATGAACCATTGGCAACTATATCTGTTCCTTTCAGAGGTAAAAAAAGGTTACAAATAAGGACGTTTACTTAAAACCTATGGATTTAGAGTAGCCTTCTCCACTAATAATAATTTGAAAAAGAACCTAATCCACTTTTTACAATTCGCTGGTGATAAACTTTCTCTGTCTGGGGTTTACAAAATTACCTGCGGTGACTAGATATAAGGAACTTATTCCCACCAGATGTGGTGACGGTACGCGAGGTTCCACCTTCGCTGAACATCTTGTACAAACGGCTCACGCGCCTAATCCCCTGGCCAGTACCGAGCTGCTTCATTCTGAAGTTAAGGGTATGAAATTAGACATATTAGAAGAAATGGAGATTTTTAAACATCTATGGTATGACAAAGACTGCATCCTTAACGACCAACTTCAGTTAAAAAACAAAAATTTTTTGAGGGTTTTATCGCCTTGCTCGGTGCTTCACATTCTACCATACGACACCATACGATAGCCGATGCATTCATGCGGTCGCTTGGTGCCACGGATGGTCAATTGGCTCAGTCACGCTCTAGGTTCCCTTAATTTTAGTTATGACGGCTGTCCTTACAAACGTGAGCACACTAATACAACACACATGCTTTTTTCATTCATTTAACGCCTTATATTGAGTGATTCTTGTACATGTTCACAGTATTCTCAAGCTCCAATATTTCCATTATGGTCCAAATAGCCATTCCCACTTATAATTATCCAAGTTGAATGTGGTGATCGAAGGATGTTTTTTTAGTCATATTCATTCCAAGTCCGAGCTCTGGCCTAATATTAGGAAATAAATCCTTAACCTTCCAAAAAAAAAAAAAAAAAAAAAAAAGAAAAAATGTCGTACGTCTCTTCACGCATATGCACATAACTTTGCATACCATTTTGGTAACTCCCGATAGCACTAATCACTTCGACCCCTGTCGATCAGTACATAACAAGGGCGATGAAAGCGACGTTCTAAGTCCTTTCACGCATGTATATTAAACCCATTACATTATTTGACCTTTCACGTCAACAGCTATTAGAACACAAAGGTAATTTGTCTGTTCCACGTTGTAAAGTTGTTGCTTTAATTTGTGGTGTAAGCGGTGCTGATGTTCAAGACCATAAAAGCGGGTTAAAAGCTGTGAGCTGTCTGGGGAAGTTAACCTTGCATTACTGAGCAACTGTTTCACCAGGTATCCAGTCTAGCTTACCAAATTCCCAACCAGACTAACATTAATTATAATCTCTTAATGGTCATACGACAACCGGTGATAAGTATATAAAAAAAGAGAATTTAAATAAAAAGAAATAAATCAGTTTATATTTGGAAATATATTTTGACATTGATCATTGAAATTTCAGCATATTAAACTCGATTCATAACTAAGCTGGTGCCTTATTTAGGATTGTGAAAATGTGAGATTGTAATCTTACGGAACACTTCAAATATGGAGCCAAGATTGGGATACTGCATACAACACTGCATTCATAAAATAACACACGAAGAACGTTGAAACATATGCAAGAGGAAATTAACCACAAGCAACCGATTCAATTTTCACCCAAAGAAGTTACGTTCGTAACACAATCCTGTCCGTCATGTAATTACCACACACTGGTATACTAAATTCATACTAACTCTCTGTGAAATCTTCCCGAAAAGAATAGCTGAGGGCTACTTTGATGATTACACGACATGCTTCACGTGGTCAACTTGGTTTACACAAATAGTGTAACTCCAAAATAATTTTGATAGTTAAAATAAATTAGATCGAAAAGCAATTTACAAAAGAAAAACCTCGAACTGGTTACTATTGTCTTACTATTAACCTGATGTGTCAAACAATTGTATAAGCACGTGGTACTGGTCTCACAAAGTACACCGCACGTGGGTTGAACATAAAAATAAAAGTTGTTATATTGAAAAATATTGTCAAGACGAGACGTTATAACCTCACGCACATTCGCATTTAAGATTGATGATCTTAGTTAGAGTTACTGATCAACACGTGGTTGCACTTTACTCACAAAGCAGTGACAAAGCAACTACCGGAGTATATTCTGAACTTCACACTCGAATTACACTGCGCTGCAATTTAAGATAACATTAGATATTTTAGAGCTAAACCTGAAATAAAGGTGATTAAATTTTCAGTTAGGCTGAACTTAAGAAATCCATTGTCCTACGGACTTAGCAGACACACGCTTAGCTGGAGATCTTACCACTTCAGACGCTCGCCACGGACAGACTGCCCTGGTCCCTTCCTAAGGGGTGCCTCACAAATACAAACTGAAGTGACCAGAGAGGCAGCTTCCTATACCAACATGACAAGGGATGGACAGGACCATACTAAGGATAGAAACCTCTTTGCTTTTAGAAAGCATAGCTACCTGTTCCGACGTTGGTCCTACTGTTCTCTAGCAGACAGGCTTGTCTGCTACCATCCAGCATGCAACTAGAAATACATTTGCTCATTCATCCTTTCACACAGAAGGGAAGGGGGATGACAGTATCTTATCATATGAAGCATACAAAAGAAAGCGAATGTAGGTTCCGTATGAATCTGTGTGACATGAATTACATATAAACTGTGTTTTATAGTGTAGTAGTGTGACAGATCGTTCTTGTTTATGTGTAAATGTAACACGTTCCACTACTCATTCTCCTCCCAGATAGTCAGAAACGCCACAGTAAATTTAGAAGAGGAATTTACGCCGTAAATGACAACAGATTCAAGAAATTAACATGAAAGGAATCCAACAGAGACCTTTCAACGTTATATGCGTTCACAGACATCATTTGATTAAGCTTCGTGGCTCAGTACCTCAAGTACCTGATTTTAAGAAACTAGTTTAGCTTTAGGCTCTTTTTACACTATTTTGGTGCATAACCGATAGCACTAGTCAAAATGACTTTTGTGCTCATTAGATATTAAGGGCGATGAAGGCGACATTGTACGTCCTTTCACGCAATTACATTAAGCCTATCGTATTAACTTTTCTGGTCAAAAGTGCTTAGAATTTAATATGGTGACTTTACACGCTTATCCAAGCGTAGTCATCAAGTACTATCACCAATCCCAAGTAATTGAAAAATTCATCCCCCATATTTTTAGCCTCCTTCTAGCTTATGGTATTTTGTCTGTCCTGCGTGCATGCGTTTTGACCATCTGTGGAATTTGCTATCCTGCATATGTAGTTTCAGCCTATCCACGTTCTATAGTTCTATAAAATCGTCCTCGAGCTAGGGCGTTATACACACACACGCATTAACTTCCTGCGCCTTTGACCCGGTCATCAGATCACTTTCGTAACACATTTTATGCCAATCACATGGAAGAAGACGATTTCTCAATTTCTGCATTCACGTTCTTTTCTGACATTCTCACAGCCTAGCTGCCGGCGCCACCTCGGTTTTCCTGAGAGCCCGCGGCCCACCGAACGTTGGCTGGGGTAAGGAAGCACGCTTCTGACATTTGAGCTAAGTACAGCTACAAGGGTCAGTCCAAAAGAAATGCACACCTTTTTTAAAAAAAAAATCCATCTTTTATTCTATATGTTTGAAAGTTTTACAGTGTGTAGATACATCCTTTACGAACAATATTTTCATTTCTCCACATAATTTCCATCCCTCTCAACTGCCTTGCGTCATCTTGGAACCAGCGCCTGTATACCCGCACGGTAATATTTTGGACCAACCTGTTGGATCCACTGTTTGGCAGCGTGCATCTTCAAACCTTGTTCCACGAAGAGAGTCTTTCAATTTCCCGAAGAGATGATAGTCACATGGGGCCAGGTCAGGACTGTAAGGCGGGTGTTTCAGTGTTGTCCATTGGAGTTTTGTGATCGCTTCCATGGTGTTTTGACTGACATGTGGCCGTGCATTGTCGTGCAACAGCAAAACATCCTGCTTTTGCTGATGTGGTCGAACACGACTCAGTCGAGCTTGAAGTTTCTTCAGTGGTGTCACATATGCATCAGAATTTATGATGGTTCCACTTGGCGTGATGTCCACAAGGAAGAGCCCTTCAGAATAGAAAAACACCATAGGCATAACTTTTCCAGCAGAAGGTGTGGTTTTGAATTTTTTTACTTGGGTGAATTTGCATGATGCCACTCCATTGATTGCCTCTACGTCTCTAGTGAAAAATGATAGAGCCATGTTCCATCACCTGTCACAATTCTTCCAAGAAATTCATCTCCACCATTCTCGTACTGTTCCAAAGCTTCGCTGGATACCGTTTTTCTTGTTTCTTTGTGAGCCACTGTCAACATCCTAGGAACTCACCTGGCACAAACCTTTTTTAACGCACAAACCTTTTTTAATGCACAAACCTTTTTTAACGCCAACACTTTCAGTATTCTGCGAACACTTCCTTCCCCTATCCCAACATAGCGTGACAATTCGTTCACTGTGATGCGTCTGTCAGCAGTCACCAATTCGTTAAGTCTCTGCACATTGTCTGGAGTGTGTGGAGTACAGGCCCTGCCGCTGCGAGGACGATCTTCAATAGTGCCGTGCCTGCTTTCATCACGTAACCTGCTTGCCCACCGACTAACTGTACTGCGATCGACAGAAGCATCTCGATACACCTTTCTCAACCCCTTGTGGATGTTTCTCACTGTCTCGTTTTCACAGCACAGGAATTCTATGACAGCACATTGCTTCTGACGAACGTCAAGTGTAGCAGCCATCTTGAAGACATGCTGTGACAGTGCCACTCACGGGAACAGGTTGAACTAAGTTTGAAAACAAGCGAAAAGGATGTATCTACAGACTGTAAAACTTTCAGACATGCAGAATGAAAACTGTATTTTTACAAAAATAGTCTGCATTTCTTTTGGAGTGACCCTCGTATTAACATGGTAGGCACGTACCATTTATTTTACATTTTATGCGAGTCTTTTGCCCTTTTGGGAGTTCTGTATTAATATTGGGTCCTGCCTCTTTTGGTAGTATGTAGTTTTAGTGTGTTGCGAAGAAGCTGTGGTTATCTGCGCCGAATCCTAGGTCAATATCCGGTTTCTATTTGCAATCGAGGCGGATTCTTTATAATCATTGACTTTATTAATGTACGAAAGAAGCAGCAGCACAAAGTGTCTTGCAAATATTGTTTTGGATAAACGAAAGTAATGTCAAATATATGGCACATAGCATAGTTATACACCAGATACAAAAGAATAAAAAGTTTGAATAGCTTTAAATACGCTGGAGAGTGGATTACAGCCATTGAGCTGCATTAAGTAGCGATAAAAATGGAATTAGCTCTCCAAACCATACAAAAGATCTACAGTAAGAAGTTTTTTTTTTCTAAAGATATCAAAGTTCATTCTTACGACTCTGATGAAAAACCTTGTCGCAAAGTATCTGAGTATTTTACTCTCTCTGAGACTTTTGTACTAGCTGAATTGTACCGAATAGAGAAAGAACTTACAGAATATGATGGGTGAAAATTACAAATTCGAAATCTACACAAAAAATCATAACACAGAACATATTATAAAATACAAAAATTTACGGTCACAATGCATAAACGCAAGAGCCTGGTGTCATACCAGCATATACACTAAATGGCCTGCATGTACAACATTTTGAGACTAGAATACCCTGGCACATGAACGTTGAAAAGTTATAGAGAGATTCTGGAAGAGTCACAAAACAGAATTTTTTCATAACAATGGCAGTGACATTATAACAATGGCAGTGACATTTGGGACTGTCCCAGACGAAAAACGAACAACTGATATCAAATAGTCGGATGAACACTGAACTAGATACTGTATATTTTTGAAAATAATAGATGAGAGCAAAGGCCACTATGGTTGTTCATTTATAGCGGTCTGTACATGGTCGATTGAAGAAATAAACACATAAAAACAATTGAATAGGCAGCAAACTTCTGTACGATACCAGATCGTACAGATTCACAGATACTAACCTTCATTCTCTTTAAATGTCAGGGTCGCCTTGAAATCCTGGTCACCAGCAGATTCAAGGACGAACTGCTGTGGAGTCTTGGTAATAGGAGCAGCCAGCTTTGAGTCCTCATCAGTTACATATTTCAGAGGTGTCAGTTTTTGGTTCTCTTTTAATGGAACCACAGACGTTGTATAACTGTAGTCAGGAGACCTCTCCACCTTTTGAACAGGTAGTTTTGTTGCTAATATCTGTTTTGTCATACCGATGCTGTTTGATGTGGTCCAGTCGCCGTTCCTTGGTGTCTCTATAGTTGGGCCTAAATGCTCAGTTGTTGTGTCACTGTCCAGAAGGCGGATTGCCAGTGCCTCTTCTGTACCCAGTTTTGGAAGTTCAGTTGTCGATCTCACCTGAACTGCTTCTGAGTCCACTGGTGTCTCCTCAGCATCAATGTCACTGAGCGGAAACCGCGAGCTCACTGAAGCTAGGTAGTTGAGTGCAGACCTCGCGTTCTGTAGCACCCCACTGAAATCTATCATGGACACATAGTTTGGTTGATCCATTGCCAGCCACAGCAATAGGATCAGGGAGGTTGAGTGCCGCATCATGTGACTTCAGTATGTCAACCTGTAACACCACAGAATTTTCAAATACTCTCATTACTGACATATTCGTTAGCATCATTACTATTAATATTATCATAACTGTTAGTTCCATTGCAGGTCATGACTTTCAGTTTTAATGTCGGAGTCAGAATTCCTCTCAAATTTGATGCACGCAACTTTTGATAACAATGTCTGTAGAAAAACACCACTAAAAATATAACATCTCAGGAGGAATAGTATTTACAGTAGGAGACTAGACATTATAGAATTAAAAAGTTAGGGCTGTAAGCTTTGGATCAAATATCTAGTGACAACTTTTATTAAAGCATGTTCTCAAAAGTGAGACTGATATTAGGACAGTAAGTATTTTGAGTAAGAAAATTTTTTTCAAAGCAGAGACGAAGGCAATGGGAAATGATGTCCAGTGATGAAGGAGCATTGTGGTTTTTTCCAGCATCACAGATAAAAATAAGACACTTTCAGCAAACAAAGGCAATGTTAAACTCTGACTACACATAGCCCATATCTGGCATACTTTTTTCAGGTTTGGAAACAATTAATATGTGCTTGTATAACACCTCTGATTCATATTATTTGAGTGACCAAAAATAGAAGCACATGTTACCTCTGTGGGGAGACCATGTTTATCCACAAGACATCTGTTTGACATAAGTTCAAATAAATAAAACTGGAATATATTGGGCAAATTACCTACATACATTTCAGATAGGTGAAACAGGCTACCCTGGACACAAATCATTCAAAGCAGACAGCAGATAAGGTCACATTTATTGCAAAATAATATAATGGTAGTCTTGGAATAGAGATCCTAACTTGAATGTTGCCACACAATACTCCCATTGGTATTAGAAATAATTCTGCAAATAACTGCACATTTATATTTTTAGTTTGTAAATCAAATTGTACTGATTGTTCGAAAACACTAGTTTGATAGAAACTTTGTTATAGATGTTAATTAAGATGTGTATATTATGTTAGTTTGAATGTTTGTAGTATCAGACAGAATGTCGAACCCTCTGTTGGCAGCAATCATGACCCATCTTAAGTGTGACTAAGTAGCCTTTGGAATAGACACAATCAATTAAATGATTTTGTAAAAATTAAAACTTATGAAACACTCTTTATAACAGAATAAGCCCAATCACATAATAGAAGAACAGCCCAATTTAGAATCTTGGCAACAATCAGTCATGTATTAACATAGCACATCCATATCTATCATTTACTGAAGTTGCATGTTGTGTGTTAAATTGTATTTTTACTTTTCCCCACAGTTTTTGATTTTAGTTGTATTGTGAAATACTCTTTGCAGTGTTCTACTGAGATATCCACTCATCAGCTTTGGTTAGTCACACAAACTCTTTGTCTCTCTGTGGCAATGCAGGAACGAGTTTTTATCTTTGGTGTGCTCCTCAGGCCTTCAGCCAATCAGGGGACAGTGGTGATTTCACCATGAGGCATGTATACATACACACATATACACATATTTCAATAGGGAACTTCTGACAATGTAATACAGAAGTACTGGCTAAAATTTTTTTCCATTACGTTCACTGTCAGTATGATGTACTTGTTTTATTCTGCAAATCTTGAGATACTAAGTGTTAATTAGAAATGTGGTATGTCTGGTAACCTGTATAATTTTTTTTATTATGATATATTTGTTCTGGTTTAATGCTGTCAGGGAATGTTATGAAAAACAATATCACTGACAGATAGTAAACACTTGTGCAGGAGTGCTGTCCCTGAAAGCATGTGTGACATCACAGCATACCACACAGGAGACTTACTCAGTCGTGAAATGTAAGTGTGAACAGATGCAAGTGGTGTGCACAGTAGTGCCTATGTGAGGCGCAATTGTTATTAACGAGGCACCAAGAGCATGATCAGTGTGGGCAGAAGCAAGAGACTTCAATATCATCAAGATTGGGCCATATAATTGGTCAATAAGAATCAAAATGTGCCCACATTGTTACTTGGAGCAAAGGGAACACTGTAGGTGACAGCAAAGATGGTGGATTGACATCTGCAACGAATTCTAAGGTTGTGTTCATTTGATTCGCATTAGAAACTCCATTAGACCTTTCCCAGTGTTAACCTCAGTGAATTTCTTTTTTCAGTAATAAGTGTTGTACATAAAAACTGTAGGTATCTGATATTCTCATTACCCTCAGCCTACTTAGGGTCCCATTTCTTTCCAGTTATTAAATACTCCAGTGTCATTGTTTAAATAGTGAAAAGAGAAGTTTTCAAGACTATAGTTGCCAGTTTCATTTGTTTGCCAAAAAGATAACTGAAAGCAATTAATAAGGAAGCCTCCACAAATTATCTGTGCTGTTCAACAATATTTAGAGACGAAGTAATTCTTGGTAATCAAGTGAAGTAACTTAAAATTAAAGTAATTCTCGCAATTTCTACTCTAAAAAAGGAATGAACGGAGTTCATGTATTTCAAATCAGTGTCTACTGTAACAACGGTATTGTGTACTGACCTGGTTCATATTTTGGCTTTGTCAATCTGTTGAAAGTCAACAGTTGCTTATTTTAACCATTAAATTTTCTTAAGTAAATAGGAAATGGGGCTACCAGTACACATTTTTTTATGTGGCCCCATACTCTATCTACAAGCAACTGAATTTCAAATCAGTTTCAGACACCATTTGCATTTTGGCAGAAATAAAATTAAAACTTGAATTTCATGGCAATAAAATAATAAACATCATTAAAAATATTTCAAGGGAATATAAAATAAATAAAGGATCAAAAAATAGTACATTTTAACTGAATATGAAAATGAATGAAAGCTAGATATGATAAATTTTTAACAGAACAAAAAAACCTGCACATGAAAAAATCAAATTTTTTGAAATTAAATTTTAATGAATTTTTCATTTTCATTTTTGCCAATAAATAGTTTTCTTGTAAGTTGAGAACTTAAAAACTTCAAAATATAGAAGAATTAAAATCCAGAGCAAAAGAATTAAATATTAAAGGAGACTCTAGACTTAATGAATTTAATCTTATTCACAAAAAAATCGTTATTCACAATAATTGTATGTTACTAATTTTGAGTAGTCATCTTATAGAAATAAATAAAATAATTAATTAGTTCTTTTGGTATTACCAGCAAATGAATAACAATCTATTTTTGCATTATGTGTTTTAAAATGAGAAATCCAGTGAATACTGGCATTATCAGAATCATCAAAATTAAGTATACAACATTCAATTTTGTTCTCATTTATTAGATAATATATCTGTCATAAAACTGCCTCTAACAGGATTAATTTTTAAATTTGTTAACAAGATTTTCTATATCGAAATTAGATAAAGGGTAATTATTTTTTAATACATTTTCGTATTTTTTACTTCATTTCCTTACCTTTCCATTGCTAAATAATATCATTTTTGTTCTTCGAATTCCCTTCTTTTTGTCGTTTTATCTGTCACTGTTTTTGCTACTGTACCAGCAGTACATGGTAACGCTGTGAATAACAATTGTAAAAATCTACCTTCACCTTTTGTTAATCCAGAATCTGTTCTTTTCTTGTTTTCTAAGATGCCAAATAACTTCTTTTCACAACTAGAGTACCTAATGGTATAAGTAAATTACTACCAGTTCCTTATCTCGTTTCTTTTCTTACATGCATCAGGTAAAAATTATCAATACTATTTAACTGCTCATTACTTATTTTTTAATTGTTTCTGGTTCAGGTTTACCACTTGGCAGCAATCTGTAAAAAACTGTAAAATTCTTCATTTATGGAAACTTAAATTTTATACAAAATTTGTCAAAACATCTTATTCAATATATTGAAACAATTTACAGTCCCCAACCATCGTCATCCATCCCCATTCCATATTTTCCTATTTCATGCATTATCCTGGTAACTGCAGTTGCTGTTAATTTTTTGTCAAGTGAAGCATCTTTACCACACAGACTTTCTTTTGCAGCTAACTGAAGTTCTTTATCTGTGTCATGTCTACTTCCTAAATTTTTAATCTCTATACGCAACATTACGTTTATACAAGCTTCATATAATGCATTTGCTCCTTTAACACCTCTAGCTAGTGATTTTTTCTTATTTTGCTCCTGGTCCACAATAATTATAATCAGGAAGATACATTTCCAAAAGTAACATACACTCCTGGAAATTGAAATAAGAACACCGTGAATTCATTGTCCCAGGAAGGGGAAACTTTATTGACACATTCCTGGGGTCAGATACATCACATGATCACACTGACAGAACCACAGGCACATAGACACAGGCAACAGAGCATGCACAATGTCGGCACTAGTACAGTGTATATCCACCTTTCGCAGCAATGCAGGCTGCTATTCTCCCATGGAGACGATCGTAGAGATGCTGGATGTAGTCCTGTGGAACGGCTTGCCATGCCATTTCCACCTGGCGCCTCAGTTGGACCAGCGTTCGTGCTGGACGTGCAGACCGCGTGAGACGACGCTTCATCCAGTCCCAAACATGCTCAATGGGGGACAGATCCGGAGATCTTGCTGGCCAGGGTAGTTGACTTACACCTTCTAGAGCACGTTGGGTGGCACGGGATACATGCGGACGTGCATTGTCCTGTTGGAACAGCAAGTTCCCTTGCCGGTCTAGGAATGGTAGAACGATGGGTTCAATGACGGTTTGGGTGTACCATGCACTATTCAGTGTCCCCTCGACGATCACCAGTGGTGTACGGCCAGTGTAGAAGATCGCTCCCCACACCATGATGCCGGGTGTTGGCCCTGTGTGCCTCGGTCGTATGCAGTCCTGATTGTGGCGCTCACCTGCACGGCGCCAAACACGAATACGACCATCATTGGCACCAAGGCAGAAGCGACTCTCATCGCTGAAGACGACACGTCTCCATTCGTCCCTCCTTTCACGCCTGTCGCTACACCACTGGAGGCGGGCTGCACGATGTTGGGGCGTGAGCGGAAGACGGCCTAACGGTGTGCGGGACCGTAGCCCAGCTTCGTGGAGACGGTTGCGAATGGTCCTCGCCGATACCCCAGGAGCAACAGTGTCCCTAATTTGCTGGGAAGTGGCGGTGCGGTCCCCTACGGCACTGCGTAGGATCCTACGGTCTTGGCGTGCATCCGTGCCTCGCTGCGGTCCGGTCCCAGGTCGACGGGCACGTGCACCTTCCGCCGACCACTGGCGACAACAATGATGTACTGTGGAGACCTCACGCCCCACGTGTTGAGCAATTCGGCGGTACGTCCACCCGGCCTCCCGCATGCCCACTATACGCCCTCGCTCAAAGTCCGTCAACTGCACATACGGTTCACGTCCACGCTGTCGCGGCATGCTACCAGTGTTAAAGACTGCGATGGAGCTCCATATGCCACGGCAAACTGGCTGACACTGACGGCGGCGGTGCACAAATGCTGCGCAGCTAGCGCCATTCGACGGCCAACACCGCGGTTCCTGGTGTGTCCGCTGTGCCGTGCGTGTGATCATTGCTTGTACAGCCCTCTCGCAGTGTCCGGAGCAAGTATGGTGGGTCTGACACACCGGTGTCAATGTGTTCTTTTTTCCATTTCCAGGAGTGTATTAATTAAAGTATTAAGTAATTCTTTTCCATATTTTTCTGATGTCCAAGTGAGGTAAGTTATTCAAAAATGTAATGAAATAAGACATAACTTTCGAACAATTATTAATAAACTCATTAAATTTATTTGTTAACATTCTTTATTCCAACTTTTTCGTAGTAATAATTTTTGTTTCCAGCCAATTCTTCTACATGAATTACTGCTAATTTATAGGTTAATGGACAGTATTCAATAATTGACAGACATCTTTGCCAATTTTTTCATCTAAACTTGAAGCTGGATCGAAATCAGCTGGTTTTTTTCAAAAATAAACATCATCGACTTCTTTTATTGAACATTTATAATTATTTCCTTTATTTTATTTTTTTTTTTTTTTGGATTACTATCAGAATATAATGCACCTTAATGCTATAATATATCTACATAATTTGATAAATCAACAGCAACAAGTATTTATTCATATCATCAATTGTAATCTGATTTTTCGTAAAAAATTCGTTAATCCATTTGTACCTTCATACGATTTGTCAACAACTGTTAATTTATCACAATCTAATTTAAATGGTTTTTTACTAACAGATTTAAATCTGCTGTCAGGTCTTATCTAAAAATTATATCTATGCTATGGTTGTTATATTATAGTATCCTTTCACTTACATTTTTTTAAATATTTGATGCTTGTTCATCAACTTTTAACTTCTTCTTATCTTTAACCTTCTCGTCTCTTTTATTCATAAATTTTCTATTTTTCTTTCTCTTAGAGTATAATCTCTATCATATTGTTTGATTGTTGGTGTATCATTAACTTCTTCTAAATAATGTTGTTGTTGATGATAAGGAACAACTTGACATCTTGGGTTGTCGGGTGTTCTGCCGGATATCAGCGTCGTACTTGCACGATATTTCGGTCACGTAGCTCGAGACCTTCATCAGGTGCGACCTGAGACTGCTCCTCGAGTGGACCTGGTCCAGTATTTATGCCTATGGCCTTCCCCCTCCACCAACGGCTGCAGGCGCTTCCTCTGTGGTCCGCGCCCATTCCCTGCGACCTGCTGGAGCGTTGCTGCTCCGTTTTCCGTCCGCTGCGGTTCTAGGTGTTCCCTCTGCGGTCCGCGCCCACCAAACCCGCTCCTGGGCGTTTCATCTACGGTCTGGGGTACCAGGCGTTCCCCCTGCGGTCCGCGCCCGCTCTCCACGACCTGTTGGAGCGTTACCGCTCCGTTTTTTGTCCGCTGCGGCTCTGGATGTTCCCTCTGCGGTCCGCGCCCACCAGTCCCAGTTCTGGGTGTTCCATCTTCGGTCTGGTGCTCCTGGCAGTCCGTCAGGGGCTCGTTTACCATCTCCATGTCTCTGGTTCTCCTGTTTGTGTAGTGTTGCAGCTGGCCCCGTTGCTCCTTTAACAATTCCAGAGCCGGATCCCAGGCTCTGCTTAGCTGGTACCCTGTGTCACGATTCCTACGTACACAACAGCCAAGTACTTGAAAGGTCTCCTGGCTCCATATGTGGGGAAATGTATTCACCACATCCGCAACTCAGGAGATTTCCTGCAACGCCTCAAGCAACTGCACATCACGGATTCGGACATCATGGTTAGTTTTGATGTGGTATCGCTGTTCACCAGGGTCCCACTGAAGGACTCACTAGAACTGATTGCAGAGAAATTTGATGGTGCTCTGTTGGACCTGTTCAGTCATACACTGACATCCACGTATTTCCTGTACAGAAACCAATATTACGAGCAAACTGAAGGTGTAGCTATGGGCAGCCCACTGTCCCCTGTGGTTGCCAACATGTTTATGGAGAGTTTTGAGGAGAGGGCATTGGAGACAGCCACATTCAAATCCACATGCTTCTTTAGGTATGTGGATGACACCTTCGTGATCTGGCCACATGGGATGGACAGGCTCAATGAGTTTCTTGAACATCTTAACTCATGCCACCCTAATATCAAGTTCACCATGGAACTGGAGAAGAATGGCCAGCTGCCATTTCTGGATGTACTAGTCCAGAGGAAAGCAGATGGATCAATTGGCCACAGTGTGTACCGAAAACCAACACACACTGATTTATATCTGCAGGCCAGCAGTTGTCACCACCCTGCACAGAAGAATGGGGTTCTGAAGACTTTGGTCCACAGAGCACGTGCCCTATCAGACCAAGAGAATCTACCCACAGAGATAGAACGTCTCAAAACAGTTTTCTCCAAGAATGGATACACGGACAGACAAATTGAGAGGGCACTCCGACCAGCCACTATACCACATGTTCCTGAAGAAGACCAAGATGAAGCAAAGAAGGTGGCATATCTGCCCTATGCTGGCTCTATTTCTGCCAGAATCAGTAGGATCCTGCGTAAACACAATATCAAGTGTGTTTTCTGTCCATCCAACAAGATCGGGGGACTGCTGGGGAGTGTCAAAGACGACCTGGGGTTACGAAAACCAGGGATTTACAATATACCTTGTCAATGTGGCATGTCCTACATTGGCCAGACGACAAGAACTGTGGAGATCAGGTGCAAAGAACATCAGAGGCACACTAGATTAAGACAGGTGACTAAGTCAGCCATTGCTGAACACTGTCTAGAACTAGATCATACCATGAAGTATGAGGATACCAAGATTCTAGCACAAACACCCAGATTTTGGGACAGCGTTATAAGAGAATCGATTGAGATTAAAATGGCTGACGATCTTGTGAATCGTGACACAGGGTACCAGCTAAGCAGAGCCTGGGATCCGGCTCTGGAATTGTTAAAGGAGCAACGGGGCCAGCTGCAACACTACACAAACAGGAGAACCAGAGACATGGAGATGGTAAACGAGCCCCTGACGGACTGCCAGGAGCACCAGACCGAAGATGGAACACCCAGAACTGGGACTGGTGGGCGCGGACCGCAGAGCGAACATCCAGAGCCGCAGCGGACAAAAAACGGAGCGGTAACGCTCCAACAGGTCGTGGAGAGCGGGCGCGGACCGCAGGGGGAACGCCTGGTACCCCAGACCGTAGATGAAACGCCCAGGAGCGGGTTTGGTGGGCGCGGACCGCAGAGGGAACACCTAGAACCGCAGCGGACGGAAAACGGAGCAGCAACGCTCCAGCAGGTCGCAGGGAATGGGCGCGGACCACAGAGGAAGCGCCTGCAGCCGTTGGTGGAGGGGGAAGGCCATAGGCATAAATACTGGACCAGGTCCACTCGAGGAGCAGTCTCAGGTCGCACCTGATGAAGGTCTCGAGCTACGTGACCGAAATATCGTGCAAGTACGACGCTGATATCCGGCAGAACACCCGACAACCCAAGATGTCATTAGATCGCCGGGAAAGCCTGAAGAGTTACATCAAAAGTCTCTACGGGGAGGAGATGTATCAGAATATCAAGAAGCTGGACAAGCTACGGCAGAAGAAAGGGAAGATGCTGAGTTCTCTCAGTTTTTTGCTGAGGTGTCGAGATGGAGAAGTGGTACCAGTATTTGCCAGAATTAAACATCACATCAACTCCAGAGCGGCGAACAAGATAAAACGCAGAGCTAGCATGGCACTGGTGAGAGAGAGGATTCGAGATATGCGCCACAGGTTAGATGTTGTGGCCAGGGAGCTGTTACACATTCATCTGTACATGGCAGCCTCCTTAACAAGAGAAGATTGGGATTGGGTAGACCGTGCCTCCTGGTCTTTAGCTGAGTGTGCCAGAAGGAATGCCTCATCTTGCCAATCTGCAAAGTTTGACCGCATGAGCAAGAAAGCACAGCAGATGGAAGAGACACGCACAGTGACGAATCTGAGTGGCATACAGTTTGATGATACAACCTTAAAGGTACTCAGCAAGGGTCTCAACTTTGCTACGACCCCTAGAAACGTACCCATTTCAGGTTTCGTCAGTGCAGTAGAGCAAGTTGCAGCCACACTTCCACCTAATGTGGCAGAGGAAGTCCGCCGAGAGACCTGCAGGGCCCTCACCAAGGCCAGGCCGCCGAAATCGAACATCACAACCGAGGAGAGGCTTGCACTCAAGAAACTACGGGAAGACAACAGCATTGTGGTACTGCCAGCAGACAAAGGGAACTCCACTGTCATCTTGCAGCGGGTGGATTATGATGAGAAAGTACGCCAACTTCTGGAGGACCCTGCATACAGAATTCTGGAGTGTGACACCACGGACAAGGTGGCCAAGAAGACTAGTGCTCTCTTGAAGGAAACAGGGATGCCTGATAAGATCATCAGACAACTACGGGAAAAAGCGCCAGTGCCACCTAGACTGTATGGTCTGCCTAAAATACACAAGGAGGGCGTGCCCCTACGTCCTATTGTCAGTAATATTGGGGCACCTACGTACACAACAGCCAAGTACTTGAAAGGTCTCCTGGCTCCATATGTGGGGAAATGTATTCACCACATCCGCAACTCAGGAGATTTCCTGCAACGCCTCAAGCAACTGCACATCACGGATTCGGACATCATGGTTAGTTTTGATGTGGTATCGCTGTTCACCAGGGTCCCACTGAAGGACTCACTAGAACTGATTGCAGAGAAATTTGATGGTGCTCTGTTGGACCTGTTCAGTCATACACTGACATCCACGTATTTCCTGTACAGAAACCAATATTACGAGCAAACTGAAGGTGTAGCTATGGGCAGCCCACTGTCCCCTGTGGTTGCCAACATGTTTATGGAGAGTTTTGAGGAGAGGGCATTGGAGACAGCCACATTCAAACCCACATGCTTCTTTAGGTATGTGGATGACACCTTCGTGATCTGGCCACATGGGATGGACAGGCTCAATGAGTTTCTTGAACATCTTAACTCATGCCACCCTAATATCAAGTTCACCATGGAACTGGAGAAGAATGGCCAGCTGCCATTTCTGGATGTACTAGTCCAGAGGAAAGCAGATGGATCAATTGGCCACAGTGTGTACCGAAAACCAACACACACTGATTTATATCTGCAGGCCAGCAGTTGTCACCACCCTGCACAGAAGAATGGGGTTCTGAAGACTTTGGTCCACAGAGCACGTGCCCTATCAGACCAAGAGAATCTACCCACAGAGATAGAACGTCTCAAAACAGTTTTCTCCAAGAATGGATACACGGACAGACAAATTGAGAGGGCACTCCGACCAGCCACTATACCACAGGTTCCTGAAGAAGACCAAGATGAAGCAAAGAAGGTGGCATATCTGCCCTATGCTGGCTCTATTTCTGCCAGAATCGGTAGGATCCTGCGTAAACACAATATCAAGTGTGTTTTCTGTCCATCCAACAAGATCGGGGGACTGCTGGGGAGTGTCAAAGACGACCTGGGGTTACGAAAACCAGGGATTTACAATATACCTTGTCAATGTGGCATGTCCTACATTGGCCAGACGACAAGAACTGTGGAGATCAGGTGCAAAGAACATCAGAGGCACACTAGATTAAGACAGGTGACTAAGTCAGCCATTGCTGAACACTGTCTAGAACTAGATCATACCATGAAGTATGAGGATACCAAGATTCTAGCACAAACACCCAGATTTTGGGACAGCGTTATAAGAGAATCGATTGAGATTAAAATGGCTGACGATCTTGTGAATCGTGACACAGGGTACCAGCTAAGCAGAGCCTGGGATCCGGCTCTGGAATTGTTAAAGGAGCAACGGGGCCAGCTGCAACACTACACAAACAGGAGAACCAGAGACATGGAGATGGTAAACGAGCCCCTGACGGACTGCCAGGAGCACCAGACCGAAGATGGAACACCCAGAACTGGGACTGGTGGGCGCGGACCGCAGAGCGAACATCCAGAGCCGCAGCGGACAAAAAACGGAGCGGTAACGCTCCAACAGGTCGTGGAGAGCGGGCGCGGACCGCAGGGGGAACGCCTGGTACCCCAGACCGTAGATGAAACGCCCAGGAGCGGGTTTGGTGGGCGCGGACCGCAGAGGGAACACCTAGAACCGCAGCGGACGGAAAACGGAGCAGCAACGCTCCAGCAGGTCGCAGGGAATGGGCGCGGACCACAGAGGAAGCGCCTGCAGCCGTTGGTGGAGGGGGAAGGCCATAGGCATAAATACTGGACCAGGTCCACTCGAGGAGCAGTCTCAGGTCGCACCTGATGAAGGTCTCGAGCTACGTGACCGAAATATCGTGCAAGTACGACGCTGATATCCGGCAGAACACCCGACAACCCAAGATGTCATTAGATCGCTGGGAAAGCCTGAAGAGTTACATCAAGGAACAACTTGTTTTCCAACTTCTCTGTTTTCTTCAGTAGAGTTAATAACCACTATTTCAGATACATTAACTACAGACTGCCTTGTTTCTTATATTTTTTTCATACTCTGCTCTAGGGTATTCTTTCAACTATTTAAATTCCTCTCTTAATTGTTATTTTATCTACATCTGCATCTAATTCATTACTCTGTAATTCACAATAAAGCACCCAGCACTGGTGTTAAATGAACCAAGTTCAAGCTGTCTCTCTACCGTTCAACTCTCGACTGGCGCACAGGAAAAACGAGCACTTGAATTTTTCTGTGCGAGCCCTGAATTCTCTTATTTTATCGTGATGATCATTTCTCTCTATGTTGGTGGGTGCCAACAGAATGTATTCGCATTTGGAGGAGAAAACTGGTGATTGAAATTTCATGTGACGATCCTGTCACAATGAAAAACTTTGTTTTAATTGATACCCCCTCATGAACCATGGACCTTGCCGCTGGTGGGGAGGCTTGCGTGCCTCATCCATACAGATAGCCATACCGTAGGTGCAACCACAACAGAGGGGTATCTGTTGAGAGGCCAGACAAACGTGTGGTTCCTGAAGAGGGGCAGCAGCCTTTTCAGTAGTTGCAAGGGCAACAGTCTGGATGATTGACTGATCTTGCCTTGTAACAATAACCAAAATGGCCTTGCTGTGCTGGTACTGCGAATGGCTGAAAGCAAGGGGAAACTACAGCCGTAATTTTTCCCGAGGGCATGCAGCTTTACTGTATGATTCAATGATGATGGCGTCCTCTTGGGTAAAATATTCCGGAGGTAAAATAGTCCCCCATTCGGATCTCCGGGCAGGGACTACTCAAGAGGATGTCGTTATCAGGAGTAAGAAAACTGGCGTTCTACGGATCGGAGCGTGGAATGTCAGATCCCTTAATCGGGCAGGTAGGTTAGAAAATTTAGAAAGGGAAATGGATAGGTTGAAGTTAGATATAGTGGGAATTAGTGAAGTTCGGTGGCATGAGGAACAATACTTCTGGTCAGGTGACTACAGGGTTATAAACACAAAATCAAATAGGGGTAATGCAGGAGTAGGTTTAATAATGAATAGGAAAATAGGAATGCAGGTAAGCTACTACAAACAACATAGTGAACGCATTATTGTGGCAAAGATAGATACAAAGCCCACACCTACTACAGTAGTACAAGTTTATATGCCAACTAGCTCTGCAGATGACGAAGAAATTGAAGAAATGTATGATGAAATAAAAGAAATTATTCAGATTGTGAAGGGAGACGAAAATTTAATAGTCATGGGTGACTGGAATTCGAGTGTAGGAAAAGGGAGAGAAGGAAACATAGTAGGTGAATATGGATTGGGGGTAAGAAATGAAAGAGGAAGCCGCCTGGTAGAATTTTGCGCAGAGCATATCTTAATCATAACTAACACTTGGTTTAAGAATTATGAAAGAAGGTTGTATACATGGAAGAACCCTGGAGATACTAAAAGGTATCAGATAGATTACATAATGGTAAGAAAGAGATTTAGGAACCAGGTTTTAAATTGTAAGACATTTCCAGGGGCAGATGTGGACTCTGACCACAATCTATTGGTTATGACCAGTAGATTAAAACTGAAGAAACTGCAAAAAGGTAGGAATTTAAGGAGATGGGACCTGGATAAACTGAAAGAACCAGAGGTCGTACAGAGTTTCAGGGAGAGCATAAGGGAACACCTGACAGGAATGGGGGAAAGAAATACAGTAGAAGAAGAATGGGTAGCTTTGAGGGATGAAATAGCGAAGGCAGCAGAGGATCAAGTAGGTAAAAAGACGAGGGCTAGTAAAAATCCTTGGGTAACAGAAGAAATATTGAATTTAATTGATGAAAGGAGAAAATATAAAAATGCAGTAACTGAAGCAGGCAAAAAGGAATACAAACGGCCCAAAAATGAGATCGACAGGAAGTGCAAAATGGCTAAGCAGGGATGGCTAGAGGACAAATGTAAGGATGTAGAGGCCTATCTCACTAGGGGTAAGATAGATACTGCCTACAGGAAAATTAGAGAGACCTTTTCAGATAAGAGAACGACTTGTATGAATATCAAGAGCTCAGATGGAAACCCAGTTCTAAGCAAAGAAGGGAAAGCAGAAAGGTGGAAGGAATATATAGAGGGTCTATACAAGGGCGATGTACTTGAGGACAATATTATGGAAATGGAAGAGGATGTAGATGAAGATGAAATGGGAGATATGATACTGCGTGAAGAGTTTGACAGAGCACTGAAAGACCTGAGTCGAGACAAGGCCCCCGGAGTAGACAACATTCCACTGGAACTACTGACGGTCTTGGGAGACCCAGTCCTGACAAAACTCTACCATCTGGTGAGCAAGATGTATGAAACAGGCGAAATACCCTCAGACTTCAAGAAGAATATAATAATTCCAATCCCAAAGAAAGCAGGTGTTGACAAATGCAAAAATTACGGAACTATCAGTTTAATAAGTCACAGCTGCAAAATACTAACACGAATTCTTTACAGACGAATGGAAAAACTAGTAGAAGCCGACCTCGGGGAAGATCAGTTTGGATTCCGTAGAAACACTGGAACACGTGAGGCAATACTCACCTTACGACTAATCTTAGAAGAAAGATTAAGGAAAGGCAAACCAACGTTTCTAGCATTTGTAGACTTAGAGAAAGCTTTTGACAATGTTGATTGGAATACTCTCTTTCAAATTCTAAAGGTGGCAGGGGTAAAATACAGGGAGCGAAAGTCTATTTACAATTTGTACAGAAACCAGATGGCAGTTATAAGAGTCGAGGGACATGAAAGGGAAGCAGTGGTTGGGAAGGGAGTAAGACAGGGTTGTAGCCTCTCCCCGATGTTGTTCAATCTGTATATTGAGCAAGCAGTAAAGGAAACAAAAGAAAAATTTGGAGTAGGTATTAAAATTCATGGAGAAGAAATAAAAACTTAGAGGTTCGCCGATGACATTGTAAATCTGTCAGAGACAGCAACGGATTTGGAAGAGCAGTTGAATGGAATGGACAGTGTCTTGAAAGGAGGATACAAGATGAACATCAACAAAAGCAAAACAAGGATAATGGAATGTAATCTAATTAAGTCGGGTGATGCTGAGGGAATTAGATTAGGAAATGAGACACTTAAAGTAGTAAAGGAGTTTTGCTATTTGGGGAGCAAAATAACTGATGATGGTCGAAGTAGAGAGGATATAAAATGTAGGCTGGCAATGGCAAGGAAAGCGTTTCTGAAGAAGAGAAATTTGTTAACATCGAGTATAGATTTAAGTGTCAGGAAGTCATTTCTGCAAGTATTTGTATGGAGTGTAGCCATGTATGGAAGTGAAACATGGACGATAAATAGTTTGGACAAGAAGAGAATAGAAGCTTTCGAAATGTGGTGCTACAGAAGATTGTTGAAGATTAGATGGGTAGATCACATAACTAATGAGGAAGTATTGAATAGGATTGGGGAGAAGAGAAGTTTGTGGCACAACTTGACCAGAAGAAGGGATCGGTTGGTAGGACATGTTCTGAGGCATCAAGGGATCACCAATTTAGTATTGGAGGGCAGCGTGGAGGGTAAAAATCGTAGAGGGAGACTAAGCATATTCAGAAGGATGTAGGTTGCAGTAGGTACTGGGAGATGAAAAAGCTTGCACAGGATAGAGTAGCATGGAGAGCTGCATCAAACCAGTCTCAGGACTGAAGACCACAACAACAACAACTCCAATTCACGTATCATGTCTGTGGCACTATCTCCCCTATTTTGCGATAATACAAAATGAGCTGCACCTCATTGTACTTTTTCGATGTCATTCCATCAGTCCCACCTGGTGCAGATCCCACAACAGAAAGCAACACTTCAGAATAGGGAGGCCAAGTGTGGTGTAAGCAGTCTCCTTAGTAGACTTGTTGCACCTTCTAAGTATTCTGCCAATGAATCACACTCTTTGGTTTGCTCTACCCACAACATTATCTATGTGATCGTTCCAGTTTACGTTATTTGTAATTGTAATCTCGAAGCATCTAGTTGAATTTACAGCCTTCAGATTTGTGTGACTTATCGCGTAATCGAAATTTAACGGATTTCTTTTAGTACTCATGTGCATAACTTCACACTTTTTTTATTCTGGGTCAATTGCCACTTTTCAGATATCGTATCTGAAACGTTTTCCAATTCGTTTTGGTCATCTGATGACTTTACAAGACGGTAAATAACAGCATCATCTGCAAACAACTAAGAGGGCTATTCAAATTGTCTCTTAAGTCGTTAAAGTAGATCAGGAGCAATAGAGGGCCTATAACACTTCCTTGGGAAACGCCGGAATTATTTCTGTTTTACTCGATGACTTTCTGTCTATTACTTTCTGACAGGAAATCACGAATCGAGTCGCACAACTGAGACGATATTCCATGGGCACGCAGTTTGGTTAGAAGATGCTTGTGAGGAATGGTGTCGAAAGCCTTCTGGATATCTAAAAATACGGAATCAATTTGAGATCCCCAGTCGATTGCACTCATTACTTCATGAGTTTAAAGAACTAGTTGTGTTTTGTAAGAACGATATTTAATGAATCCGTGCTGACTATGTGTCAATAAATCGTTTTCTTCAAGGTACTTCATAATGTTCGAATACCCTACAGCAAATTGACGTTAGTGATATGGGCCTGTAATTCAGCAGATTACTTCTACTTTCCTTTTTGGGTATTGGTGTGACTTGAGCAATTTTCCAGTCTTTATGTGTGGATCTTTCTGTGAGCTAGTGGTTGTATATAATTGCTAAATCTGGAGCTATTGTATCAGCATACTCTGAGAGGAACCTGACCTGTGTACAATCTGGACTTTATTAAGTGATTTAAGTTGTTTTGTTACACCAAGGATATCTACTTCCATGTTTCTCATCTTGGCAGTTGTTCTTGATTGGAATTCTGAAATATTTACTTCGCCTTCTTTGGTGAAGGAGTCTCGGAAGACCGTGTTTAATAACTCTGCTTTAGTGACACTGTCATCAGTGACTTCACTGTTGTTATCGCGCACTGAAGGTGTCGATTACGTCTTGTCACTGGTATGCTTTATGTATGACCAGAATCTCTTTGGGTTTTCGGTCAGATTTCGAGACAGAATTACTTGTGGAAATTATTAAAAGCATCTCGCATTGAAGTATGCCTTATATTTCAGACTTCTGCAAAACTTTGCCAGCCTTGCGGATTTAGTGTACTTTTAAATTTGGCATGCTTTTCTCTGCTTCTGCAACAACGATCTGAACCGCTTTGTGTACCATGGGGGATCAGTACCATCACTTATTAATTTATGTGGTATATATCTCTCAATTGCTGTCGGTATTATCTCTTTGAAATCATTCCACAACTTTTCTACGCCTACATGATCAGATCGGAAGGAGTGAAGACTCTCTCTTAAAAAGGCGTTAAGAGCATTTGCATCATCTTTTTTAAATAGATATACTTAGCGTTTCTTTTTTATGGTTGGATGTATTACGGAACTCAGCCTAGCAGCAGCTGCCTTATAGTCGTTAATCCCTGTATTCGTCACGATACTCACAATTTGTCCTGGATTATTTGTTGCTAAGAGGTCAAGTATGCTTTCGCAATCATTTACTCTTTGAACTCTTCAGCAATTACATCTTCTGAGTCGAGGGGTCGATAAAACGATCCCTTTAATAGTTTATTCCGATTGTCAGGTATAACCTGTACCCATACCATTTCGCATGAACTATCTACTTCAGTTTCACTACAAGACAAACTACTTCTGACAGCAATAAATATCCCACCACCAAGTGTATTTAATCTATCCTTCCTGAACACTGTTAGAACGTTTGAAAAAATTTCGGCTGAACTTATTTCTGGCTTTAGTCAGCTTTCTGTACCTATAACTATTTGCGCTTCAGTACTTTCTATTAGTGCTTGGAGCTCGAGTTCTTTCCAAACACAGCTACGACAATTTACAACTACGATACCTATCGGTTCTACAGTTACCTTACTGTGTTTGACCTGCCCCCTTTTAACCTCCCATTCCCTTCCACACAGCGCCCGCTACCCATGTAGCCACCTCCTGTGTGTAGTGGACTACTGACCTATTAAGTGGAACCTCGAAACCCACCACCCAATGGCGCAAGTGAAGGATTCTGCAGCCTACATGGTCACAGAACCGCCTGAGCCTCTGATTCAGACCCTCCACTCGGCTCTGCTCCAAAGGATCACAGTCAGTTCTATCGATGTTGTTGCAGATGGTGAACTCCACCTTAATCTCAGAAGCGAGACTGCCAGTCTTTACCATTTCCGCCCGCCACCCAAAACAAGAGAGAATCCTCTCTGATCCAAATCGACATACGTCATTGGTACTGACATGAGTCACCACCTGCAGTTGGCTGCACCCTGTACTCTTCATGGCATCCGAAAGCACCCTTTCCACATCCAAAATGACTCCCCCCAGTATGCACATGGAAATACACTGGCATCCTTCCCCTCCTTGGCAGCTATGTTTCTAAGGGGCCCCATTACATGCCTAATGTTGGAGCTCCCAACTACCAGCAAACCCACTCTCTGTGAATGCCCAGACCTTGCAGGCCAAGAAGTTTCCTCTGGAACAGGGTGGACGACTGCATCCTGCTTAGAGACATTGTCAGCCACAGATAACGCCCGAAACCTGTTCATCAACCAAAGCGAGGAGGCCCTACGATTGGCCCCTGCCAGACTTTTTTTCACTGCCTGCCAGACTTTGGAAAGATCTCACAGTCGACCACAAGTGAGGGGTCAACCTCAGCGCAGGCAGTAAATGGGTTGGCAACAGCAGTGGACCAATCGGGGGACACATGGAACAGGCTTGACGTCCCTCACATCCCCACGTCTGACCCCCCCCCCCCCCCCACAGTGATGGACCTTGGCAGCAGCCTCAAGCTGTGTGATGGAAGCCAACACAGCCTGCTGTAAGCGAAGGGTTGCCAAGTCAGCTTGCATCTGTACACAGCAACCACAGTTCTTATCCATTATTGCAGTCGGCCTTGTTTGAAACTCATAAAAAAATGTAACAAAAGAATCGTGTGTTCAGCTTATTAGCAGCAGGAAATCGAAGTGCTCTCTCACTGATGGTCTATCCGACACTGAGCTACGCTAACCAAAACAAACAAAAGGCTACATGATGTGAGGGTTGATAACAGTGGTGGTACTGTATACTACACTGTTATTAAAATAAAAACAAAAGGTTGTGCCTAGTAAGCACTCAAACGCAGAAGCAATTACAAAACTAATCTAGTAACTACACAGGTATATGTAAATAAGTCGCTCCGACTGTAAATAAGTCACGCCTTATTGGCTTGAGGAAGTGTCTGTCTGACACTTTCAATTTCTCTCTCGTCTGGATTTGTAATAATCTGTGACCCATGTGCTTCAATATTTAATAAGGAAAAAAATTACTGATTTTACCTTCAATGCTTATTTTTATAATTATGATGTTACAAAAACCTGGTCATTATTTGTTTTGTTTACATTGTTACAGATGCTGTTTAACATGCAAGTTTAACATTTATTTTGTTACAAAATTTTTATGTGTTTTTATTTGTTTTGTTCTTACAAAATGTTTAATGTATGAGTCACATTTCTGTTTCTAAAAAAATATTTCGTTTGTCTGTATTCTTTATGTTGTCAGTAAATCCTTTAGTTGATATCTGTATTTCCTTTAGTTAAGTAATGTAGTCATATCTATTGTAACAATCCAAATTTACCATTATTCCAACATTTAGTACGCATTTCTTTAATATCATCGAGTTTTAAATTGCCACCAAAGAAATCGTTATATCTATAATTTTAATTCATATCATCTTATTTAAAAATATTTCAAAAACTAAAATTACCTGTAGCTAATTTTTTAATTTTTTTAATACAATAAAATACGATACATTCCATGATGTCTTCCTCTAGTAAAATATTCTTTAGCTACATTTTGATTTTTAAGAGTAAAACCATCAATCAAAACAAGTTAATTGTCGTTGCAAGCATCTAATGGTATAATTTCATCCTTATTTTCAATAAAATTTGCAGTTTTTCATTACACTTATTTTCAATTTTTTCACAACTTTTCATCAATTTTGGATACTTTGGAAGGTCTAAACTTTTAAAATAAACATATAAATGGTTAATTTTTATCCCAGTTTAACTGTTCAGTAAAAAAAATATAATTACTGATGATTAATACCGTTCTGCATGTACTTGGTAATATTATTGACATCTAATAGAATTTGGTAAAGTTTTACCATGTGTATTTTTTAACTTATTTTCTGGAATCTTATTTGGTTCCCAGTAGATTTTGGTTTTGTGGCAGCTAAAGCAGGCTTGACTGCCTTCCATTTACTTAAATAAAACTTTATTAATATTAAATGAGTAGGCTATTTTACTAAAAAGCAATTCATCTGTTCTTAAAAAAATATTATCTATTCCTATAAGAGATTTATGAAAATGTATTTATGACTTTTTTAACTCCAAATATCACTTCAAAAAATAGTAAATTATACTGTAAAGCAGGAACTATGGATTTATTCATACAAAAAAGAAAAAATATACACCTTGAAGAAGATTTAAATTTTGAATAAAGACATCATTGACAGTGATGTTTTATTATATGTGGATGTAAAAGCAAGTACTGGAAAAATTTTAGGCTTTAACGATCGAATTACTGAAGATAATCTAAAATATATTGCTAATAATTTACTAAAAATTATGCCATTTTAATTCAGCTGGTGGAATATCTGTAGAAAACGATAAATATTTCATCAAGAAACTAATATTATCGCTTCTTTTAAACGCAGATTAATTTTTCAATAACTTATGAACCAAAATATGGCTTATTTTTCGCAATTTATGATAAATGTATTCAAGATTACGACGTTTTGAAAGATCTCACAGACACTACCGCTACAGTAAATTTAGAAATGAATGAATTATATAAAAGTAATTGTGATGATATTCAATTCTCAAATTAAGAGATAATTTTGCTAAGTATAAATGGAATCATTTATTGAGGTCAACCACAAAAACAATTCTAATTTGTTTCACAAATTTACTGAACTTGAATTAAATTTGTTATATAATATTATTAGCATTGAATAATTAAATAGATATGGTGAAAATCTGTTTAGAATTCGATAGTGAATTTTAAATCATTTTGCCTGATAGATACAGTAAAGTAATTAATTGATAAGATACTAATTACTTTGCTGAAGGAACAATTAAACTATAATATAAAGGAATGAAAAAATAAAAAAGTAATGGGATTCACTTTCTGGAATAATTTTTATACAAAAAGAAAATAAAATGTAATAAATTTTTCCTTTCAAAACTCTAATGAATTTTTTATCTTATAAATTAGTTCTACCAAATCTCGTTTTTACGTTTTTAAATAAACTTTAATTTAAAAAATGAAAAATTTTTCCTTGTAAATGACTTACTGAATTAGTTCTTGTTGTCGCCTCTGGAATATAAGGCCATGACGAAATTCCTCCACCTGGTATGGTTTTTAGAAACACTCTTCACTTCACTCCACATATTCCCATCCTTTGCAGCTTCTCTTTCGATCATCCTTTTCCAGGTCTGCTGCCATACAACAGAACAGCCTTCTCATTGCTATTGAAAAGTTGGAGTTTTGTCTTCTTTGAAATGTTCCTGTTTCTCCAAAGAGGGTACAGTTGTATAAAAGCACCATTTGCTTTGCGGATACGACCAAAGACGTCCTCCTCGGCGCCTCCTGTAGTCGTGACTCTACTTCCAAGATAGAGGAAGGATTGGAGCTGTTCTGTGTCCTCTCCCTTAATGGCCAGCCTAGTTGTGATGGCCAAATTCATCCACATTTCTTTGGTTTTGCGAACATTTATCTTGAGGCGTGCAACTTCTGCCTCTGTCTATAACCTGGCCAGTTTCTTTTCTATGTCTCGATATCGTTGTGCCATTAAGCAGATGTCATCTGCAAAATCTAGATCTTTGAGCATATTCCGCATGCCCTATTGCACATCTCTCTTCTGTCGCCCTATTCCTCTCTTCATCACATGGTCCAACACCAAAAGAAAGAGTGTTGGCGAAAGAATACACCCTTGTCATACTCCTGAATTAACTTGGAAAGGCTAGGTTAGTTCTTCATTATGTGGTACTTGGCATTCATAGTCTTCATACATTTCCTTGATGATGTTAATAATCTTCATTGGAATGCCATATTTTGCAAGTGTATCCCACATGATTCTTCGATTGACAAAGTTGAAAGACTTCAAATTCAATGAAGGTAAGGTAGAGGGTTTGTTGCCACTCCACACTTTGTTCTAGAATAATTCTGAGAGTATTAATAAGTTCCACACAGCTTTAATGTTTCTTAAAACCCACCTACTCTCTCCTCAGTTGTGCTTCCACAGAATCCTTAATGCAGTATAAAATTATCCTCGAAAGTACCTTAATACTGATAATAGGTAATGCACCACCAGTTCTTGCAATTAGTAACATCTCCTTTTTGGGTATTTTCATGATTATACCTCATTTCCAATTTGTTGGCGGATTCTCCTCTCTCCGTATCTTATACAATTTAATACCAAAACCATGAACTGAGTAGTTTTTCCTTCTTGTTTTAAATATTATATTAATGGGCCCTACAAAGGACCAGATATATATAGAGAACGAAATTCAAATAAAAATTTCGTTGAATCTATGAAAAAATAAGTTGAACAAATCGGTGAAAGTTATTGTGAATTGAAGAAATGAAACCACTAACTAGTGAAGAACATTCTAACAAAAAAAATTAAGAAAGTTTGTCATCATGATTGTTTGACTGGAAAATACATAAATCCAATATGTAATAATTAAAATCTAGAACTAAAAAATCCTAGTGTGTATCAACTTAATTACATACTTTATCAGGGTAAGATATTCGGTTGTTTCTAAGAGAACTTGGTTACTATGGAAAAGAAATAGAAGTAACTCAAATAATGAAAATAAGTATATTAGTTTCAGTAAAAGAATAGAAAATTATTGATATGTTTAGATTTATGCCTTTTGACACTCTTCATTCAAATTTTAAAAAGTATCAAATGGTAATATGAGAATTTTTTTCCAGAATAACAAATAGATTTTGTTAACTAAAAAAGGAATTCATTCTGATGATTCCATGAACAATCGGGAACAATTTGAAGAACAACACTTCTATCAAATGAAGACTTTTATGATAAATTAAGCGAATTTGATGTAAGTGAAGAAGATTATACATGTGCACCTTTAAATGGGATAAGTTAAATATAAGAAATGTTGGAGAATATTATGATTTTTGTCTTAAAACCGATGTTTTATTATTAACTAATACTTTTAAAAATTCTAGAGAAACCTGGAGAAAAACTTATGATTTAGATTCACCTTGGTATTGCATAGTACCAATTTTTTCTTTTGATGCTAAGTTAAAAATAACTAAACAACCAACTCATTTATACACAATCATGATATGATTTTAATCACTGAAAGATGAATAGGAGGTGGTGTGTGGGCTGCATCAAACTAGTCTTTCAACTGAAGACCACGATTGTAACGTATACCATTGTTGTAATTGATACAACAAGCAAAACAATTTATAAGTAACTTGTTATGTAAACCAAATATCAAATTACTTAGCATATTTGGATGCAAATAATTTCTGTGGTTATACTGTGAGTCATAATTACATATGGTGGATTTATATTGGATGAACCTAAAAATTTTGATTCTAAAAAAGTAAAAGAAATATCAGGCACTTCTTGAATTGGTTATATTGTAGAAGTAGATTCAGAATATTCAAAAAATGGGTTAGATAAAGATTCTCCACTTGGCCACAAAAATACAATTGTAAGGAACAATTGAAAATATTATTAACTACTGTAGATAATGAATGTAATTATATTGTTCATAATATAAAGCTCAAAATTATCTGTCTCTAAGAATGAAAACAAAAATATTCACAACAAAATTTTAAAAAATCTGTGTGGTTAAAAAGAATATAGTTTTAAGTACAGAAATTAGCATAAAAGCGAGCAATGATTTTGAAAATAGTTCTACAAATTGATAAATAAGACTGTATTTGGACAAGCAGCAAAAAATACAGGAAACTGAGTAGATATGAAATTAGTCTCAGATGCTGAAAAAATAATACATTAATAGCTAAACCAGATTTTAAAAATTTTAAATATATATAATATAAATTTAGTTGTTAGCCATAAACATAAAATTAAAATTTTGTTTATTAAATCTATTTATATTCGAATGACTGAGGGCACTGTGTCCAGTGCCATCGGAACAGAAACCCATGTTTTTCTGATTTCTGGTCACATTCTCTAGGTGTCCTCACGCCATACAATCTAAAAGAATACCAAACGACTGTAGTAGACCGTTTTAATCAGACTTTTGTATTAGGAAAAGTATAATGAACAGACATGGTTTTAAATAAAATAACTTAATTTAAAATTGTCCAAAGTGACAGAATGGCGGATGATAGCTTTATATATAAAAGGGTTTAAAGTCAGTTTTATTTTGGGTGTTTTTTTGGAAGTAACCACCTCATATTGGGGTGAACACCTTGGCCACTTTACCCGACGACCAGCGTCGCCACTTTTCCCGATCAAATGCAATGTTGGCATTAGTGATCCATAGAAGAAAACATCAAACAGAAATAAGTAAGAAGGAACTTCATTTGAAGGCCAAAAGACATTGTTTAAACACTGATATTGTAAAAACTTACAATTCTCCATGTAAGTGTGGTAACAAGAATTATATAAATGACTTATCTTACATCAGATGACCCAACAACAAAAACGTTTTTTCTAAAAAATAACGGAATGAACTTCCTCTGTCAATCTTACTGATATTAATCGCGATGTACAATACCTACACTAGAACCAGAGTGACCACTTCTCGGTAGGCAGCAGCGCTATTAAGGGAAAAAACATGCGATGGCTGCTTTATCCGTTCTGACCTCCTTACCACACTTCCCCCACCGATTTTACTATTAATTGAAAACCTACATAAATTAGTATGTTATATTAATTAATAACAAAAACTGTAGTATGAGACATGATCATAAATATTTCCTAAACGTTTTGATTGTTATCTTTCCTTTACTCATTTCATAGTACAACAACAGCCTTAATATCATTGCATATTGTTGTTGTTGTTGTGGTCTTCAGTCCAGAGACTGGTCTGATGCAGCTCTCCATGCTACTCGATCCTGTGCAAGCTTCATCTCCAAGTACCTACTGTAACCTACATCCTTCTGAATCTGCTTAATGTATTCATCTCTTTGTCTCCCCTTACAACTTTTCTCTCCATGCTGCCTTCCAACATTAAATTGGTGATCCCTTGATGCCTCAGAACATGTCCTGCCAACCGATCCCATCTTCTAGTCAATCGTGATCAACATATCTAATCTTCAGCATTCTTCTGTAGCACAACATTTCGAAAGCTTCTATTCTTCTTTTGTCTATATTATTTATCATCCACGTTTCACTTCCATACATGGCTACACTCCATACAAATACTTTCAGAAAAGACCTCCTGACACTTAAATCTGTACTCCATGTTAATAAATTTCTGTTCTTCATAAACTCTTTCCTTGCCATTGCCAGTCTACATTTTATATCCTCTCTACTTCGACCATCATCATTTATTTTGTTCTCCAAATAGCAAAACTCATCTACTACTTTATGTGTCTCATTTCTTAATCTACTTCTCTCAGCATCGCCTTATTTAATTCGACTACATTCCATTATCCTCGTTTGCGTTTGTTGATGTTTATCTTATATGCTCCTTTCAAGACATTATCCATTCCTTTCAACTGCTCTTGCAAGTCCTTTGCTGTCACTGACAGAACTACAATGTCATCGACATGAATTTTTATTCCTATCCAGAATTTTTCTTTTGTTTCCTTTATTGCTTGCTCAATATACAGATTGAATAACATCGGGGACAGCCTACAACCCTATCTCACTCCCTTCCCAACCACTGCTTCCCTTTCATACCCCTCGACTCTTATTACTGCCATCTGCTTTCTGCACAAATTGTAAATAGACTTTCGCTCCCTGTATTTTACCCCTGCCACCTTTAGAATTTGAAAGAGAGTATTCCAATCAACATTGTCAAAACCTTTCTCTAAGTCTACAAATACTAGAAACGCAGGTTTGCCTTTCCTTAATCTATTTCCTAAGATAAGTCATAGGGTCAGTATTGCCTCACGCGTTCTAACATTTCTATAGAATCCAAACTGATCATCCCCGAGGTCAGCTTCTGCCAGTTTTCTCATTCGTCTGTAAAGAACTGCTATTAGTATTTTGCAGCCGGGCCTTATTAAACTTATACAGTAGTTCGGTAATTTTCACACCTGTCAACGCTGCTTTCTTTGGGGTTGCAATTATTATATTCTTCATGAAGTCTGAGGGTATTTCACCTGTTTCATACATCTTGCTCACCAGATGGTAGAGTTTTGTCAAGGCTGTATTTCCCAAGGCTATCAGTAGTTCTAATGGAATGTTGTCTACCTCCGGGCCCTTGCTTCGACTTAGTCTTTCAGTGTTCTGTCAAACTCTTCACACAGTATCGTATCTCCTACTTAGTCTTCATCTATGTGCTCTTCCACTTCCCCAATATTTCCCTCGAGTACATCGTCGTTGTACAGACCCTCTATATATTCCTTCCGCCTTTCTGCTTTACCTTCTCTGCTTAGAACTGACAACTGGTTTTCCATCTGCCCTCTGATATCCATACAAGTGCTTCTCTTTTCTCCAAAGGTCTCGTTAATTTTCCTGTAGCCAGTATCTATCTTACCCCTAGTAATATATGCCTCTACATCCTTACATTTCTCCTGTAGCCCAGTCTAAGGCGCTGCAGTCATGGACTGTGCGGCTGGTCCCGACGGAGGTTCGAGTCCTCCCTGGGGCAAGTGTGTGTGTGTTTGTCCTTAGGATAATTTAGGTTAAGTAGTGTGAAGCTTAGGGACTGGTGACCTTAGCAGTTAAGTCCCATAAGATTTCACACACATTTGAACATTTCTTTCTCCTGCAGCCGTCCTGTCGCTCTCATTTTTGAGACGTTTGTATTCCTTTTTGCCTGCTTCATTCACTGCATTATTATATTTTCTCCTTTCATCAATTAAATTCAATATTTCTTCTGTTACCCAAGGATTTCTACTACCCCTCGTCTTTTTACCTTCTTGATCCTCTGCTGCCTTCTCTATTTCATCTATCAAAGCTACCCATTCTTCTTCTACTGTATTTCTTTCCCCCATTCTTGTCAATCGTTTTCTAATACTCTCTCTGAAACTCTCTACAACCTCTGGTCCTTTCAGTTTATCCAGGTACCATCTCATCCCCAACAGATTGTGGTCAGAGTCCACATCTGCCCCCGGAAATCTCTTACAATTTAAAACCTGGATCCTGAATCTCTGTCTTACCATTATGTAATCTATCTGAAACCTTCCAGTGTCTCCAGGCCTCTTCCACGTATACAACCTGCTTTCATGATTCTTGAACCAAGTGTTAGCTGCGATTAAATTATGCATGTTACTTACTATAAACACGTCCCTATAATGTGCATTCACGAATCCATGTTACTTCCACTTGACGTTTATACCATAGTAGTTGGTCAGTGGTAGTTGTGCACGCAGGTGAGTTGTCAGCATTGGTAGACGAATACTGAAATATTTCTCCCCTCTCTACCATTATCCCTGCAGTGGCCTCTCTACATACCACTCTGTCGCTGTCATAAGCGGCAAACTTTACTTAAGTCATGGCCGAATTCACCGAAGCCAGTTAAAATTAAATGAAACTAAATATTCTTGTTTCTTACTGAGCAAGAAAAATACACTTTTAAGAAGCTCTTAACGTTAGTTGTCGTTCTTGTATTCAGCTGTTAGTTGCTTGATGCAGTCGATGCATATTATTACAAAATACGGCTCAGAAGCGTGGGCCGTAATTTGTAAATAAAGCTGCCTGCAGTTCTAAGGTTGGTTTGGACATAGGTCTTTACTCGGCGTTATATTGTTGTAAGCAGTATCCTTTGCCCTCTGAAATGACTTTCCAGTAAGTTATAAGCCTCGTAAGGGGACCTGCAGTTTAGCATAGACTCAGAACCAACGTGTCTAGCGGCATTTTCCACATTTAATAGTCATTTCCAGAGGGGGAAATAAGTGATAAGTGACATAAAAAATACTGTGATCTTTTAAGTATTGATCACTAGACCTTTGATTTGTGTTCAAAAATGAAAATGTGTGTGAATTCTTAAGAGACCAAACTGCTGAGATCATCAGTCCCTAGACTAACACACTATTTAAACTAGCTTAAACTAATAACAACGCATACACCCACGTCCGAGGGAGGACTCGAATTTGCGGCAAGAGGGGCCGCGCAATCCATGGATGCCACCTCACATCGTATGGCCACTCTGCGCGGGTTTGATTTGTTGGCTGATTCTTATCCACAGCCACCATGCCATACTACCATAACAAACATTTTATTTTATTAAAAACAAATCTTGCTGTGTCTCAGCAATAGACGCTGGTTGTACAGGAAACAGTGCTGATCGAGAAATAAAGAAAGAAAATGCGGTATTAGTCCAGGAGTACGTTATTTGTCAGTTACGTTATAAAAAATATATTTTTTTTAGTTGTGTCAAATACAGACGTGTTTGAACACGATGGCTCTTGAATGAAACAAATTGTTGATGGCGTACAGCAACCAGCCACAAATTGGTTTTAGGTTACTTTCTTCAAAAAGTACTGTTACTGGTTTAGAATTTTTCACGATTCATGATTAGACGGTTTTTTCATGCTTTCATCCAAACAAATGATACATTGGTATCCTGTGAATTGTCCTAGGGTAAACAATGATTCACAGTCACAAACATGTAACCAAAATGGTTGCGCTATAGATTTGAGTTGGAATTCAACTTATGTGAAATGTCCATCACGCGCATTTGTTTTTGCAATTTTCGTGCAATGAAATACATTCTCAAGGATGTTTGAATGTTCACAACCACATTCTCGGTTTTCATTGTAAAAGCACTTTAGTTTGGCCACAAACCGCATTTTCACTGTGCGCCATATATTTTGATTTACAGTAAACAAAAACAAATACATAGTTTACGAAGTACATGAGTGTCAAAGACACTGCAATGCAACGATACAAAGATATGAAAGATAAAACATATTTTAGGGAAAGGAAACGTAAATTACTCTTGTCTTAGATTTAACAAGTATTTTACATTAAATCTAGGGTATTAAATGAGGACAGAAACGAAAAATATATGGGATTTCATGGATTATAGCATTACACACTTCTTTTATATAACGGTAGAGATATAAATGTTGGCAAGAAATGTTTGAAATCCTTACGTGCTATTTGAACTTTGATGTTGATAATACATCAAAATTTATTAGTATTTAGTGTCATAAGTAGTATCGATTATTGCAGGTATATATTTGACCTGCAGATAGGTGGAGAAACATTATTTGTATTGCAGTATGGAAAATACTTTCTGGAAGTTCTTCATGAAACAAGTGTTCGTCAGTTCAGTCTGCTCATTAATGATGTTATCAGGGGAGGCGTTTTTGTGTGTGTGCATGTGTGTGTGTGTGTGTGTGTGTGTGTGTGTGTGTGTGTGTGTGTGTGTGTGTGTGTGTGTGTGTGTGTGTGTATTTCTGTTAATATCAGTTTCTCTACTAATAATAAATAACAGCGAAATGTATCCATGATGAAAATCTTTCCAAGGCCCCCTCCAGTAAATCAGCAACATGCAAGCTCCAATGTGATTCACGTCCAAAACTCTACACTGGGAAGACAGGCAGAAGTTTTGAGATTAGATCCAAAGAACTTCTGCTTGCCTTAAGGCTTGGAAATTTAAACAAATCTACATTTGGAGCCCATACAGCAGAAGAAGACCATTCTGTGACAAACACTGAGGGCAACATTAAAATATTAATTTTAGCATAAAAAGGAGCCACTATGAATCTTTTAGAGGAAACATAAATGTACACACACAAAAACACTTCCCCTGATAATATGCTTAATGAGCAGACTAAATTGGCTAATACTCCTTTCCTGAAAAACTGGCAGAATGTACTTTCCATACTCCAATATAAGTAATGCTTGTACACCTATCTGCAGGTCAAGTAACTGATCTTATAATATTGTATGTACCTATAATACTGTCATTTATGGCTCTAAATACTAATAAATTTTAACATAATGCTATAATCAACGAAATCCAATGTATTTACCGTTTCTGTCTGCATTTAATGCCCTAGATTTAATGTAAAATACTTTTTCAGTCAAACACAACAGTAATTTACTCTTCCTTTCCCAAAAAATTACATATCTTTGTATCATTCCATTGCAGCATCTTTGACACTCATGGTTTTTGTAAACTCTGTATTTATTTGCGTATGCTGTAAACCAAAACATGTGGAGCCCATTGAAAATTCGTTTTGTGACCAAATTAAAGTGTTTTTGCAATGAAAACCAACGTATGCGGTTGTGAAAGTGTAAACATCTTTGAGACTGTATTTCATTGCAAGAAAACTACAAAAACAAATGAGCCAGATGGACATTTCACGTAAGTTGCATTCCAACACAAAATTGTAGCCCAACTATTTTCGTTGCCGGTTTGGAACTGTGAATTATTGTTTATCCTAGTGCAAATCACAGGAAACCAATGTTTTTATGAAGGCATGAAAAACCGTCTGACGATAAATTGTGAAAAATTCGCAGCCACTAACCCTACTTTTTGAATAAAGTATCCTAAAACCAATTTGTGGCTCGTTGCTGTGCACCATCAACAAGTAATAATTATTTGTATTTACAGAAGTGAAGAATCTGTGTATCTGAGATCAACTTATTCGCGATAAAATGTCCGAATTATCAGTTTATTCGTATGATTACCTAGATAGAAATGTATTCAAATTATGCACATCCAGGGCCGTTAGTACTCAGCTAGGTGATTCGGCAGCGCGTCCAGTCTTGTGGATGGCCTCCGCTACTCTGAGGCGTGTCCTCGCTGGATAAACTGCACCGCACCTCCACCCCCACCAATCGTTACCAACATCATACGATAGCGAGGAAACTTCAGCCGTCCGCTACTGCTTCTGTGCGCAGCATTCGTTTCTCCAGAGAGTGCTTGCTTCTGTACGTCGTTCTCGATTACGGTTTATCACCTCCGTACTCTCTCGGCACTTGCCATTCTCCTGGGTCTTCAACAAATGCCACTACCTTCGAAACTAGAAGGATGTACAAGGATCACTCCAAAAGAAATGCACACTATTTTTGTAAAAATACAGTTTTCATTCTGCATGTCTGAAAGTTTTACAGTGTGTAGATACATACTTCCCGCTTGTTTTCAAACTTATTTCGACCTCTTCCCGTGAGTGGCGCCGTCACAGCATGTCTTCAAGATGGCTGCTACACTTGACGTTCGTCAGAAGCAACGTGCTGTCATAGAATTCCTGTGTTGTGAAAACGAGACAGTGGGAAACATCCACAAGAGGTTGAGAAAGGTGTATGGAGATGCTGTTGTCGATCGCAATACCGTTAGTCGGTGGGCAAGCAGGTTACGTGATGAAAGCGGGCACGGCAATATTGAGGATTGTCCTCGCAGTGGAAGGCCTCGTACTGCACACACTCTAGACAATGTGCTGAGAGTTAATGAATTGGTGACTGCTGACAGATGCATCATAGTGAACGATTTGTCACGCTACATTGGGATAGGAGAAGGAACTGTTTGCAGAATACTGAAAGTGCTGGTGTTAAAAAAGGTTTGTGCCAGGTGGGTTCCCAAGATGTTGACAGTGGCTCACAAAGAAACAAGAAAAACGGTATGCAGCGAACTTTTGGAACAGTACGAGAATGGTGGAGATGAATTTCTTAGAATTGTGACAGGTGATTAAACATGGCTCCATCATTTTTCACCAGAGACGAAGAGGCAATCAATGGAGTGGCATCACGCAAATTCACCCAAGAAAAAATTTCAAAACCACACCTTCTGCTGGAAAAGTTATGGCTATGGTGTTTTTCGATTCCGAAGGACTTTTGCTTGTGGACATCATGCCAAGTGGAACCACCATAAATTCTGATGCATATGTGACGACACTGAAGAAACTTCAAGTTCGACTGAGTCATTATGAAACACTAAAAGAACTAAAATTCCGACACTTCGGAAGACTCTCAAAACCTCGGTATTTTGTTTGATTTCATGTGTCACAAGGACTCGGCTAACACTGAAAATAATTTTATTCAAATAATTTTTGCTTCTAAAGTTGATCTTGCAGGTTGTTAGGCTGCATTATGCGCCTCTTCAATCTTTTCTTACACAGTCGGTGATGGACTTTCCACCAGGATCTTCTGGTGTTTTCTGTTCAATAAAAATGAGCGTAGCATAGCATCAAAAACAAATATTCACTCCCAGTATATCCTTACAGAACCTCAACGTAAGGAACAGGTGCGTCCTCCGGTTGTACCGTCTATAACTGAAGAACAGAGGAAATGTGCATTATCTATCATATTATCTATACTGGCGAAATGCTGCTCTCTATCCACATACCATCAAGACTTGTAATAACAGAAATTTCAAAAACATAAGAAGAGTCAAACGTATTTTATTCGTAGTTTCTTTATACTGCCTTCTACCTAAAAGAAAACCTGTTTTAACTCTTCCACCATCCTTCTTACCTCGCCCACTCATGATGTGCTTTTCGTATCAAAAGCTGCATCCTTAAATATTGTGAAAACTATTTAAACAATCTTACCTGTCAACGAGTGGTAAATAGTCCACCTGTTGGCCATACTAGGTAGTAAAAAGTTCTAAATTTACCCTTAATCTATTTCGCACATCTTCATGATTGTTTATTGAAAAATTTTATATTTCACCTATAGTCTATCAGATCTTGCATCCTAAATGCCTCATATCCTTACCTTCCTTGTTTTGAATTGCAACACCTTCGTATTTGGTGTAACCACTATGATTTCTTTAGCGGATGAAGATTCTTTGTTTTATAGTACATCAAAAGACAAAAATAAAGCCTTTGAAACAGGAAAATGTGCTTCGAACTTGGAACCAAATTTCATTCAAATTAAAACTGACCATAGAAGCCAACAAACGAAGGGCGATATGTAACAGATGGACCACGAACAACGTGAGTTCCTGTTAACGATCAGAAACCGTTCCCTCGACCCGTGACTGTAAATGCACGATTATACCAGAATGTCATTTCTTCAGCGAAATTTCGTCCAAGTGCGTCATAAACAACTGCTACTACAGAACAGACGTCTGTCGATAGCATGATTTCTGTGACTGTTTTTTCTTTCGGTTCACGCAGCGGTCGCCTAAATGTTTCACTGATACTCAACATTGGAGTTCTTGCAGTTGCTTCGCTTCGGTGTTGTTGGATCTCGAAAGTCGGGGAGCGAATCGTGAAACGCAAGAAACGCATATACTGTGTGACCGAAAGTCTCCGATTTTTGTCAATTTCTGCCGAATGAGCACTGGAGACTTTACGGTGAAGCAAGCAAGCAAGCAAGAAAGTTGGATGTGATACGTTATTTACCTCTTCCTCCGGGCAATACTTTTGCTGATCCCGAGTTTCAGGTGGTACGAGATGCTGTGTTAATCAAAAAAGAAGAATAAGACTACTGTGGCTGACTATAACATTTCGGAAGTTCTTAGTTATTACACATACAGACTGCTTTCTGCTCTATTCATCTAAGCTGAACTCTATTGTAAACAAACGTGTATGTGGATCGAGTATCTGTTGCCATAAGACAACTGCAAGTAGGCTTCACTTATGTATTATGTATTTATGTATTTTAATTCTCTTTGCTAACCATTGTGCTAGACATTTAATCCATGTAGTTCTAGTGAAGGCTGAGGGGGGGGGGGGGGGGGGCTTCGCAACGACTTTGTCCGTTCTGCCAGAAGCGCAGGACCCCTTCGGCACGAATCTGCGAGAGGCATGCTCGTAAAGGGAGAGGAATTTTAATAACCACAGACTCCAACGGTCGTATACAGGATGGTCATTAAGTCACGCGTTATCCAATAACAATACCAGGCGCCGTGACCTATTAGGATATGTTCATTTTTACGACTCGCTGCGGCGCGGTTATCGCTTTTAGGAAGATCATAACCTACTTCACGCCCTAAAATGGAACTTACAGATTGTTACTTTCCGCTCCTACTAATTATCTTCATTGTACGACCATAGGAATTTTAAATAGGTCTCGTGATAACGATCCTTTGTTCCATTAGTACAGCGTAAATGAAAGAGAACTCTGCAAAACGTTGGCGCTCACATAAGTTCGTAAGCTGAAGCGCTTTGTGTTCAAAAGTTTCCGACATTATTGCTGTAAAGGAGCTGTACGACATTTGGATGTACATCTCACAAAGACAAGGTCGACTAAAATTCTCGCTCTCGAACGCCACAGCTCGATTCCTCGCACATACAAACATTACAAAAATGTCTGTAACAGAATTTCGTTACTTAATTTTTTTTTTTTTTGGTAGAAAATGGACGTCAAAGAAAGGGAATTTGGCAATACTGTAATCACGTGAACAACAAATATTTACATTCAATATTCTCTCTCTCTCTCTCTCTCTCTCTCTCTCTCTCTCTCCCTCTGTGTGGGTGTGTGTGTGTGTGTGTGTGTGTGTGTGTGTGTGTGTGTGAGCGTGTGTGTGCGCGCGCACCCGCGTGCCGAGGTGTGCTGTTTACTTAGTGCACTGACTGTAGTTTTGTGCAAGAATATTCAAGTTCGAGAGTTCGGTTCAAGACCTAGGTGCAATTTTTTTCTAATTTTGAGCTGCCGAAAATGCTGCAGTATTTTTTTATGTTGAGCACAAGAGTTATGTCATAATCATTCAAAATCAGTTAAAAATAAATTACCTTTCATTGAACAGAAATAACTACACTGAAGAGCCAAAAAAACTGGTACACGTGCCTAATATCGTATAGGGCCCCCACGAGCACGCAGAAGTGCCCCAACAAGAGTTGGCGTCGACTCGACTAATGTCCGGGGAAGCGCTGGAGGGAACCGATATCATGACTCCTGCAGGGCTGTCCATAAATCTGTAAGAGTACGATGTGGTGGATATCACTTCTAAACAGCACGTTGCCAGGCATACCAGATGTCCTCAATAATGTTCGTGTCTCGGAAGTTTGGTGGCCAGCGGAAGTGTTTAAACTCAGAAGAGTGTTCCTGGAGCCACTCTGTAGCAGTTCTCGACGTGTATCATTGTCCTACTGGAATTCCCAAGTCCGTCGGAATGCACAATGGACACGAATGGATGCAGGTGATGAGACAGGATGCTTACATTCGTGTCACCTGTCATAGTCGTATCTAGACATATCAGATGTTCAAAGTCACTTCATTTGCACACGTCTCACACCATTACAGAGCCTCGACCAACATGAACAGTCCCTTGCTGACATGTAGGGTCCATGGATTCATGAGGTTGTCTCCATACCTGTACACGTCCATCCGCTCGATACAATTTGAAACTACTCGTAGATTCGTCAGACCAGGCAACACGTTTCCAGTCATCAACTGTCCAACGTCGGTGCTGACGTGCCCAGGCGAGTCGTAAATCTTTGTGTCATGCAGTCATCAAGGGTACACGAGTGGGCCTTCAGCTCCAAAAGCCCAAATCGGTGTCGTTTCGTTGAATGCTTCGCAGGCTGACACTTTTTGATGGCCTAGCATTGAAATCTGTGGCAATTTGCGGAGGACCGCACGTCTGTCACGATGAACGATTCTCTTCAGTCGTCGTTGGTCCCGTTCTTGCAGGTTCTTTTTTTCCGGCCGCAGCGATGTACGAGATTTGATGTTTTACCGAATTCTTGATATTCACGGCACGCTCGTGAATGGTCGTACGGGAAAATGCCCACTTCATCGCTACACGGAGATGCTGTGTCCCATCGCTCGTGCGCCGACTATAACACCACATTCAAATTCACTCAGATCTTAATAACCTGCGATTGTAGCAGCAGTAACCGATCTAACAACTGTGCCAGAAACTTGTCGTCTTATATAGGCGTTGCCGGCCGCACGGCCGTATTCCGCCTGTTTACATATCTCTATATTTGAAGATGCACGCCTGTACACGTTTCTTTGGCGCTTCAGTGTGTATGGGACAGTCAATTCAAAACGAGACAGATGGAAAAAAAAGAAAGTAAACAATTTATAATTTCAGAAATAATTGACCCAACCGTTAACACATACCCCACCTTGATACTAGACGCCTAATGCCTTCATATAAAAATGTTTGCAGTTGCTTACAGATTCATGCTTGTACCCAGGCGTGCATCTCTTCGTCCGAAGCAAATCGATGGCCAAAAATGTCTTTCATCGGGGTTCCAGCACTATGCCAACAGCGTATTGAAAGATCAGGAATGTATGAAGATGTGAAAGAGCTTTCCGGCGAGACTTCTGCAGCATAGCCGAAACAACCTTACCAACATATGGGTCACAAACATTCCACTTTGGCGAAATGCTGCTCTCTATCCACATACTATCAAGACTTGTAATAATACAAATTTCAAAAACATAAGAAGAGTCAAATGTGTGTTATTCGTAGTTTCTTTATACTGCCTTCTACCTAAAAGAAAACCTGTTTTAACTCTTCCACCATCCTTCTTACCTCGCCCACTCATGATGTGCTTTTCGTATCAAAAGCTGCATCCTTAAATATTGTGAAAACTATTTAAACAATCTTACCTGTCAACGAGTGGTAAAGTCCACCTGTTGGCCATACTAGCCTATTTTTCTCAGAATTTCGAACATATTGCACCATTTTGCACAGTCGAACGCTTTTTCCAGGTCGACAAAACCTATGAACGAGCCTTGATTTTTCTTTAGTCCTACTTCCATTATGAACCGCTACGTCAGAATTGCCTCTCTCTTACCTTTACCTTTTCTAAAACCAAACTGATCGTCATCTAGCTCATCCTCAGTTTTCTTTTCCATTCTTCTGTATATTATTCTTGTCAACAACTTGGACGTATGAGCTGTTGAGCTGTTTGTGCGATAAATTTCGCACTTGTTAGCTCTTGCAGTCTGTGGAATTGTGTGGATTATATTTTTCCAAAAGCCACATGATGTGTCGTCAGACTCATACATTCTACACACCAACGTGAATAGTCGTTTTGTTGCCACTTGCCCCAACGATTTTAGAAATTCTAAAGGAATGTTATCCATCCCTTTTGTCTTATTTGATTTTAAGCCCCCCAATGCTCTCTTAAACTCTGATTCTCATACTGGATCCCCTATCTCTTCTAAATCGTCAGACAAATCTTCCCCTCATAGAGGCTTTCCGTGTATTCTTTCCACCTACCCGCTCTCTCCTCTGCATTTAACAGTGGAATTCTGGTTGCGCTCTTAATGTTACCATCCTTGGTTTCTTCTCGGTTACCTTCTTTGTACCTATGTTTTCCTTTCCAACTTCTGTGATGGCCCTTTTTAGAGATGTCCATTCCTCTTCAACTGTACTGCCTACTGCGCTATTCCTCACTGCTGTATCTATAGCCTTAGAGACCTTCAAGCGTATCTCGTCATTCCTTAGTACTTCCGTATCCCAATTTTTTGCGTGTTCCTTCCTCCTGCCCAATTTCTTAAACTTCAGCCTTCTCTTCATCACTACTATATTGTGATCTGAGTCTATATCGCTCCTAGGTACACCTTACAATACAGTATTTGATTTCGAAATCTCTGCCTGACCATGATGTAATGTAACTGAAATCATCATGTGTCACCCGGCTTTTTCCAAGTACATATCCTCCTCTTGTGGTTCTTGCACAGGGTATTCCTTATTTTCAGCTGAAATTTATTACAGAACTCAATAAGTCTTTCTCCTCTCTCATACCTTGTCCCAAACCCATATTCTCCTGTAACCTTTTCCTCTGCTCCTTCCCCTACAATTGCATTCCAGTCCCCCACGAGTATTAGATTTTCATCACCCTTTGCGTATTGTGTTACCCTTTCAGCATCCTCATGTACTTTCTCTATCTCTTCATCTTCAGCTTGCGACGTCGGCACGAATACCTGAACTATCGTTGTGGGTGTTGATTCGCTGCCGGCTCTGATAAGAACAACCCTATCACTGGACTGTCCACAGTAACACACTCTCTGCCCTACCTTCCTGTTCATAACGAATCCTGTTCCCGCTATACCGTTTTCTGCTGCTGTTGGTATTACCCTAAACTCATCCGACCAGAATCCTTGTTTTCTTGCTATTTCAGTTCACCGAACCCTACTACATCTAGATTGAGACTTAGCACTCCCCTTTTCAGATTTTCTAGTTTCACTACCACGTTCAAGCTTCTAACGCCCCCCCCCACCCCCCCTCGTGACTCACAGAACGTTATCTTGGACCTGATGTTGTTGTTGTTGTTGTCGTCAGTCCTGAGACTGGTTTGATGCTGCTCCCCATGCTACTCTATCCTGTGCAAGGTTCTTCATCTCCCAGTACTACTGCAGCCTACATCCTTCTGAATCTGCTTAGTGTATTCATCTCTTCGTCTCCCTCTACGATTTTTACCCTCCAATACTAAATTGGTGATCCCTCGATGTCTCAGAATATGTCCTACCAACCGATGCCTTCTTCTAGTCAAGTTGTGCCACAAGCTCCTCACAATCCTATTCAATACCTCCTCATTAGTTATGTGATCTACCCATCTAATCTTCAGCATTCTTCTGTAGCATCACATTTCGAAAGCTTCTATTCTCTTCTTGTCTAAACTATTTATCGTCCACGTTTCACTTCCATACATGGCTACACTCCATACAAATATTTTCAGAACCGACTTCTTGACATTTAAATCTATACCCAATGTTAACAAGTTTTTCTTCTTCAGAAACTCTTTCCTTGCCATTGCCAGTCTACATTTTATATCCTACTTCGACCATCATCAGTTATTCTGCTCCCAAAATAGCAAAACTCCTTTACTACTTTAAGTGTCTGATTTCCTAATCTAATTCCCTCAGCATCACCTGACATAATTCGACTACATTCCATTATCCTCGTTTTGTTTTTGTTGATGTTCATCTTATACCCTCTTTTCAAGACACTGTCCATTCCGTTCAACTGCTCTTCCAAATCCTTTGCTCTGTCTGACAGAATTACAATGTCATCGGCGAACCTCAAAGTTTTTGTTTCTTCTCCATGGATTTTAATACCTACTCCAAACTTTTCTTTTGTTTCCGTTTGTGCTTGCTCAATATACAGACTGAATAACACCAGGGATAGGCTACAACCCTGTCTCACTCCCTTCCCAACCACTGCTTCCCTTTCATACCCCTCGACTTTTATAACTGCCATCTGGTTTTTCTTTAAAAATTGTAAATAGCCTTTCACTCCCTGTATTTTACCCCTGCCACCTTCAGAATTTGAAATAGAGTATTCCAATCAACATTGTCAAAACCTTTCTCTAAGTCTACAAATGCTAGAAACGTTGGTTTGCCTTTCCTTAATCTTTCTTCTAAGATAAGTCATAGGGTCAGTATTGGCTCACGTGTTCCAACATTTCTACGGAAATCAAACTGATCTTCCCCGAGGTCGGCTTCTATCAGTTTTTCCATTCGTCTGTAAAGATTCGCGTTAGTATTTTGCAGCTGTGACTTATTAAACTGATAGTTCCGTAATTTTCACATCTGTCAACACCTGCTTTCTTTGGGATTGGAATTATTATATTCTTCTTGAAGTCTGAGGGTATTTCGCCCGTCTCATACATCTTGCTCATCAGATGGTAGAGTTTGGTCAGGACTGGCTCTCCCAAGGCTGTCAGTAGTTCTAATGGAATGTTGTCTACTCCGGGGGCCTTGTTTCGACTCAGGTCTTTCAGTGATCTGTCAAATTCTTCACGTAGTATCATATCTCCCATTTCATCTTCATCTACCTCCTCTTCCATTTCCATAATATTGTCCTCAAGAACATCGCCCCTGTATAGACCCTCTATATACTCCTTCCACCTTTCTGCTTTACCTTCTTTGCTTAGAACAGGGTTTCCATCAAAGCTCTTGATATTCATGCAAGTGGTTCTCCTTTCTCCAAAGGTCTCTTTAACTTTTCTGTAGGCTGTATCTATCTTACCCCTAGTGAGATAAGCCTCTACATCCTTACATTTGTCCTCTAGCCATCCCTGCTTAGCCATTTTGCACTTCCTGTCGATCTCGTTTTTGAGACGTTTGTATTCCTTTTTGCCTGCTTCATTTACCGAATTTTTATATTTTCTCCTTTCATCAATTAAATTCAGTATTTCTTCTGTTACCCAAGGGTTTCTACCAGCCCTCGTCTTTTTACTTATTTGATCCTCTGCTGCCTTCACTATTTCATCTCTCAAAGCTACCCATTCTTCTTCTACTGTATTTCTTTTCCCCATTCCTAACAATTGTTCCCTTATGCTCTCCCCGAAACTCTGTACAGCCTCTGGTTCTTTCAGTTTATCCAGGTCCCATCTCCTTAAATTCCTACCTTTTTGCAGTTTCTTCAGTTTTAATCTACAGTCCATAACCAATAGATTGTGATCAGAGTCCACATCTGCCGCTGGAAATGTCCTACAGTTTAAAACCTGGTTCCTAAATCTCTGTCTTACCATTATATAATCTATCTGATACCTTTTAGTATCTCCAGGGTTCTTCCATGTATACAACCTTCTTTCATAATTCTTAAACCAAGTGTTAGTTATGATTAAGTTATGCTCTGCACAAAATTCTACCAGGCGGCTTCCTCTTTCATTTCTTACCCCCAATCCATATTCACCTACTATGTTTCATTCTCTCCCTTTTCCTACTCTTGAATTCCAGTCACCCATGACTATTAAATTTTCGTCTCCCTTCACCACCTGAACAATTTCTTTTATCTCATCATACATTTCGTCAATCTGTTCGTCATCTGCGGAGCTAGTTGGCATATAAACCTGTACCACACTGGTAGGCATGGGCTTCGTATCTATCTTGGCCACAATAATGCGTTCACTATGCTGTTTTCAGTAGCTTACCCGCACTCCAATTTTTTTTATTCATTATTAAACCTACTCCTGCATTACCCCTATTTGATTTTGTATTTATAACCCTGTATTCACCTGACCAAAAGTCCTGTTCCTCCTGCCATCGAACTTCACTAATTCCCACTATATCTAACTTTAACCTATCCATTTCCCTTTTTAAATTTTCTGACCTACCTGCCCGATTAAGGGATCTGACATTCCACGCTCAGATCCGTAGAACGCCAGTTTTCTTTCTCCTGATAACGACGTCCTCCTGAATAGTCCCCGCCCGGAGATCCGAATGGGGGACTATTTTATCTCCGGAATATTTTACCCAAGAGGACGCCATCATCATTTAATCATACAGTAAAGCTGCATGCCCTCGGGAAAAATTACGGCTGTAGTTTCCCCTTGCTTTCAACCGTTCGCAGTACCAGAACAGCAAGGCCATTTTGGATAGTGTTACAGGGCCAGATCAGTCAATAATCCAGACTGTTGCCCATGCAACTACTGAAAAGGCTGCTGCCCCTCTTCAGGAAGCACACGTTTGTCTAGCCTCTCAACAGATACCCCTCCGTTGTGGTTGCACCTACGGTACGGCTATCTGTATCGTTGAGGCACGCAAGCCTCCCCACCAACGGCAAGGTCCATGGTTCATGGGGGGGATCTCGTACCTAAAGATCTGAAATTTAAGGCTGTATTGGTAGTCTTGAATCTGGAGTTCTTTGCAGATGTTCTAACCAATTTTGTAGATTAGACTAGATCGTCTCATGTATATCACATATCCCAAGCTCTGCGCTTATGTCTTCGATTGTTAGTGCATCAACTCTTGTGCAGCTCTTCATCTCTGCCTCTTGGATTCTACTTCCTCGCTTTTTTTAAAATTATCCTAGATCCACTTCCAAATAGTAATGCTATGGTGGTCATTACCATATGAAACTTGATTTTTGTCTCTTTTCTCACTTTGTTTTTCAATATTCCATTGATTTTCCTGCATATCATTCGATATTTCTGCAGTTTTTTTGTCAATGTCGAGTTCATTCTGGCAGCTTATAATTTCCCAGGTAACTGAATGGTTTTGTTTCTTATTATGATCTTAGTCTTAGCAGTTATGTCTCTCTGAAAGCCATCACTTTTGTTTTTGGAATACACATTTTCATATTACATTATTTAGAAATTTGGTTTAGTCTGTAGACGGATATTTATAGCGAAGTCGCGCTATGCTGTATAATTTTAAGGTCGTCTGCAAAAAGCATCGTGTTAGAAAGTATGTGATGTGGTAATTTCACGCCCGGATTTTCTGTTGCCATGTTTCAGTCATATCGTCAATGTGAATATTAAGAAGTGTGGATATTTATAGCGAAGTCGCGCTATGCTGTATAATTTTAAGGTCGTCTGCAAAAAGCATCGTGTTAGAAAGTATGTGATGTGGTAATTTCACGCCCGGATTTTCTGTTGCCATGTTTCAGTCATATCGTCAATGTGAATATTAAGAAGTGTGGATGATAAGCTACAGGCTCGTCGAACCCCTTGGTTTATCGGTATGTCTTCAGATACAGCAGAGTAAGTTTTTACTCTTATTTTTGTACCTCTGTATAGGCTTTCTATAATCTTTATTGTTTGCTGAGGATATCCATTCTTCTGTAACATAGTCCATAAGATTTTCCTATCTACGTCGTCGTAAGCTTTCTCTTAGTCTGTAAATGGGATGTGCGTTTCTCTATTGAACCCTCATTTTTCTATGGTTTGTTTAAGTGTGAACACATTATCAGTAACAGATTTTCGACAATAATTTGTAGAGGTTGATTTATTATCTTGGCGTAAACCTTATACGCTGTGACTGCTAATGTTATACTACAATAGCTACTCATTCATTTCGATTTACCTTTATTAAAGATTTATATGATATCAGCAACTGTCCACGGTATTGGGATTTGGCGTCTATGCCAACACGTATTATGTAAATGGAAAAGTTTAAGCGTTAAAAATAATTCTCAGTATTTAACTCTGCATTTAAGACGTATTGTCCTGTTGCTTTCTGCCTTTTGTTTTATTCAGGGCCTGGTTTAGTTCTTGGATCGTTACGAGTTCGCTGTCATAGGGTTTATCCATTTCTGAGGGGTCCGCCTCTAATCCTTGGTTTTCGTTACACACCTTTATATTCTAGTGTTATATTTCGATTTGTTGTTTCTTTTTCAGTTTTATTTAAGTGTTTTATCATCTTGGAAGCTACTGAGTTTCAAGCTACAGAGTTTCTTCCATGGACGTCGTGTTCAATTGCGCTCACAAAGTTATTCCACGACCCTTCATTTGTTTTCGTGACAGTGGTTTTTACTTTCCTTCTTTTCTTTTCATATTCTTGTTTCGCAGCTTCTGTTTTCGCCTGTAAATATATGTTACACTCTCATTTGTTTTCCTCAACTGCTTTTGCTATATCTTCTTTCCATATCCTAAGTTCCTTCTTACTTTTTTCTTATTCTTCTTTTCTAGTGACTCATTTACGACCTGTTCAATACATAGCTTTATATTTCCCCGTTCGGTTTTTAAACTATCAATTTTGTCTGTCTGATTTAGGCAAAGATTCAGTCTGTTTTGGTATAGAGGTTTTATGCTCTCATCCTGTAATACGTAGACCTTAAAAACTTCTTCTCTTCTTGCCTGAACTCTCTTTGTCTTCTTCCATCTGCCGAGCACAGCTATTTTTGCTACTACTAGCTATTGGTCTGAGTAAATGTCACTACCCCTTAAGACACGAACATCCTGAACTTGCTTGCGTATTTTACTGTTGGCCATCACATAATCTGTTATTGATCTGTGTCCCCTCGCGTCCCAAGTGTATTTATGTATGTCTCTCTTTATAACAAATGTAGAAGAGATGGCTATTATCATTTATGTGTCGTTCGCCAGAAGTTCCCACTGTCATAGGTACTGGATAATTTCCTGTGCTGCCATTTAAATCTAGGCCGATTGACTGGTAGTCCATTTTGTTCTATTTATCAACTTCTCTTTGTAAGGTTTCACAAAAAGCTTCCGTCTCTTCTTTTTCTCCATGTCCGGGTGCATAGACCCCATCACTCTTAGATCCCCTAGATCTATTCTGAATCTCGATGTTATGATTTTGTCATTTATGTAAGTATAATGTTCGATTTCAGATTTCCACTTCTTACCTACTAATATAGCTACTCCACTACTTGCTCTTTTGTCACTTCCTATGCCACTGTAAATCGTTAGGTATACATCTAAATCTTCAGTTGATATCAGCTGTTTCTTTGTTTCTGTAATTGTTGCAAAATTAATGTTCCTTGGTTTGAGTTCTTTACATAGCTCTGTTCCCTTTAAATATAGGCTTCTCACATTCGAAATCGCAATGTCCACAATTCTAAATCATTAGTCCTTTTCTTGCTTGAGCCGTCTTCTATTTAATCAATCTGGCTGTTTTTTTTTTTATAATATCATGAGTAAATTAAAGTCCCCAGTACGGAATGGCACCCTGAATCTAGGCTAGAGACGAAGTGGAGCTGCCACTTTTTGGCATCATGTCTTGCGACTGACATTTGATCGAAGTTTACTTCCTCTAGCCTTTGGTAAGCCGATCACCGAACTGCAGTACAGTTGCTGTTTAATTTTTCTTCGGGGTTGTTTCCCTAGCAAGGTTGACTTCACCACATCTAAGAGACCTTCCTGCCTTATGTCTGAGACCTCCTGCAGGCCATCTATTATGAAACCTACAGCGGCGTCGTTGTGCACTGCTCTGCATCTGATCCCAACACTTCGACCCGTCTCGCTTTGGCGACCCTGCCAGGAGCTTAAATCGCTGTCAGCATTGCTCTCAGGGTGCAACCGGACATGCAGACCTCCTCGCCACAGTAAGGTGGCAGCCCTCAAGGAGGCAGTTTCCAGTTTATCACATAATTATTGTCCGATTATAAAAATTTAAAGTGCTTTTATAAGCTAGTCATTAAGTGGCATAATCTGACATTAAAGTTGCAAGCTTCCAGTCTTTCAATTGCAATCAAGACTTTAATAAAAGGTCTAAGATAATGTTAATCAGTACAATGCGAGGAGTTTCGGTCTAAATAACAATAGATTTATTCATTCTTAACGTCACTTGACAAACAAACAAAATGGTTAAAGAAATGCTACACAAACATTTTTATTTGACAAACGCTTTCAATAATTTGCGGTCTCTGGTGAACAAAGTGATCAGCATACTGGCGAGGAATTCGTCTTCATGGACGACAATTCGCGCCCCCAGTGTGCACATCTTGTGAATGACTTCCGTCGGGATAACGACATCACTCGACTAGAGTGGCCAGCGTGTTCTCCAGACATGAATCCTATCGAACATGCCTGAGGTAGATTGAAAAGGGCTGTTTATGGACGACGTAACCCACCAACCAGTCTGACGGATCAACGCCGAATCGCCGTTGAGGAGTGGGACAATCTGGACCAACAGAGCCTTGATGAACTTTTGGATAGTATGCCACGATGAATAGAGGCGCGCATCAATGCAAGAGGATGTGCTACTGGGTATTAGAGGTACCAGTGTGTACAGCAATCTTAATGACCACCTCTGTAGGTCTTGCTGTATGGTGGTACAACATGCAATGTGTGGTTTCCATGTGCATTAAAAAGGGTGGAAATGATGTTTATGTCGATCTCTATTCCAATTTTCTGTTCAGGTTCCGGAACTCTCTGAACCGAGGTGATGCAAAACTTTTTTTATGTGTGTATCAGACAGGATCAGAAACGTTTACTAAATGTTTTTTGTCATTTTTTCTACTTATTGCCTTGTTTTACAGCAGTCTAAATTTAATTTCATATTCCTTGTCATATACATATACCGCATTCGAAAATGACCATCTCTAACTTGCGATGCGCTTTCACGAATCCGTGTAGCTTCCATGTCAAGATTTATATAACACCAGGTGATCGGTACGAGTCGCGCATACGCGTGAATTGTCGCTACTGACAAACAATCAATAAAACATTTCCTCTTCACATCCTCAAAGGCCGCAAGGGCGCACTACTTACCTCTCTGCCGCTGAAGTAAGCGGACAACGTTACTTAGCTCACGATCGAACGCAACCACGTCAATTAAAATTAAACACATCTTAAAATATCACTGTCTCTGTAAGTATTTTTGTTTGTTACCGAACAGGAAAACTGCACTCTTAAGAAGCTCTTAACGTTAGTCAACTTCTTTGGATTCGGCTGTTAGGTGCTAGATTTTACTGTTTTGTATAAAATATAGCTGCGAGCCGCGGGTCGCACAAAGACGCTTGTGGCCGGCGGCCGCCTGTTTGACGACCATTGCTCTAGTAGTACGTGATAAACGTCAAACAACAAATACTTTAATTCGGTTTAGTTAAAGTATAATGGTTGGTCACCCACAGATGAGGGGCCGCATGATACTCATAACTTTTTAAAGTAATACGTCACTAAAAAACGAATCTGTATTACTAAATGGTTAAAACTGTCACCAGGTCCCAATTTCAGGTTGCCTACTAGCACCTTGCAAGGGCAATAAATATTTGATTTTTAGTATTTCGTACTGTCCGAAATTAAAATTTTAAAATTCGGTCAAATTCTATCCATTAGGAGGTACGTACATTCTTACACATGTTGTCTTCTTTGTTTTTCGGCCTATTTTTTCTGCAGTTGAACATGTTGTATAGGCCAAATAAACTTCCTGGTTATTTCCGTCACAAAGAAAATTAAGTAACACCCATTCATCGTTTGAAGGGAAAAAACAACAACAGACACAATATGACATCAATCTAACCCCTACGATCCCAAAAAGAATCTCCCTTCTGACGTATGATCTACAGATTAAAGACAGTATCACTTGACAAACGTAACTGTAATAGGGAGTTGCACGTAATTACTCAGGTAGCAAAAAATAATGACTACCGAGAATACGTAGTAGCAAAACTGGACAAAAAAATCCAGAAAAACACAAAAATTGAAAAGCAGAACACCACACAAATACATAGATCCACATTACCCACCGCAACCACATGTACCAACATCACCACCACTACACAAAAATACACTACTGTTCATTAAAATTGCTACACCACGAAGATGACGTGCTACAGACGCGAAATTTAACCGACAGGAAGAATATGCTGTGATATGCAATTGATTAGCTTTTCAGAGCATTCACACAAGGTTGGCGCCGGTGGCGACACCTACAACGTTCTGACATGAGGAAAGTTTCCAACCGATTTCTCAGACACAAACAACAGTTGACCGGCGTTGCCTGGTGAAACGTTGTTGTGATGCCTCGTGTAAGGAGGAGAAATGCGTACCATCACGTTTCCGACTTTGATAAATGTCGGATTGTAGCCTATCGCGATTGCAGTTTATCGTATCGCGGCATTGCTGCTCGCGTTGGTCGAGATCTAAAGACTGTTAGCAGAATATGGAATCGGTGGGTTCTGTGGGTTCAGGAGGGTAATACGGAACGCCGTGCTGGATCCCAACGGCCTCGTATCGCTAGCAGTCGAGATGACAGGTATCTTATCCGCATGGCTGTAACGGATCGTGCAGCCACGTCTCGATCCCTTAGTCAACACATGGGGACGTTTGCAAGACAACAACCATCTGCACGAACAGTTCGACGACGTTTGCAGAGGCATGGACTATCATCTCGGAGTCCATGGCTGCGGTTACCCTTGACGCTGCATCACAGACGGGAGCGCCTGCGACGCTGTACTCGACGACGAACCTGGGTGCACGAATGGCAAAACGTCATTTTTTCGGATGAAATCAGGTTCTGTTTACAGCATCATGATGGTCGCCTCCGTGTTTGGCGCCATCGCGGTGAACGCACATTGGAAACGTGTATTCGTCATCGCCGTACTGGCTCAAGAGACAAGCTAGTACACCCTCGCATACGGAAACGAACTAACACACAGAGCTGGGAACATCCTCAAGAAACAAAGAATAAAAACAGTATATCTATACAGTATACAGTATAGTATATCTAAACAGAAAGGTCTAAAAAAGGAAGACTACACGGACATCTACAAAAAACGTGGTATTTACCAATTCCAGTGTAACAGCTGAAATGCTCTACACCTAGGACAGACAGACAGAACTTTTGAAATAAGGTGTAAGGATTACAAAAGAGCAGGGAAAAATGGAACCAACCATTCAACATTTGTAGAACACCTCTGGCAAGAAAACCACCTCTCTATCACAATAGAAAAGGACATCCAGCAACAAGAACATCTTGTATACCTACAACAAAACTTTCAAATTAAAAAATCAATAATAGAGAAGAAGCATATAATAAATGACCAGACAAACATCAGCAACCAGACGCTGTTTAATTAAAGAAATTGTGAGAAAAAACAAAACACATAGACACCGCAAAATAATATCACAAACTAGGCAATATGGTGTTCAAACGTTCAAATGTGTGTGAAATATCATTGGACTTAACTGCTAAGGTCATCAGTCCCTAAGCTTACACACTACTGAACCTAAATTATCCTAAGGACAAACACACACACACACACACACACACACACACACACACACACACACACACCCATGCCCGAGGGAGGACTCGAACCTCCGCCGGGACCAGCCGCACAGTCCATGACTGCAGCGCCCTGACCGCTCGGCTAATCCCGCGCGGCAACTAGGTAATATCCTCACCCTGGATCATCCACCGCTGTGCCATAGCAGAGCAATAAAACTTACACACAGACAGTAGCTGGGACATGGTAGCGCCCATCACAAACATACAAACACACACACACTTCCGCTCTCTCTCTCTTTCTCTCTTTCTCTCTCTCTCTCTCTCTCTCTCTCTCTCTCTCTCTCTCTTTCTCTCTCTCCCTAGTCGTAAAATGTACACTGTCACAGAGTGAGAACAGACACTTCCACCACTATTTAACAGATAAAAGGACGAACGCATCCCCCAACAACAACAAAAAAAACACGCGAAATGGCGAAAGTACAGTAGTACTTACCAACACAGAAATTTGAATGTGTTAAGCGCAGGAGAAGCGCTGTGTGCAGAAATTCAGTACATGCACGTGGAGGACGAAGAAAAATTAACAACAAAAAAACCCTGAATAACGAAAAGAATAAAAACTGTTAATAGTAATAAGTAAAGGGTGCAAAATGTTAATGATCATAACAAACAAAATTGTAAGAGAAAAATCATATCGTTACAGTAACCACTGAAGATGCTTCGAAATAAAACGAAAAGCACCTGGTCTTACTAAGACTTTTATAACACTCGCTAAAGACAGCATTTAACCCATAGAACTTGTATCATCTTATGTTAAAGGTTTCACTCAGTAGGTCAAGATTTAAAGTTAGAAACTGTGTACGTCTTGAGGAAGCGTAACATATCACGCACAAATTACTGAGACTATATTCATCTAGGAACTGAGAATGAGAGAACTTAGTGACTTTGTAAGATACCTCGTAAGAGATCATTTTACTTTCTTTCCAGTTTTGCTATGTCTTGCACGTGAAGTGGATGTATCAGCGTTGCAGTACGTACGGAATAAGGAGCGACTGGTAGATTTCCACCCTGGGTAGCAGAGGCGATTGGTCATCTTGGGCTTTCAGATCCAGTGCGATGAGATGCCGATGCAGGAATCGCTCGTGACGTCAGCAAACAGACACGTAGGGGAAGTACATTTATTCTGGCGCGAATCGAGTAATAGTTATTAACAAATATTTGCTAACAAAAGCTGCCGTTTGCCAGTCAGACATTAGAAGAAGTCTACGAGAGATAAGTACTATCTTTCAGTAATTTTACAATATTAGGAAATGTTGATACTAATAAATAAATGAATAACTTCCACATAATTAAAGATGTTCGATCTTATACGAACTATACCGAATGTACGCTCGATTTACAGAGTGGTCGCCATAGTCAGCTATCGCCGATAGGGTGCCTTTCGATCTAGTCAAGCGCTAGACAAGCTCAAGACCGTGCTCTCTTACCGTTAATAGTTAGCTTGTAATCAGTGTTAACACGTTCATTTTACGGTGTTTCTTAAATAAACGTTCCATAATGGGATCCCGTGTAAAAATTATTTGCACAAAAAACTTCTTCCTGCTTCATTATGTAAAACACAGGCAGTAGCATTGCCTTTCAGAATCCGACGGCGCTGCTACAGCTCTGCAAGGGGACATAAAACTACTAGAGCATCCCTGAAATGTGTGTTCCTCACAGTTCGATTCCTCTCCCACTTAACGTCGCTTGCAGCATTAATTTCAATTCCAGCCATGTGTCATCTTTTCATTAGCCATTCCAAGGGGGCGCTGTATGCTGTGCGCGGAGCCGTTCCTCGTTGCACGCGCAGCAGGGGGTGACTGGAAGGTGGGCAGTGGGGAGTGGTCGCTAGTAGTGCGACCGTTGTCGACGCTCTATGCCTAGTGTGGACGTGGCCTCGATAACGTTACTGGCATCTGGAAGTAATAGTGGAGTCTCATTCAAAACGTTATGGAAATTCTATCAGTTCTGTTTCCTCTATGTTGTCGGTGTGGAAGGAAGACTGTGCTCCGGTACCGGTAGCTATTCGCCGGAGTGTGCATCAAAGTAAGACCTTTGTTTCGCGGTGGTTGACATTCACATTCCGCTAAAACGGTGATTCAGTAACCCGGCCATATTACCGAAGTTATTCGTCGTGACTACCCTTGACTGTTCCTATCAGATGCCTTAGTATTCTCTTCCCTTTTCTTCCGCTGTGTGCTATTGGGTTCATTTTAGTGTTAATATTAAGCCCAATGTGTTAGAAATGAATTCTTGTTGTCTTGTGGTTGAGTCCTGGATTTGTCTGAATCGATAACCAGGACGTCCCATACCACTCACGATGCACGTCAAGCAACCAAGATAAATGTGACTTAAATTTGCGTTTGTGAAACTTGTTTATCCAGTTTTCTATGAGTTTTTAGTTAATTAGTTAAATAACTATTATATACTTTAAATTATGTAAAACTTGTTCCGCCCGTGAAATGGGGTATTGACATGCGATGTTCTCTCTGTTTTGGGTTCTGGTCAAGTCCACGTTATGTCATCTCAATGGTCTATAATGGGGTATATCTATTTCATTACTTAGATCAATTAATAGTAATTTTATTCGGGTCATTCCAGTCCTCTCATTTCTTGAGTGACTACAAGGTCTCCTATTTTCTACCCTTATTCTAGAAGTGTGAATGCCCGTAATCTGCAAAGATTTATTGGCAGGTCTCTTCCTATATGCCGTTACAGTTACCCGGCTCCTGGTTCAAAAATGGTTCAAATGACTCTGAGCATGATGGGACTTAACTTCTGGGGTCATCAGTCCCCTAGAACTTAGAACTACTTAAACCTAACTAAGCTAAGGACATTACACACATCCAACCCGAGGCAGGATTCGAACCTGCGACCATAGCAGTCGCACGGTTCCAGACTGGCCACTCCGGCCGGCCCGGCTCCTAGTGGCTGTTACTATTTCTATCGTCACCTGTTTGTTCTTCTGATAATCGCTTCAATTAATGAGTTTAGCATCTTGTGGAGGTCAATCTTATCCTTTCTTTACCTGCCTCAGCCTTAGGGAGGGGTTAAATTCCGCAGGCTAGCTTTAGGCCAACGGTGGTCAGTTAGGATTCCTTTGATCTTATGATAGTTTTGTATAGCTGTAGATAGGAACTTATTGTGGTCGAGTTCATTAAGTTGGCTCTACAGGGCCAATGTTATCCCAAAGTGATGGCTTTAAGAATAATTTGTAACCCCTTTTATATGCTGAATTGTTTAGGGTGAAACAGAGTTGTGTTAGAAGCCTGTTTATATATATTTATGATATCTTTAAATTTATTGTGCTATTTCCATGATTTAATGTATAAGCCCCTTTTAATGGGTGCTAGATTCATCCTGTCTTATTTAGTGTTTAAGTAAGCCCACTAAAATATCACTCTCAAATTAAACTAACTGATGTTGTAATGTATTGCGAATACATAGAAAGAAGGATCCTTTATTGTATGATTATATGATAGCGGAACAAACACTGGTAGCAGTTACTTCTGTAAAATATCTGGGAGTATGCGTGCGGAACGATTTGAAGTGGAATGATCATATAAAATTAATTGTTGGTAAGGCGGGTACCAGGTTGAGATTCATTGGGAGAGTGCTTAGAAAATGTAGTCCATCAACAAAGGAGGTGGCTTACAAAACACTCGTTCGACCTATGCTTGAGTATTGCTCATCAGTGTGGGATCCGTACCAGATCGGTTTGACGGAGGAGATAGAGAAGATCCAAAGACGAGCGGGCGCGTTTCGTCACAGGGTTATTTGGTAACCGTGATAGCGTTACGGAGATGTTTAATAAACTCAAGTGGCAGACTCTGCAAGAGGGGCGCTCTGCATCGCGGTGTAGCTTGCTCGCCAGGTTTCGAGAGGGTGCGTTTCTGGATGAGGTATCGAATATATTGCTTCCCCCTACTTATACCTCCCGAGGAGATCACGAATGTAAAATTAGAGAGATTAGAGCGCGCACGGAGGCTTTCAGACAGTCGTTCTTCCCGCGAACCATACGCGACTGGAACAGGAAAGGGAGGTAATGACAGTGGCACGTAAAGTGCCCTCCGCCACACACCGTTGGGTGGCTTGCGGAGTATAAATGTAGATGTAGATGTAGATGTAGATCCGGCTTCCTGTGACACGTGAATTTGTTTAGTTGTCCGTGTTCTACGATTTATCTCGGCGAAAAGTGTTTCAGTGCTATAATGTATACCAGTCAAATCTGAACCAAGTTGTTGTTCAGTTTAACTGATTTACAGAAACCTTGCCCCAGTGGTCGACAAACATTTTTGCTCACGAGCCAATACTGACCCCGTGAGGTAGCCCCTCGGGCTGCATACACTGAAGAGCCAGAACATTATAACCACCGACCTACTACCGACACAAGCCCGTCCAGGAGATAGCAGCGTCACCTGCCGTGGAATGACTGCTAGTCAGACACACGCACGGTGCATGTAGTATCAGTGAGCGTGCTGTCCATGTGTACAATGGGGAGGCACGCGATCTGTTTGAGTTTCATTGACGGCGGATTGTGATGGCTCGGCACGAGCATTTCGGAAACTGCACGACTTGCCTGGTGTTCGAGGAGTGCTGCGGTGAGTGTCTTCAACACGTGCCGAAACCAAGATGAAACCACGTAAAGATCTCGTGAGGTTGCGCGGCTGCCCCTCATGACAGATGTAGGACGTCTAGGTTGGACGGACTGGAACAACAGGGCAGGTAGTGAACTGTGGCGGAACTAACATCAGACTTTAATGGTGGGCAGAGTATAAGAATGTCTGAACATACAGTGTACCGAACACTCCTAAAGATGGGCCTCAGTAGCCGACGATCCATGCATGTGCCAATCTTACAGTACTGGTCATTAAAATTACTACACCAAGAAGAAATGCAGATGATAAACGGGTATTCATTGGACAAATATATTATACTAAAATTGACATGTGATTACATTTTCACGCAATTTGGGTGCATAGATCCTGAGAAATCAGTACCCAGAACAACCACCTCTGGCCGTAATAACGGCCTTGATATGCCTAGGGATTGAGTCAAACAGATCTTGGATGGCGTGTACAGGTACAGCTACCCATGCAGCTTCGATACCACAGTTCATCAACAGTAGTGACTGGCGTATTGTGACGAGCCAGTTGCTCGGCCACCATTCACCAGACGTTTTCAGTTGGGAGAGATCTGCAGAATGTGCTGGCCAGGGCAGCAGTCGAACATTTTCTGTATCCAGAAAGTCCCGTACAGGACCTCCAACACGCGGTCGTGCATTATCCTGCTGAAATGTGGGGTTTCGCAGGGATCGAATGAAGAGTAGAGACACGGGTCATAAAACATCTGAAATGTAACTTCCACTGTTCAAAGTGCCGTCAATGCAAACAAGAGGTGACCGAGACGTGTAACCAATGGCACCCCATACCATCACGTCGGATGATACGCCAGTATGGCGATGACGAATACACGCTTCCAATGTGCGTTCACCGCGATGTCGCCAAACACGGATGCGACCATCATGATACTGTAAACAGAACCTGGATTCATCCGAAAAAATGACGTTTTGCCATTCGTGCACCCAGGTTCGTCGTTGAGTACACCATCACAGGCCCTCCTGGCTGTGATGCAGCTTCAGGGGCAACCGCAGCCATGGTCTCCGAGCTGATAGTCCATGCTGTTGCAAACGTCGTCGAACTGTGTCGTGTAGATGGTTGTTGTCTTGCAAACGTCCCCATCTGTTGACTCAAGGATCGGGACGCGGCTGCACGATCCGTTACAGCCATGCGGATAAGATGCCTGTCATCTCGACTGCTAGTGATACGAGGCCTTTGGGATCCAGCACGGCGTTCCATATTACCCGCCTGAACCCACCGATACCATATGCTGCTAACAGTATTTGGATCTCGACCATCGCGAGCAGCAATGTCGCGATACGATAAACCGCAATCTCGATAGGCTACAATCCGACATTTATCAAAGTCGGAAACGTGATGGTACACATTTCTCCTCCTTACACGAGGTATCACAACAACGTTTCACCAGGCAACACCGGTCAACTGCTGTTTGTGTATGATAAATCGGTTAGAAACTTTCCTCACGTCAGCACGTTGTAGGCGTCGCCACCGGCGCCAACCTTGTGTGAATGCTCTGAAAAGCTAATCATTTGGATATCACAGCATCTTCTTCCTGTCGGTTAAATTTCGCGTCTGTAGCACGTCACCTTCGAGGTGTAGCAATTTTAATGGCCAGTAGTATAACATCACGACATCGGTAACTATGGCTGAAACGGGCACGTGACCTTCGGCGCTGGACGTTGACGCAGTGGCAGAGCGTTGCATGATCTAATGAATCCCGATACCATCTTCATCACGCCGATGAGAGACGGTTAATCCGTAATCTTACGGGGGAACGGCACCTGGACACCTGTAATGCGGGACGGAGACAAGCTGGCGAAGACTCTATTACGCTCTTGGGAACATTCACCTGGGCATCCGTGGGTCCAGTTGAGTTCGTGAAAGCCACCACGACGACCAAGGAGTATAGTACACTGGCTGCAGACGGTGTACACCCCTTCACGAAAATCATGTTTCCAGTCGACAGTGGTATTTTTCAAAGAGATAATGCCCTATGTCACAAGGCCAGGAGTGCCATGGATTGATTCGCGGAACACAGTGGCGAGTTCCAGTTGATGTGCTGGCCCCCCATTTCGCCAGATCTGAACCCGATCGAACACATTTGGGATGTGACTGAACGTGGCGTCAGAACTCATCGTCCCCTTCATCGGAATTTAAGTGAATTTTTTTACTTGTGTTGTAGATGTGGTGCCAACTCCCTCCAACGGCCTACTAAGGCTTCATTTCTTCTATGCCAAGATGCGTCGCCGTTGTTATCTGTGGCAAAGGTGGACATACCGGCTATTATGTAGGCGGTCATAATGTTCTGGCTGATCAATATATATACCGATCACGTTATTAATTGGTAACCTACATAAATCAGTATGTTATGATCCCCCAATATCGTAGCTACAGTAAGGGTGCGATAAATTGGCCACTGGCCCCCAAGTACTGCTCGTTGAAAGTCAGCACTATTTGAGACAGTGTCGACTCTTCTCTGTTTCAGATTGCGATCCTGAAGCCGTGTAACTGTATTTCTCTGACGAAGTTCTGTTGTGCTTCTGTGTGAGCAGATGCTTAACTGATTAACAACAGTAACTGCACTCATATTTAAATACATTACCCAATAAGAGACACAATCAAAAACTTTAATAAATTTTTGAATGTCATTTTTCTTGTACCTTCTACTCATTGTGTTGTATTACAACAGCTTTACTTTAATTTCATATTCTTTACTATAAATACACCGGCAGGAAAAGAACTGCAACGCCCTCAAGGATTAGGTCAGTTTATTGACAAGTGAGGTGACAGGTAGGTCATCATTGTAGGAGTATATGATAATAAATTCAGACCAAACGAAAGATACTTGTTGCAGACAAGGGTGCCACAAACAGTTGCTTCAGTAGACAGTGTACACCTCTCTGGCGACAACACAGGCGTGTATTCTCGCTTGCAAACGCTGGCAAGGTTGCCAAATGGCATCCTAAAGCATCTTGCGCCTTCTGTTGCAATTCGATAATGGTTCTTGCAGGCCCTGGAGAGCTACTAGGTTCCCGTTTCATCAGGTCCCAAACGTGTTCAATTAGCGAGAGATCTAGGCACCAGACTTTCACATGATTTGATAGACCTAGCTGGGCGGATGCATAATACATCCGACCTCCCGTGGGAATCTCGGAAGAGCAAACATGGAGGAAGTGGACTGGGGCTGCGGATAGGTGGCGCTCGATGGGAGTGTGGATCGGCCGTGGGGCGACCCGAGACAGTCCGCGCAGTTACGCTCACGCTGAGTCCCGTATGGCGCAGTGGTTACCGCACCTGCCCAACAAGCACGAGATCCCGGGTTCGAATCCAAGTCCAGAACACATTTTGACTCGTCGCCGCCGATTGCAGTACAGTTGACAGCAGTGATCCCTCCACTTTCCTTTCCTTTCTTCCCCTCTCCACCTTCAGTTTACAGATCCGGTGATGTAGCTGGCCAGGGCTGTTGTTCACCACGAGGAGCGCATTGCTTCGCACCAGCCATGTGCCGAAAAGGACATCACCTTTCTGTCTAAGAAATAGCACCAGTACGAAGATAATAGCCTGTGCAATGCAACGGGCACTGGTTCCTTTACCCTGCAGAAACATCAAATGTGACTGCGAGCTGTAACTGATGGCCCCAAAAACCATGCGGTCTGGGATGTGACCTGTGTGTGGTGGACGAATGCGCTCTGGAGTAGCAGCTCACCAGACTACGCCAGACACGTGTACGTCCATCTCTAGCATGGAGACAGTACCTACCCTCACCACTGAAGACAACAGGGAGTCATTCCACACTCCACTCAACTCTTTATGCGACACCCAAGTAACCATGCTTTGTGTAGCCGTGGTGTCCATGGCAACCTGGCCAGAGGCTAACGTGATCTTAATCCTGCTGCAAGCAGACAGTTCACAGTGGACCCTCATGACTCAGCAGGTGCAACATGTGCCCGATCTCCGTCCCTGGATGATGTTCGGTAGAAGCCACTCCTCGCGCAGTGCGTCGATCTGGACGTGCGTCTGTACTACGTGGACATCCAGAAACTGGTCCGCTGGTATGGGAATGTACCACAGATCACCGTTGAAAGCATCGACACACCACCAATGCATTGTACCCAACACGTGCTGGGCTCAAGTTGTTCAACAGGAGTGTGTACTCGTCGGTACGGCGTAGTTGTACCCTAAAATGAATGTTGCAAACTGTATACGCTGTTCACCTATATAGTCAGCGTAGTGTTGCAGCCACATGTAGTAAGCGTTGCTTCACGCAGTGGAGAAAGGCAAAACAGAGGCACACCGGAGACCGAGCCGTTGTGAAGTAAGCACGCACAGATTGCTGACAGCAGCAGTCTGCCAACAGTATGATGCAAGGACGCACACAGACCGAGCGCCAAGCGAAGCCTGAAGAGTGCTGAGTAAGGGAAAGTGAAGCCAGCACGCTAAGTTACACTGCAATATACTGAGGGAGTAATAACAAAAAACTACCACCAAGGGTAAAAAACGTCCTCCTGCTGGATATAAATAGTGGAGCGCAGGCAGCAACAGACAGAAGCCATTAGGAAGTAGTTCGGATTTGAGGACGGACGTGGTCCGTGTCCGAATGTTCAATCTTCGTAGGTGACAATTCCGGAAGTCTGTTCCAGCTCACAGGAATCATCCGTTCGCCGCCAGATGTCAACTTCAGCTCTGGAGGTCGGCCCGAGTTCGGTCGGCACCATGGCTGACTAACTACAGCGAGAACTTCCAGCAGGACCGGCCACAGCGCAGTCTCAGTCACAGGTGCCGCCGGGGACTGACGCCCGGACTTCACGGCAACCCGGCCCCATGGCGCGTGGTCCGTCCACGATGGGACCTCGCGGACAGCACGACTGACGGCTTCCCAGCCGCCGGTGCAGCAGGCGTCGGCAGCTGACCTCACGGCGACGCGGCTCCGTGGGCGTGCCCGTACTGGGGCACCGAGTGGCGACGAGTTCATCTCAACCACAGGGCATCCTGGCTTCAGCTGAGCACTGGTGGCCTGAGTCTCCCGAGTGCGATCAGCAGACGTGTTGCGCGCATTGTCGGAGAATCTACACAGCAGCAGCCAGGCGGAGGTATCCGCAGGGCTGGACAGCAACGACGAGGGAGAAATTGTAAAGAAAGTTCAATAAATAATTATAAAACTCCAAGCCGTCTCAGTCTTTGGCGCAGCCACTGTGTCTGCTGCTAGCAAGTGGTGCAGAAGCCGTAACAGTAGGTACTGCCTGCAGAGTGAAAACAGAGGGTGCGCAGAGGTCTTCTGAGCGCCATCTGATCGCCGATGTCCTTGACAAATGAATCACTAACATTACAAGTGGTCAGTATGCACATAGTATACCCTTGTGCCCCTAAGCACATTCCAGGAAGGAGCTGCATTTTTTTTCCCAGCAGTGAAAGGAAGGCAGGTTGGGTTTAACGTCCCGTCGACACCGAGATCATAAGAGAAGGAGCACAAGCTCGGATTGTGTAATATGGGGGAAGGAAATCGGCCGTGCCCTTCCAAAGGAACCATTCCGGCATTTGCCTAGAGCAATTTAGGGAAATCACGGAAAACCTAAATCTGGATGGCCGCACACGGGTTTCAACCGTCCTTCTCCCGGATGCGAGCCGAGTGTGCTAACCACTGCGCCACCTCACTCGGTTTCCGGCAGTGTATGTACCGCATTTCAAGATGGCCGCCTTTATAATGCGTACTCGCGTATCCATGTTAGTTTCGTGTCACAATTTTTTCCATAGCATCTGAGCGGTAAGAGCAACGCACGGCCTTGCGTTGTCGCTATTAGAAGACAAACAATAAAACATTCCCCCTCTCACAACACCGCAGTGTCTGCTCTACTTAAGACAAGTATCACTCGTTTCGACATGAGTCACGATTTTCAGCCCTGAAGCACCCACTGGACTCACCGCCGTCCTACAATGTCAGTACTGGCTCTTGAGCAAACATGTTTCACATTCACTGCCTCAGGCTTATAAAAACAGGTTTGAGGTATTGCCTAGTGCCTAAAATATTACTGTTTCTGTAAGTATATTTGTTTTTTAACGTGTAGAAAAATTACAATATTCAGAAGCTCATAACATTAGTTGACGTTTGAAGATTCGGCTATTAGTTGCTACATGCATAGTGTCGTAAAATATGGCTGACAAACGTGCGCTGCACGAATACTTCTGCCTTAGCAAAACTTGACCTGACTATTTACATACCTGGTAGTAACAAAGTGCCTGAGTCTACGGACTCCATCATTCATGGATTTCTTGAACACTTTGTTTCCAAACAGAAACAACACCTATATAACCTTTGGAGTTGATAATTATCTTTCTTGACAACAGCTGAAAGAATGGGGTTTTCCTATACCACGAGCTATAACTGGCTCACAAAAGCAATTTTCCCACGCTGGATTATCTGTTTCAACATCATTTCTTTATAAAGAGAACAACTCCTTAAGAAACACATATATCTTTCTTATTCGAATGCATGTGGGAGCCTGGTTCGTCTCATCAGAAGCAATTTGAAATACCTTGACAATATTTCTGTTATTCTGTAACTGATAAAAGACCAGAGTGTTGATCTGGAAATCACTTAGGCTGCAGTGAAAAAATTTTTGAACATCACTGATACTTCGTTCATGCTACAGAGAACCTCCTCATGTTAAGATGTTCTACCAGCGTTTAAGGTAACTATGTCACAAGGTATGCTTTAGGCAGACCAAGGAGAAAAGAAGAATAAAAGAATCAACGGAAGAGAAACAGTCTGCAAGTGCTTTTTCTTCCTTTACATACATCGGGTTCATGTCTGTTGTAACTCCTGACGTAAAAATGCCCCTCAGGCGATTTTCTGACACGATCTCCTTCGACAAAGACCGTCATGGAAGGATGATGATGGTTCCGAAAGCGAAAGGGAAAAACTCAGATGACTGGTGAGCGACATTACAAAAAGGGTCTGAAACTAATTCGAGGTTACAACATTATCGCAAAAGACGAACAGAGAAAAAATTTGTTTTACGGATCGTTGCTAAAGAGAGTAAAAATAGCCAACTGTTACCAAATACTCTCATGTTTCGATCTCATAGCAGTTCAAACCAAAAACACGTTTCTATTACAGAAGTTCTGTCATCAGACCTAATTACCTTTTTATTTTGAAAGTTTTACAGATATCTTTGAAAAATACCTTTTTGGAAAATTTTGTTACGTATGTTTTATTTCAAAAAAAGCTGGGGTGACCTAGATGTGTCCCCACAAATTTATCTCAGTTTAAAAAGAACGTGTTCGAAATGAGAAGTGTATACCATTTTAAAACGGAATGAACCGTTGGGCGTGCTATGTCTTAACTTCAAGGCATCTGGGAGTCGAAAGCTGGAGCGGAAATTTTGAACAGCTTTTTTTTTCTTTTTATGGCAGAGTGGAACGAGATTAAGGAGTCTGAGTAGTAAAATTATAGCTTTCGAAAATTTCCTATAGCTAAGGACTACCAAATGTACATTTCCGGGTGATTCAGTTGCGGACTTTAGAGACAAATAAGCATTGAGGAAACGTCCTATCCTGTTCTAAGACGAAACAATCAATCGCACAACCACTAAGATGCCTCTGAGTTGGGTCCGAGGCATCATAGCATCTGTAACACAACAGTAGTAGTTGTTGTTGATGTTGTGATCTTCAGCCCGAAAACTTGTTTGATGCAGGTCTCCACACAACTCTATACTGCGCAAGACTCTAAATAAGTAAATTTAAAAAAAAAGACATCTCTTGCTTATCTTCTACCAGGCAAAGTGTTCTAAATGCTGAAACACGATCTGAATGGTTTTCATACTTTATTTTTCCTTCGTGAATAAAATTTTAGTCTGTAACTGAATGTTTAGCCGTGTAAGATGAGCTGTTCTGTGCTTATTCGACGATTAATCATGAGATTTTAGTTATGACCTCGAAAAAATAAAGTTATAGTTATGTAATTATTTGTTTCCAGAATGAGTTTTTTACTCTGATATAAAACTGACTGGCAGATAAAAACTGTGCGCTGGACCGAGACTCGAACTCGGGAGATTTCCCTTTCACGGGTAAGTGGGCTACCAACTGATCTACCCATACATGGCTCACGATCTGATCTCACAGCTCTACTTCCACCAGTACCTCATCTCCTACCCTACAAACTTCACAGAAGTCCTCTTGCGAAACGAGCTGAACTAGCACTGGTGGAAGAAGGCATATTGCGGAGATATGGCTTAGTCGCAGCCTAGACATGTTTCCAGATATAATTTTTTACTCTGCACCGGAGTGTACGGAAAAGGAAATGTGTCGACTTCAAGTCTTGGTGAGGTACACACTTTTAATTCTCAAGAAACTTTCATATCATCAGACATTCCGCTGCATAACGAAAAATTCATTGTGGAAACATCCCTCAGGCTGTGGCTGAGGCATGTCTCCGCAATATTTTGGAAATTTATGGTAAGGACTATGGGACCAAACTGCTGAGGTCACAGGTCCCTAGGCCTACGCACTACTTAATCTAACTTTCTAACTTAAACTAACTTACGCTAAGGACAAACACACACACACTTCTGCCCGAGGGAGGACTCGAACCTCCGATGGCGGGGGGGGGGGGGGGGGGGGGAGCCACGCGCGAACCGTGACAAGACGCCTAAAACTGCATGTTTACCCCGCGCGTCTCTCCACAATATCTTTTCTTCCAGGAGCGCTTGTCCCGCAAGTTTCACAGGAGGACTTCTGTGAAGTTCGGAAGGTAGGAGATGAGGTACCGGCTGAACTAAATCTGTGAGGACGGGTAGTCAGTTCCAGTTAGGCCTATTTGTTGGTTTGCTGTCTGCAGTCCTGGTACACATTAAAAACTTTGGACCCAGTACCGTAACACGTCTCTAGAGAAGCCAATATAAAATTGCGCTCCCTCTGATGAGATGGTGTCATGCGTTAATCCGTTTTCTGCATTTGAACGCGAACAACGCTGCGACATTCCATGAGTTAATAAAATTTAACATGACTAAACTGCCGAGCACTCGATCTCAGTAATGTACAAAACTTTTTATTACAACGTCTAAATAATATAAGTTCTTTACTTAAGTTGACCAGTTTCAACCACACTTCGCAGTGGTGATAAAATACAAAGTGTATTATTGGGAAAGGTAAGTATGTTAAAATATTACACAGAATAAAATATACAAAGCGTACCACATAGTCGTTACTGCAGTTGTCCTCAGTTCACTAAATAAAAATTTGTCATTCTGAATGCTGTACAAATGTCGTGCATTAATAAAGCATCATGTACCAGTATTCTTACTTTGTTCGAGCCCCGATCTCCCTGACTACCCCCAACGGTCCCTCTATTGCAAAACTAACCGTTCCTTGATGTTTCAGGATGAACCCTGTCAACCAGTCACTTTCTTTAGCCAAAATGCGCCATAAATTTGTTTTTCCCACAATTCGGTTCAGAGCCATCTCATTATTTATTCGATCTACCTATCAAATCTTCAGCCTCCATTCGTAACACCACTTTCCAAACGCACCTATTCCCTTCTCATTTGAATTGTTTATAGTCCACTTTTCACTCCAGACAAATTACCTGAAGAAAACAGTTCCTAATACCTAAACATGCATTCGATGTTAACAATTTTTTTCAGAAACTCATTTCTTGCTATATTCAGTCTGTATTTAATATCCACTCAGCTTCGGTCATCATCAGCTACTTTGCTGCCCAAATAGCAGAAATCGTCTCCTACTTTTAGTCTCTCATTGATTAATCTAATTCAGTGAATATGTCCTCACTTAATTCTACGACATTTGTAACACTTATATTGATTAGTGGCAGGTTTATATTATGTAACTATCTCCGATTGTGGAGTGTACGTTCTTTGTTAGTTAAGCTCATTGATTTGTGACAAGAAATTTAAAGTATTGTGATGCATATATGGAAAAAGCTAAATGGTGTTTAAAATAATGAAATATTATAATATGTGTATATTTAGAAGAGAAGCTTTGTATATTGGAAGCTGGTTCATGCTTAGGGCACTTCTATTATAAAATGTAAAAGATGTAGGGAAGTCCATCCGCAACGGAAGTGGCTCTGCGCAATGTAAAAGATGGTTTTGGCGGTCGAACTGGGAGGCTACTTGGTGGGAACGGTACGCAGTCAGTGGCTAGCCGTTGCACGGTACACATCGTCGGTGCCAAGGGAGGCAATTGGAGGCCACTTTGCAAGGAATTTTGCCTCGGATGTAGATTTAGCTGTTGCATGGTACTCTCGGCAATAAGGAATGGTTCTAACACATTAAAATCCGTCACCATGAAGAAATTGTATAGAGCATTCAGACACCAAGAGCCGTGAGTACAGTTAGCCGCCACATCGCATGCCAAAACTACTTCGCCACTGCTCCACCAACTTCATGCATACAGATATGTATCAGAGCATGGTCCAGTTAATTTGTGTGAGTGATTTTAATAATAATCCAAGTGCTATAAACCTGTGTTTAGAACCATAACTTTTATTCTGATCATGAACTTATGCAGGATTCCCTCCTAAGTGTTTATAAAACCGAGTATCCTGTTTCACATGCACTATTATTGTTTATTAAGGTTTGTCAGATATGCAAGGAATATTAAAAGTGACTAAAATACTCTGAACTCATTGCAAAGTATCGTTTTGCAAAAATTCAGTGCCAGACTGAGTAAATGTTACTCTCTAAAATACCTGCTTCACAGGTGATGAAAAAAGGCAAATAAGTTATACTCATTTCAAAGTTAATTTAGCTTTGATTACTATCATGAACGATTTATTTTGAAGTTAATTGAGCTCAGTGTTGAATAATTTGTCTTGAAAAGAGTAAAAACATAAACTGTTCTAAGTGAAGCTAAGAATTAAATTTAGTTGAATTGAATTTTGCCTACTGAAATAATCATAGAGTTTGACTAGTGATACAATGTCAGTTTATGGGCCCCCTTCATATTCTTCACATATTAAAAAGATAAATGAACAATTATTACTACTAAGGAAATCTGATATATTTTTATAAGTGGGAATATGAACAGTGTAATTGTGATATTATTAGTTTTTTTTTAATTTTTATTACAGATTGTTGCATGTCAGTTAAGTTGGAAGACCCTCCTGGCCAATTTTAGTCCTGCATCTCTTGCAGGAACATTTCAGTACTGATCTAAGTAACAATATTGAACGTAGGTCTTATTAGTGTGAGTTTGGTATGATTTTGCTTTCTATTACTAGTACGTGCAGTATTGGTGACTGCTGCTACGCACAGATCAGAGTGTCCTGTGTCTGTTTGTATCCTGCGTACTGTTCAAAAGGAAATTTTATGGAAGTTCAATAAATAATATTTAATTTTCCTATACATATATTTCCAAATTGATGTGCCTAATTGGGGTGGCGACCGTTCATTTTTTCATTTGTATACGAAATTTACTACCTTCATTAAATCCCAAAGTTTAAAGCCTGTTTAGTTGTTCTGTTAAATTCACCATATTCAAAATTACTGTCCGATGCCTTTATCCGTTATACATACACGCATGGTCAAAATTATAAGTCCTCTCAGAGGGTAACATTAGCTTGTGCCAGAGCACGTTAGTATTATACGTGGCTTTTCCCGTGACAGGACTTGAAGTTAGGTTGTTAGGGAAGAGTGACGTACAATGAAGCTAGTGTTACACATTCCAATATATTTGTTTTAATTTTGTTAATGTTCACCTTATAATGTGTTCTCAAGATACTATCCATTCCATTCAAATGATCTCCCAAGACCTTTGCTGTCTGTGACGGAATTACAATATCATCAGCACACCTCAAAGCTATTATTTCTTCTCTTTAATTGTCTTTCCAAATTTTTCGTGTTGTACTTCACTGCTTCCTGAATGTACAGATTGCCTAATTTCGCGGTAGGCTACAGCCTTGTCTCAGTCCTTTCATGTATTTCGACTGTTTGAAGACTGGTTTCTGTAAAAGATGCAGATTTCCTTTCGTTCCCTGTATTTTATCTGCTCTACATTCAGAATATCATAGAATCAGCATTGCCAAAAGCTTCTCTAAATTTATAAATGCGATAAGCATAGGTGTGCCTTTCTTTAGTCTATTTTCTAGGAGAAATCGAATCGACGGTATTGCCCTGCATGTGCCTACATCTCTCTGTAATCCAAACTGATCTTCCTCACTTTTTTCTATTCGTCTGTAAATCATTGGTATGAGTATTTTGCAACAGTGTCTTAGTAGACTTACAGTTTTGCGATATTCACACTTGCGTTCTTTTGAACTGAAATTATTAGGTTCTTCTTGAAATGTGACGCTCTTTTGCTTGCCTCATGTGTGTTCCATATCAGACGGAATAGTTTTGTCGTAGCTGGTCCACCCGAGGCTCTCAATCATTCTGAAGGAGTGCTATCTAATCCGGCGCCTTGTTTCGACTTACGTCCCTCAGTGCTCTGTCAAATTCTTCTCACAGTATTATATCTCCCATTTCATTTCTACTAATATCAGACAAGTTCCAATAGAGAGGAGCAAAACCAATAGTTAAAATACAAGTTTCATCACTCCGTGAGAAAAGGCTTGGCAAATTCAATAGTAAATGCGTAACCAGTTCTCTGAAATCAGCAGCAGGAGAGCAAAGTTATAAAACAACGTATGCGTCATACAAACGTAAACATGACATGGCTCCTTTTTTAAAAAAGAAATTTAAATAAGGATTGTAGCCTGAGCTCTAATGTTCAGTTCTGATTCTAATCATAATGGATATGATTAAAATCTATTTAAAAGTGTAGGCACCAGCAGCTTTCACAGTGCCGAAGTACTAAAATTAACGCGTTTCGAAGGAGCAAGCCTTCATCATCAGTATTATTACACAAAAATCTGTAAACTAGATAAAGGTAAAAAAATAAAACTCGTCGATTTTAGCTCTTTTGTTCTGTGAAACGTGGTTGAGGTTATATTTTAACGTTGTCTATAGCTAAAATTTTTATAGTTAGTCTTTTGGCAGCCAACGATTTAAGGGGCCTAAAACAAAAATCCTCTGGGGCTATGAGTTGACCATCTTGACTGTGGTATGTAAAACATTCTCAGTATTCTTGCAGCGTCAGCTCTGGATAAAATCTCGAGCTTTCGACGACTACCTCCATCGTCATCGTCAGGAGCTGACTGTCTTCACCGCTTTCTTTTTTTTCTTTATTGTTATTTCACACCTTACACAAGGTGTGGCTGGTAGCGGCAACAGTACGCCGCTCTTCAGCCACAGGCAGTACAAGAGAAAACAATGGAGACACAGAATGAACATAACATAACGGGGGACAAAAAACAGTAGTCACAGTAACGAAAAACCACGAAGCCGTTCACACGCGAAGAAAACAAAATACTGTCAGCACTGTGCACGAACACTGATGATGGTGACGATACACGTGAACGATGGAGCGTGGGTGGCGAGAAACACTGATGCGCAAACACGACGGCACACACACACAAAACTGATGGCGATGATCTCCGGCGCGCTAATGTTCACGTGGCGTATGCGAGTCCGGGGACCTGCCATCTTCACTGCTGCTGTGGTGGCCTCTTTATAGCCCATGGACGGCTCCTGATTGGTCGGCGATTACTTACTGCTGTCGCAGACGGTGTCACTGTGTGCGCCTGTGGCGCCACCACTTCCGTTGGAACGTAAACCTTGGAAGGAACGTCTCTGCTGCTTCTCTGCACCAAGCGCTCGTTTCCATGCACAGCTCAGATGTATCCGCTATATTTAAGTTCTTTACTTAAGCTGACCAATTTCAAGTTATTTTGGGTCATTCTTATTTCAACAGCCTCCTTAATAACAGAATCCCAGTACGTGGAGGCATGGGAGAGAATTTTTGTTTCACCGAACAATATTTTATGTTTGTTCGTGAGGCTGTGCTCCGCAACTGCCTATTTCTCCAGTTCTCTATTTTTAATATGGCGTTGGTGCTTTGCACAGCGGTCGGAAACGGTACGAATCGTCTGACCTATATAATTGCTTCCACATTCACAGGGTATATTATAAACTCCAGGGACGCTGAGGCCGAGATTGTCCTTAACAGGGCGCATCATCTCCTTCATTTTCTTAGGAAGACGAAAAATCGTTCTTATACCTCGTCTACGCAGGACTCTCCCTATTTTGCTGGAAATCGCGCCACAAAAAGGAAGAACCGCAATCTGTGTTTCATCCAGTAAGCGTGAAGCATTTTCACGTTTCCTTTTTTTGGAGAACGCTGCCTTTATATCGCGTGCACCATAGCCACTTTTTCGGAACACGTACTTCAGATGGTTAATCTCGGACCTTAAGTGGTCCTCATCAGAAACAGTTTTTGCTCTATATACCAACGTGTTCAAAACGGTTCTCTTCTGAGCAGGATGATGGAAACTCTGTGCATTCAGGTATAAATCGGTATACGTCGGCTTACGGTATACAGAGAGGCCAAGGCGCCCGTCCGCCTGTCGTTGTACTAAGACGTCTAAGAAAGGCAGTCTCCCTTCCTTCTCCATCTCGACAGTGAACTGGATGTTCGAATGTATGCTGTTCATGTGTTCCATGAATTTTTCGAGAGCTTCTGCGCCGTGTGGCCAGATCACAAATGTATCGTCAACGTAACTATAAAATAAAGATGGACGGAGGGGAGCTGAATTTAATGCACGGTCTTCAAAACTCTCCATAAAAAAGTTAGCCAGTGATGGAGACAACGGAGAGCCCATCGCCATGCGGTCCGTCATTTCATAAAATTTGTTACCATACAAGCAGTAGGTAGTCGTCTTCACATGCCGGAACAACTTTATAGTTTCAGGAGGAAAATGGTCCGCAGCATCTTCAAAGTGTCCTCCACAGGAACTTTTGTGAACAGCGATACCACATACAGGCTGACTAAAATGTCATTTGGACCAAATCTAATCCGCTTGACTTTCTCAATGAACATCTGGGTGTTTTTGATGTGATATTCACACCGGCCGACTATAGGAGTCATCAACTTTGTTAGGTATTCGGCCAGCTTATAAGTAATAGAACCAAATGCACTGACAATAGGTCTCATGGCAGATTCTTTTGCAGTATATTCGAACTCAATGGCCTCCATCTGCGACACACATTCGTGATCCACTTGTTCGACGTTACTTTGCGCAACATCACAACTTGTTTGTACACCACAGTGTTATCTTGTTACGAACTGACAAAGATCAGTCTCGTTTGGTTGTACCTCGTTCGTTGCAGTCGGAAATTCTCAGATTGCGCACGTTGGTCATTGGGGTATAGTGCGGACGAAGCAATTAGCACGTCGTCACTGCAGTCGGATCGGCATTGATGAACAAATTGAGAATTTGCTTGCTAACTGTCGCTCTTGCGCGGAGCATCAATCTGCTCCCCGCCAGCATTTCTTTACATGGCCGACTTCTACTGCGCCTTGGCAGCGCGTTCATATTGATTTTGCGGGTCTTTTCTGGGACACTCGCTGGTTAATAGTTATTGATGCGTACAGCAACTTCCCTTTTGTTTTACGGTACCTATGTCTTCTACCACATCTGCCAGTACTATTCGGGCTTTGACGTCTATTTTTTGCAATGAGGGCCTTCCTGAAGCTATTGTCTCCAACAATGGTCCCCAATTCGTGTCCTCAGAGTTTGAAGCGTTCTGTGCTGCAAATGGCATTCGCCATCTGACCTCAGCCCTGTTCCACCCCCAGTCGAACGGTGAGGCTGAACACTTTGTGCGTACATTTAAGTCGCAAATGAGCAACTTGCGTGCTTCGCACTCTCGCGAGCGCACGCTCTGGACTTTCCTTACTTCTTATCGCCCTCAGCCACGCGGCACCCGCTCCCCAGCGGAATTGCTACATGGCCGCGCCCATCGGTCGCTCCTGCAGCTATTGCACCCGCCGCCATGCGCTCCCACTGCTTCGCCTCGTTCTGGCTTGGCACCACATAATTCGGTTTTTTCTGGCAGGCAGCGCTGGTAGCAGGGGTGCATTCTTTGCCAGCTTAGCCGCACCTTATTTGTCATTTCTGGTCCCTCCGGCACTGTCAAGCAACACCGGAATCAGATCCGTTTGTGCCGTCCTCGTTTCTCTGCCGCTGGTTGTTTCCCGGGAGAATTGGAGGCTTCGCGGCTCCCGCTGCCTCAGCCCACGACTCTACCGATGGCGCTTCAGCAGCTCGCGCCTCCGCCGCGGGCGCGCCCGCCGTCGTCGCCGCTGCCGGTCCGGTCACCTGCGCCGGACGGTCACCTCTCGCCGCCGACACGACCCCACCTCCGGCCGCCGCCCCCGCCGCCACCGCGTTCCTCCGCGGTGCCGGAGCCGATGGACGCTGAGGCTGCCATCACACCGCTGCCGCCGTCGCCTATGGAGGTCGTTGCTCCACCTTCTCATCCGAGCACTCCCAGTAGCGGTGGGCGGCCTGGGCAGGTTTTGCATAGGGCGTTTTCCTCGCCCCCTCGAGAGCAATTCGGAGTCGCGGGTGGACAGTGTACCCCAGCAATTGCACTGTCCGCCCCCTCAGCTGGGTCCCTCCACCCGCCGTCGGAAGTCATACTCAACGACGGTGTGTCGTTTCAAGGAGGAAGGATGTGGTATCGATAGCAACGATGCCACGGCCTAAGTGCAAGTTAAGTTGGCATTACGACACACACCGACAGCTCCCTAGGCGCTGTTGAGGTCTAAGAGCGCCGCTCCTGATGCAGCCCATTTGATGAAGAGCAGACGGCCGGGACACTTCGCTTCAGCTTCGCACCTCAGAGCAAAGTTGTGTATAACTCTTGTTGCTAAAGTAAAGGTGATTTTAATTCACTCTGCAGTACCGAGAGATTTTCACGTTTTACTGCTCCTACCCACATGCCACCTTCCAGGTGGGATACAAAAAACCCCGTTGTGGAAAGATAACCTCTCCATATTCCTTCAATGCTTCGATATTCGCGAAGAGTAGCAGCACTATTGCTGTTGATTTGATAAAACGGCTTTACGACTAAAACCTTGGTCATCTTGTCCAGACCCTTGACTGTTTGCAACTGTAATGAACACAGATTATTGTATTGCAACCCTATGTGGCCGTACCAGTACCGGCGCCTAACTGCAAGTCATGACACAAATGCTATTAACAACGCAAATCCTCCATCGGACAGTCTGAACATCATTCCTGTAAAATTTGGTAAAAAGTTTACTGCTTACGCTGGAAGTAGCGAAAGTTTTACTATTGATACCACAGCAGAACTGTCTGCATGAAACCTTTATTTTTTGACAATACGCCACTCTTGTTAGGACATCATGTACACCTTAGTTTTTGAAGTCCGTACGTATGTCCACTGCGCCAATTTCCAAAGTGCGGCCCATCAGTGTAGATGGCAGGAGGCAGTGCGGCTTGGTTCATTCCGAACAGATATGTACATTTTCGTATTCTGAATGAATGTCTAACGAAATTACAAAAGTTAGCGAAACTGCACGATCAGCCCCTCAAAAATATTAATTTCTGCTACTCCTCATTACTTCCGTCTTACATAAGTTTCCTCCTAATCCATATTCTAGCCCATCAAACTGTTCTTCCATTCAAGAGCTCCTGTAATTTTTCCTCACTTTCACTGAAAATATCAATGTCATCAGCGAATCTTATCGTTGATTTCTTTTGCCTGGATTTTACAGAAATAAAAGTAAAGGTCAGGAATGGAATTACAATTCAGGCTGAAAGGTTATCAATTATGAGATTGGCTAACGATGTTGCTGTGGAAAAACTGCAACGCCTATTGAACGGAATGAACAACATCCTGAGCACGGAATATGAACTGAGAGTAAATCGAAGGACGAAAGCAACGAGGAGTAGCGGAAATGGAATTTGCAATAAATTTAACATGAAAATTGGGGACCACGAAGTAGACGAATTGAAGGAAATATGCTACATTGGGAGCAAAATAACACATAATAGACGAGGCAATGAGGATGTAATAAGCAGACTAGTAGAAGCAAAGAGGGCATTCCTGGCCAAGAGAAGTCTACTAGTATCAAATACAGGCCTGAATTCTGAATTTGGGGGAATAATTTTTTGAGAATGTATGTTTGGAGGGCAGCATTGTATGGTAGTGATTCATGGACAGTTGGTGTGCAGGAAAAGAAGAGAATCGAGTTTAAGATGTGGTTCTGTAGAAAGATATTGAAAATTATGTGCAATGAGTTGATTCTGTCAGGAACCGATTAGGAGAGGAACATGTGGTAAACACTGAGAAGAATAAGAGACCGAATGACAGAACATATGGTGAGACATCAACGTAAAAGTTCCATGTTACTTAAGGGAGCTGTAGTGGAAGACAGAGATTGCAATATGTCCAACAGATAACTGAGATCGTTCGGTTCAAGTTCTGCTCTGAGGTGAAGAGGCCGGCAGAGAAGAGGAATATATGGTCAGTCATAAGGTTATTGACTATCCCCCCCCCCCCTTCCTTCAGAATCGAACCTTCAATTTTAATTCCCCACTGAACCTCTGTTTTCTCTGTTGGCCTTCGATTGTGACTGTCCCCTGTTGGTTCTTGTGCATGCTGTACATTATCCGTCTTTTCCTGTGCGTTACATTTATTTTTGTCGAAGGCTTTTTCTAAGTCAACAAATTTTAATAAACTGTCTTTATTTTACTTACGTCTTGAGTCCGTTATCGAGTAAAACGTCAGTGCTTTTACCTATCGTAAAGCCAAACTGATGGTCTTCTAACAGATCCAAGATTCCTCAATCTGTAACTGATTATTTCCTCTATTCTTCCTCTTTAGCATCTGAATATTGTATTATTTTTCACAAATTAATCTGGAAGGGTCGTTCCCAGAACAGTATTTTTCCTGAAACAGAGTAAAGGGAAGAGGTGTTCTGTATTAACACTAATTTACTAAGATGTGGCTGGGTACAATATGAATGTAGGGGGAAAATGTTTGCTATGTATAACCATGAAAGCTGAGGTATCAGGCGTTTTCTATATGAAATCTAACTATTCCAGTGTCAAGAGCTTTGTTTTTCGAGGACCAGAGCGAATGTATTAAGAATTCATGTCAAAAGCTGAGCAACTAAGACAGAAAAATATGCTTTTTCTCAAAATGTGATTACCTATTATGTAAAAAATAAAATGCTGCAGTTCCGTCAAGAATGTGCAATATTGTAAGGTATGGCACTACACCCAGTATCTTGTGCTGATTATGTAATTGTGATACATGCCTAAATTCCATTTTTATGTAATAAGTCTTTTTCCCTGGCTATATTTTTTAAGTAATCGGAAACTGGAAGACAGTAGGCTAATTAAAAGATCTGCCACACATTCCGAATGAAAACTTCAAAGTATTCAAATAAAAAAAACAGGTTGCTTCTGATTTGACATATCAAGATTGCTTTACTAGTCACTACTAACGGTAGTTGTTTCAATGGCCATTATGTAATGAAGTGAAATAAATATAAAATCACTTCGACTTTTATATGTACAGCTTTTTATTATCTGTAACCATGACACCTACGGAAGTCATTGAAAATTAAAAATTTAATTTCTTTCGTACAGAACAAATATGGCCTTCTACTCGCAACATACATACCATTTACTACGCCTAAAAGAGCACGTATATTATGGCATTTTAAGACTTCACCACCACGGCGCTGCTATAAAAAAATTAGCACAATATCATAGGACAAACACTCATATTGCACTCGAAAAAAACCTTCAGACGTGATGTAAACATGCACCTACCTGAGTTCGTATGCAACAGTTTGTACCTAGAAAGAGACCAACACTTGCCATTCCAAATAAATAGCCTCGCCACCAGCATACACGTGCTTATTGATTCAACACACCTTCATGCCTTTTACTCACTGGTCTCAAAATCCACATCATCCAACACGGAACAGGCAGTACCATTTCTAATTTTTCATACCGCAGAATACATAAAACTGTCACCGCCAACTCTCGCCTTAAATGCGGCAAGCTCCAGTCTGGAAATGAGGTTCTTTTTTTCTTTTTTTATCGTTTACAGGATGCGTGCGAGTCGAAACCGCACCCTCTGTGTGGGGAAACTCGATTTACGGTTCATCTGCTTGGTTGTGCACGGATGAGGCCTAGCAAAAGGTCTAATGGAAAACCAGCGGCGCGCAACGACGTAACACGTGCGACCACCGTGCTTGCTGGAGAGTCGGGCTCCAGTATTTGCCGATCCTGTCAGCTCTCTGCAAGACTGAATTGTCGCAAGAGTGTTCCACACTTGTTCATCCGCTAATTATTTATAAATATCCCGAAAAACGATTACCGTTTAGGTGAGCCTCTGAACACTGGAACTCGGCATTGCACTATGTTTATTTCTACATAAAAACTTTCGATTGTTGATAAAAAAATTTCACTCGCATTGAAATCGAATGCCTGCATCATTTTATTAAATATTTCGTTTTGGTTGTTTCAGACACAGATTATTTACCTATCACCAGAATTCCACTAGAATAACGTTTCACTTTGAACGTTTTAATAATAATTGTTCTGTGCACAGTTGTTTGGTATCACACCGAGTATGATTTTTTATATGTATTTCGAACCATAAAAATACCACTTTCAGTAAGCTTGAAGACCATTTAAACCACAGAGTAACAATAGTTATCAGCCTTTCTATTATGTGTTTATTAGTGTTCTGAATTTTTTTTAAATCTATATTATTCAAAAATTAGCTCTTCTATATCATTTTCTCACCTAACCGGTATTTTTTTAACAGCAGTCGTTACATATCTGCCCCGTTAAGACTGTGTACAAATTAACTGATCAAGCAGCAAGTAACGGTGAACAATTTGACACATAGTTAAATATACGTACATCTACGTGGTTTGTTTTAATAATTACCACCCCAATTCGCAAATAATATCCGTGGCACTCTCTATAGTAGAAATAATAATATTCGCTATAATAGAAAACGAGTTGCCCTTCTTTGAACATTTTCGATGTCCTCAGTCACATCTATCTGACGCGGATCCCACACCACACAACAGCAGTCCAAAAGAGGTTGGACAAACGTGGTGTAAGCAGTCTCTTTAGTAGAGCTGTTGCGTTTTCTAAGTTTTCTCCCAATAAATAACGGTATTTGGTTTCCTTTCCCCACAATATAATCTATTTGATCTTTCCAATTTACGTTATTCGTAACTGTAATCAGTAAGTATTTAGTTGAGTTTACAGCCTTTAGGTTTGTGTGACTGACCGCGTAACCGAAATTTAGCGGATTCCTTTCAGCACTCGCGTGGATGACTTCACTCTTTTCATTACTTAGAGTCACTTTCCACTTTCCGCAGCATACAGATATCTTTTCTAAATCGTTTTTCAATTTGTTTTGATCATCTAATAACTTTGTAAGACGGTAAATGACAGCATCATTTGCAAACAAAATAAGAAGGCTGTCCAGGTGGTCACCTAAGTCGTTTACGTAGATGAGGAACAGTAAAGGGCCTATAACACTCCCCTCGGGAACGCCAGATGTTGCTTCTGTTTATGTGACTGACTTTCCGTCAGTTACTACGAACTATGACTTTTCTGATAGGAAACCACGAATCCAGTCGCACAACTGAGACGATACGCCTTAGGAACGCAATTAGAAGTCGCTTGAGCGGTGTCAAAAGCCTTATGGAAATCTAAAACTATTGAATCAATTTGACATTCCTTGTCAATAGTACTCATTCCCTCATGAGAATAAAGAGCTAGTTGTGTTTCGCAAGTACAATATTTTCTGAATCCGTGTTGACTGTTTATCAACAAACTGATTTCTTTGACGAAAGTCATGATGTTCGAACACAGTATATGTTCCAAGACCCTACGGCAGGTCGACGTTCGCCATATCGATTTGCGATTCGGCGGATTACTCACATTTCCTTTCTTTGATATTCGTGTGACCTATGTAAATTTCCAGTCTTTAGGTTCGGATCTTGCGATCAGTGAGCGGTTGTATATGATCGCTAGGCATGGAGCTATTTTATCAACATTCTCTGGAAGGAACCTGTCTGGTATACAATCTGGACTGGATGCCATGCCTTTATTGAGTGATTTAGACTGCTTCGCTACACCGACGATATCTACTTCTAAGTTACGTTGGCAGTTGTTCTTGATTCAAACCATGGAACAGTTACTTCATCTTCTTTAATGAAGGAATTTTGGAAAGCTGTATTTAGTAACTCTGCTTTAGTGCCACTGTCAACCGTAACATCGCCATTGTTATCGCGCAGTGAGGGTATCGATTGTGTTTTTCCGCTCGTGTACTTTACATAAGGTCAGAATGTCTTTGGATTTTATACCAGATTTCTAGAGAGAGTTTTGTTGTGGAAACTAATAAAAGTATCTTGCATTGAAGTTCGCGCTAAATTTCAAGCGTGTGTAAGACTTTGGCAATCATTGGAGTTTTACATTCTTTGAAATTCGGCATGCTTTTGTCGTTGTTCCTGCAACAATGTTCCAACCTGCTTCGACTTCGGTGACTCGCACATCAATGACGATAAAATGATGATGAGGCTAACGCACACATCCAGACACAGGCAGAACAAAAAGGACAGGGCGGGAATTGAACCTAGGAACCCATAATTGCGAGCCGGCCACGCTGACCACATGACCAGTAGCTGATCACGAAAATATTAACGCAACAAACAAGTTGTTAGAGATGCATGACACTAGGTGGCTAAAATGCGAGGGGTTTGTGATTGATATTAGTACGGAAGTATCGATTAAACACTTGGAGGATTCTATAAACAATGTATTCATTACGCTGAATCGTATTATGTATAACATATCAAACAATAAAAGCATTTTCACAAATATGATACAGTTCAAAAGTCAAAGAGTAAATTGTTTTTCAAAGAGTCATTATTGTTCCATATTTCGTGTTATATTCTTCAGATTAATAAATATGCTGTACTATACACTTTCTAAAGTAGCCTATGTTCTTCCTCAGAGATCAAGCTATCTCCGAATCAAATTTTGTCAAAATCGGTTCAGCGGTTTTGTCGTGAAAGCGTAACAGACGGAATTACTTTCGCACTTATAGTATTAGTATGGATGTGTCACAGCTTTCTTTCAAACATATAATTGATTCACCTGAATGGGCAATGACTCCACTACCTTCAGTGCGCATGCACAAATGAATTCGACTTCCCGAGCGGTCTAAGGCGCTGCAGTCATGGACTGTGCGGCTGATCTCGGCGGAGGTTCGAGTCCTCCCTTGGGCATGGGTGTGTGTATTTGTCCTTAGGATAATTTAGGTTAAGTAGTGTGTAAGCTTAGGGACTGATGACCTTAGCAGTTATGTCCCATAAGATTTCACACACATTTGAACTTTTTTTTTTTAATTCGACATCCTGCAGGAAACTGAAAGTAGCGAGCATGGAGTATGGAGGACGTGGACAGGGACTGCTGGTATGTGGCGCCGGGTGGGAGAGTGGATCGACCAAGAAGTGTGTCGACATATTCTGTGCAATTACAATAAACACTGTGTCCAGGTGCCGTGGTGATAACTGCTGAGTAAGCAGGGGATTCCAGGCTCAAATCTCGGTCTGTCACACATTTTCACTTGTCGCCGCTGAATCTGCATAAACTCCCTATGAAGCTGGCATGAATAATTAATGCCCTTTCCTTTCTCCCTCCTCCACATTCAATTTGCATAACTAGTAAATATAATTCACTAACAAACACAGTACTCCCCTTTATCTTCAGCAGCAACGGAAGGTCCTGCCTCACTGACAGTCTGACACTGACCAGATCTAACCAAAAGAAATAAACAAAACCCTGTACAATGTGAGGATCGAAATTTTGCTGGCGTAAGCTCTCGCCAGCACACCAGTCGGCAAAGAGGTAGCGGGGAGGTCGATAGTAGGCGCTGGAGCGAGCGCGCCTGTCAGGAGAGAGGCCAAAGACGGGCTCACAAGCAACGGGTCGCCAACGCCCTCTCGATCGCAGGTATTTAGATGTGCGCCGCACACCGAAGGGCCCAGTCAGTCACAGTCAGCCCAGTCGTAGACAGAGGCAATCGTAGTCAGCTCAGTTACGAGCTCAGCCACTATTCTAGTTGGCATCTGTCAGTTCATGTCACCGGCTACGAGAGTGTTGGCTTTATCACAGGACTTGTACTTCACCAGCAGTGAGGCTAATGTGGATTATTACTGAAGAGCTCGTACCACAACACATGGGCTTGCTTAAAGATAAGTAGCTTCTTATTCTTGATAGTAAACTTTGTGTTCTTGTCTCGTCTTGTCTTGTCTTGTCATGGGGGAAGCCTCGTCAGAGATTTCCACCGCATGAGCGTATAGGGAAGTGATTCCAGTGGTGGTTTCCCGTTGCCTTCCACTGATGATGATGAAATGATAATGAGGACAACACAACACCCAGTCCCTGAGCAGAGAAAACCTCCGACCCAGCCAAGAATCGAACCCGGGCCCCTTGGCATAACAGACCGCCGCGCTGACCACTCAGCTATCGGGGCGGACCTTGTTAGTAAGAACCCTGTTAATACGTGTGTGTGCAGTTGTGTTATAGAAAGAGGATACCGGCCATCAAACAAAACATTCTCTCATTGCTTCCCATGGTACAAGACTCTACAGTGGCAATGACGATACAAAAGAAATAAGCACAGATACAAGCAAGATTACTTTACAGTGCTATTAAAACGAAAGACTGTGTCTAGGAAACACACAAAAAGGCAAGATTTTTTTAAAAAATATCAAGCAGCCACACAGACAACTGAAACGTAGCGGTTAGTATGTTCTCGTCCTATGGCAATAATGTTCCCTCACCTTGCGGTGATTTTTTCTTCTGCAGTCCTATCCGCACGCCTTCCCTGTTAAAAACGAATTATGTTCCTCTACTGGAGAGGTTATACTAGAACCAATAGCATTATATGAATCCAACGGTTGCAACAAATGTTTTCAGTATTGGGTTAACTGAGCGACTGAACGAAAGGTAGTTTGTAAGTGAAAACTTCGAGATATTTGCACTTGTCTGATACAAAAAACACTGGCAAGCCCGTGCTAATGTTAAGTTCCAGTTTGAACACTCACACGCGATCACAGTCACTCGTAATAGCCAGATTATAGTAACCAACCAGACCCGCTGACAAAAGGATTACCAAACAGATTAACTGTAACAGAATGTTCGCTCAAATATTACACAATTTGACCGCCATGAATGTTCAGTTTGCGGCCACAGCTTGTTTAATCTGCCACGCTGATTTTGGTTATTCAAAAATCACAGTTTACATATTAAAATCGGAAGTTCATGTGTTCTTTTTCCTCAAACGTTCGAAGTTTTAATCGTTATTCTGCAAAATTATCACATATTCAGAGCTCCTTATATCTGCATCCGATCAAGATGAAGGCTGAGTTCCAAACTGCCTCTTTAGACATGACAAAGCAATTCTTTAGTGCACAAAATACGCACGAACGTATACTGGCTGATACATCTCATAGCCAATCCGATATTAGTATTGACCCGTGCAATCCTGTGTCTTTTACAGTTGACCAGACTCAACTTAATAGTTTTTATGAACAGTTTACTAAATGAACAAATTTAGAACTTCACAAACATCAAAACCATTCCCACTTTAAATAACAGAATTATCGTAAAATGTTTCTTGTTTTCCCAGTCCCAAAATGTTTTGGAAATTTGTGGTAAGTTCTTGTGGGACCAAACTGCTAAGGTCATAGGTCCCTAAACTTACACACTATTTAAACTAACTTAACGTAACTGACGCTGAAGACAACACACACACCCATGCCCAAGGGAGGATTCGAACCTCCGACGGGGATAACCGCGCGAACCGTGGCAAGGCGCCCAAGACAGCACGGCTACCGCGCGTGGCCTTCCCCGTCCCATAATCTGGCTAGTTGTACATTACAGAATTACCCGGAGAGTACAATTCACTTTCTCTGTACGATTCTCACGCTAACGTGTACTCAGTTAGTAGACATAACAGTATTCTTTTAATATCTTACTTTCCATTCATACTATCATTCACTTTAATAACCAAATTAGCAACAATTAATGACAGTCGTAACAATCAATAAATATAGCTTTGGCTCAAAATATGTTGTAACTGCTTGGTAATGTCGTCGACCGTAAGAATCTGACACCTTCACAGTCGTACCTACTTGCAACTAGCTACTGGATCTCATCTGTCATGCGATAATCATGACTCATTGTCTGAAGTTGCCTGGCCGCTACTGTCTCCTACTTAACATAGTCGAGATATGCAACACTACGCCTCAACTGAAAATTAATCACTGCTGTATGAAGCTCGCAAATATAATTCGCAAACAAACGGTGTAGTCGCCTTTTCTGCAGCAGCAACGGAAGATCTTGCCTCACTGACGGTCTAACCGACACGGACTTGTTCTAACCAAAACAATTAAACAAAAGTCGTAAAAGGCGGTCGACAAAAGCATCGATAGAAGTGAGGCTACTTTACACTACACTGCAATTAAAGCGAAATACTGTGCCTAGCGAGCATATAAACACGAAGGAAATTAAAAAAACACAGATAAATGAAAATAATATTTCGAAAACAAAACTGACTGTCTTAATAATAAGGATATTTAATTATTTATTGATTTTATTTATTTGCTGGTCTTGACTTTTGACATACTGATAGGTACTTATATATCAGGTTTTGTTGCATCTGGTGCAGCAACTTTAATTGATTACCCACGTATTATGCTCAGCAGGTTAGCATACCATCGAGTTATGTTGTGTTAATTTGTTAGTAAGCTACAGCTACCTATTTTATGATAATACGTTAGTGTGTTAGTATATTATAACTAAGTTAGAAATAGAATATAAATTGGACTTATGTTCATATAATTAAACCGTCTGTTCGCTGTTACATATGTTTAGGAGATTAGAAAAAAAATTACCGTCTATTTTCTAGCATTATTATAGCACATTTCACTGTTTACGCAATCGTGCCGCGTACACGCAAGGGGTGTGAAAACGTACCACTCTTTTTCAGCCCCCACCCGGGTGACACGTACTCAGTATCTGACGATAGGAACAGTACATTTTATGCTGTTGTACTGAACTGGGAAGCGATCAGGTAAGGATGTATGCCTGCGGCACAAAGTCAGCCAGGAATCGCCATCCACACCTGCTCTCCTCGCAGCGCTCCGCTTTATTGCTGTTCGGCCTCGAGCTACGTCCCGGCATGGCTGTGGTCTCCACGTACTTAGATTCGGGCAATAAATTTCCCAAGTTAACCTTCGGCAGAACTCCACGACCATCACGGGTTAGAGCCTGAAGTGTCCCAGAGAGTGCACTTTTCTTCTTAGGTTCTAGGGCGCTACTTTTACAGATCTGCTTAGTCACTCTCTGCACTGGCTGTGCCGCACAGAAGACGTTAAACCTACAAGACGCATCTGCTCCAAACGGAAGTGACTCGATGCTGCAGACGCCATATTTCTTTTGGCATATTCAGCTGTTTTATATTATAACTTGCAGCACACCGTTTCAAGGAAAAGGCGCATTGAAGATTTATCACAAACACATCGTACTTATCATTAAATGTAACATGGAGCCCTTCGAATAACAATGGCGTCGTGGAGTTCCCTTTTAGAAGTTTTGACTCTAAAGTACCTTCGTTGTAACATTGTTCACACCCGTTTATTTGTTGTTTTCATTTCTGTGAGAGGTCTGTACGATATCATCACATAAACTTGCGACGGAAATACATTTTTACCACAGGACTCATATTCTATAATCAATGTATAGTTTCACAGTTGCCAAGACCACAGAAGGAGAATAGATATGTCAGTTACCGGACGGACAATTCATAAATTTGTGAAAAAAAGCGGGGCACGAGAGTGATTTGAAGATGGATCTCCTGCTTTGCAGTCCAACAACGTGACCACACTACCTCGACGCCGTTGTCCGAGGGAGCTGCGCAATGTTGCACATCTTGAGCTTGGAACTGTTCACTGTTTTTATTTTGCTTCTTTTTTTCAAAGTTCAGTATACCTTCTTTTTGTCGTGCTTGATCCATGTTCACTTTTTGGCGAGCTATCCACTGGGCAGTTTTCCACTAAATCTGAGGGGATGTGTTGCGGAGTTTCCTTTGACGGTATCGATATTTGCCTCTCTACAGAGCGCGGAGCGTGAATGTTTAAGACAGTCGTGCGTGAGCTTTCAGTGTGTTGCCACGTGTGTCCTACAAAAACGCCAACTGTTGCGTTCCCAAAACGCTTAAAACCTTCGCCATAGAAGCTGTACGTTCTGTATCAGTGTCTATCAGGAAAAGTATCTGTAAATTATTATGAAAGGTATACTTTCGACATATGTGTGTGTCGTGTCGACGAGGTAAGTCACCTGCGTGGCGATAGCTACGAAATCAACAAGCATGGACTTGGTCATAATTCGGCGAACATTTTAATTGATATATATATATATAATGTGTCCAATCAAAACTTAAGCATGGAGATACTTTCGGTTGTACATCGTGTCGCAAGACAACCAGCCAGTCGTATTGCTAAACCGTTACGCTTATGCTCATGAGAGTGTTTATTAATATCGTTAAGTAGAATTAATGTTAAGTAACTGAAATAGTGCCGACCATCCAGAGCAGGACTAATTATCTGAATACTGACTTTTAAGTAATTGTGGTCCTAGCAGACGATCAGTGTGACAGAACATCATGACAATAAGTACACTGTACTTGAAACAGATCACTATGAAGCACTAATTACAACTTATGTCCATTGTGTCACCTAATCAGTCCATGGACACTGAACCCAAATTAATGTATTTTACTGGTAGATTACACGTGAATCTTCATAAGATATTTGTGGTCCTCGATATGCTCCTCAAACTGTAGCTAATAAAATGCAGTAATTATAGGTCTCGACTGAAATAATTGTTGTTTGCAGCAAAGAGTAGATAAGGGACGAGAGGAAACAGGTAGTACGTGCGATCCAGGTACACAGTCATTAGATATTCTGATCCACGTGCCTGTATTGTGTAACATTATGCAGTTGTGTGAGAGATTTTGTGAACCCTGGATAAAATGCAAACCGAAAATCATTGTCCTGCTGCCACCCAATAGTGTGTGTGTGTGTGTGTGTGTGAGAGAGAGAGAGAGAGAGAGAGAGAGAGAGAGAGAGAGATAGAGAGAGAGAGAGAGAGAGAGAGAGACAGTAGTGTGCACAGTAACTGCTACTGAGGGATAAATGAACGATGCAACACCTGCTTCTCAAGTTATGAAACAATGTATGTACAAGGGATAGTCATTGTTTTAATTATCAACTCAAAATAAAGTTGCATAATTAGTATTTTGTGATGCATCCTCAGTGGATGTTGCATGCTATGAATGGATGTGCACAGTCACTCAAAGAACAATGGATCTTGATCAGTCCTCAGAATAAATACAGTTACAGTTTCCTACAATGCATGAGCCATATCGCTTATGCTATCACTTGTCTGTCCTAATAGGGTATCACTAACGTAGGTGGGAACACAGCCCACAGTTGATGCACTAGCGATGATTCGGAAGTTTAGGATGCGGCATACAGGGCAGTGACTTCCGACTGATAGGCCATAGCAGGATTGGTGTGAAGTCGAGAGTGTGCTGCATGCTTGGCAAATGTAATTCTGGTTCAGTGACTACTTGCTGCAGTTGATGTTAAGCCCAGCGAGCCATTAACTATGAATGCCGGATACTGACTGCGTCCTATAACACCATTTGGGAGAAGACTGCTGGGTAGTGCCGTAGTAGCACGTGAAGCGAGACAGTACTAACGATAGAAGTGCTGCATATAGCAAGTGAAGAGCCACATGGCACTATGGTGGCTGCTGAAGGCGTGATCCGCTGTTGTGTTGTTGCCATACTAGATGGGCGGCAACCCGCAGCACACCACTGTGTGGCTGGTGGCTGGGCCATTGGTGACAGCCAAGGATATAGCTTTTATTTTTCCAGGTGTGCCTCCGTTGTCCTGGTACACAGAACTGCAGAATGCTGCTATGACAATCAGAACAAAATGATGCATCATGTTTATAAAGTGAAATATCATTCAGTAATTCATTTCCCACATTTGGAGGGTAACAACATTGCAGCAATCAATGCTGAGTTGGTGGAGGTTTGTAACAACCGAGTATGTCATACAAGACAAAGGTTAGGTCGTGCTGACGCTTCTGGTGTGGTTAAACAAGTCTGAATGATAAAGAATGAAGTGTATGACCATCTCTCTGTGACGAACTGAGAATTGCAAGACAAATGGAGGTCTTGGTGGTCGAACAATGTCATATCACAGGCAAGGTGAGGACAGACAAAGAGTAGTCCCCAAAGGGGTCTCCCTTCTTGGGAACATGTGGATGGCATCCATATGGGCCCTCAGCTACATCTGATATTACTTCCTCTTACTTGTGTCAGATATCTTCTGTTTTCTTTCTTATCAGTCTCTCTTGGCCAACTCTCGCTTTTCCAACCCTGAAGGTATGGGATTTTGGAGGCTCAAGGGAGTCGTTCATTTTCATTCTCTACTGAAGAAGATTCAATCACGATATAGAATAACTGCAACTAGTTTTAAAAAGTATGAAAAACAGATAAGCTTATGGTTCAGATGGTATTAATATGGAACTTTTAAAATATGATGATCCCTTTTGTACTTTTAGATTATTACATTTATTTAGTGAATGTTGTCACTGGTGTAAAATCCTAAACTCTTGGAAAATGTTAGAAGTGATACCAAATTTTAAAACCAGCCAAAGAAACAATGGTGGGAATTGTAGAGGAATTAGCCTCCTACACTCAATTTACAAAATATTTGCAAAAATAATCAACAATCGTTTAAGAACCACAACAGTAACTCTCCTATTAGAAGAACAATGTAGATCCCAGAAAGGCCGTTCATGCATTGATAATATATGTACCACAAAAACAATTTTAGAGACATGACGAAAATTCAATTTAGGGACACAGAAGGTAATGACTTATCAAAAAAAATCAAAAATCGCCAGAAAATGATGGAATAATTGCCAAGCTGTTAAAGAGAGGAGGCATTATTTACGCAAACGAATACTTATGTGTTTCATCTCGAATCAAGGAATAATTCCAGAATAATGGACTATAGGTGTTACCCAGCCATACCATAAGAAAGGCGACAGGGTATGTTGCTCTAATTACAGAGGGATCACTCTCCTCATTGTGGCATATAAGGTTTTATCCGCAACCCTGCACGATAGATCAGACCCATATGTGGAAGATATAGTGGGTAACTTTAGGCCTAATAGATCAACTGTAGAACTAATATTTGCACTGAGAAAAATACAGGAAAAAGTATATGAATATAATATAGAACTCAATAATATCTACACTATGTGATCAAAAGTATCAGGACACCTGGCTGAAAATGACTTACAAGTTCGTAGCGCCGTTCATCGGTAATGCTGGAATTCAATATGGTGTTGACCCACCCTTAGCCTTTATGACAGCTTCTACTCTCGCAGGCATTCGTTCAATCAGCTGCTGGAAGGTTTGTTGGGGAAGGGCAGCCCAGTCTTCACGTAGTGCTGCACTGAGGACAGGTATCGATGTCGGTCGGTGAGGCCTGGCACGAAGTCGGCGTTCAAAAACGTCCCATTCTATGAGATCCAGGTCAGGACTCTGTGCAGGCCAGTTCATTACAGGGATGTTTTTGTCGTGTAACCACTCCGAGTCAGGAAAAGCATTATGAACAGGTGCTCGATCGTGTTGAAAGATTCAATCGCTTAAGTCAGGGGAGTGCAGTAGGTGCTATAGCACTTAGCAGCCCCATCAGTCAAACAAATCAGTAACAGCTTGCACTGTACGTGCTTGAGCATTGACCTGCATAATGATGGTCAGGTCCTGCAAAAATCATCATCACTTCTGTCTCTAAGTTGGTTGTAGGTTGTGTTCCAAACAGCGTAGAGACAGAAGTGATGACACTTTCTACACGACCTGACCATCATTTTGCAGGACAATGCTCAAGCATGTACAGTGCAAGCTGTTGCTGATTTGTTTGACTGATGGGGCTGCTAAGTGCTATACCATCTACTGCACTCCCTTGACTTAAGCCCTCGTGAGTTCAACTCGATTTCTAAACTGAACGAAACACTTCACGGCATTCGCTTCAGAACTGCTACAAATTTGTCGAGCAATAGACTGCGCCGCTCGAACTGTCAACACAACTGTCACTACTAGGAGTATCATACGACTTCCACATCGCTGGCAACGGGTTATACACAATGCTGGTGCCTACTTCGAAGGTCAGTAAAATTTTGAAACACGTATCTATTTTGCACGAACTGTAAATAAATAGTTGCCTCTATTAAAGTTCCAACCCTCGTATAAGGACACATCCATATAAGAACCACACAGTTGGCTGCATATGCTGATGACGTTACAGTTATTAGTAGACTAAGGATGTCATAGGAGAGAGTAGTGGAGGAACTTAAAGTAGCCGCACAGCATAGGGGTCTGGAAATTAACGAATCCAAAACTAAATACATGAAATTTCATAGAACAGGGGACAGTAATTTGTCGTCAGCAGGCTATAATTGTCAGCATGTAGAGGATTTCGAATATCTAGGGGCTAATATTAATAAAGTCAATTCCATGTCCACCGAAATAGAAGCCCATATTTTAAGTGGTAATGGGTGTTATACATTTAAAAAACTAATGAATCTAGGATGGTAAACCGACAATTCGAAGTGACTATATATAAGGTTATGATTAGGCCAGTGGTTATATACGGATGGGAAGCATGGGCACTAACCAGCACTAACGAACAACTTAGAGTATTTGAACGAAAAATACTACGGAAAGGCAAAGACCCACTTAGGGTTGTGAAGCGACAAACAGATGAAATTTTATTTTTATCGACTTCGGAAAAAGTTTTTGACATTTTGAACAGAAAGAAGCTAAAGCTTAATAAATGGACACAAAAATAATAATAAAAACTGCTGATATGTGGCGCCGTTGGCGCCATTCGCTTCTCTGTAATGATGTAAGATCTGTGCATCTCGTGGCCGCGGTTTTCCTCTTTGGTCGCTTTTCGACTACTTAAGCGCAGGTCGCTGTAGGGAGAAGGCTGGTTTTGGTCGGTTGGTTGGTGCTCCGGTATGCAGTCTGGTTGTCGGCGGTCGCTCTTTGCTCATGCTCTGCCTCTTTCTGCCACGTGGGCAGTGGGGCTGAGGACGGAGACGTGCGTGCAGTCGGGAGTGTGTAGTAAGTCCAGTGAGAGGGCGATGGTGTCGTCTGTGTTGCTAAGCGATGTGAACCTGTGAAAGTGGCTTCGGAGTGTGTCAGCCTGCAACCGGATGTGCTACAGAATCAAACGGTGGGAATTATTCAGGTTCTTAAAGTCCTACTGAGTATATGTATGCTGAAGTTCATTCTGTTTGCAGTTAACGGCTCTCACAGCGTTTGGACGTTCAGGTTATCTGTTTCGTGTTGAACACTGGTCTACAACTTACTGAATAGTGGTTTTCTGTTTTGTACGCACTTGAGACACTGACAAGGAGTGTATATCTGAGTGGGTGCGTGTGCACTCCGAAATACCTGCAGGTTTTATTTTCTGACACTTCTTTTTGCCTTTTGCTATTAAGTGTAATCCACCTTTAGTGGCTTTCTTTGTAAAATTTAGAGATTTATGACACTGTTTTTCTTCTCGTATGTAATTGTTATTTCGAATGATAAGACAGAGTACGTGTTCTGTTTTCTACACATTCTGCAGTGTTCTCATGGTGAATTTTTATATATCGCGGTTCCCGTGCAAAGGGAGGATGAACTGTTGTTGTAGACAGTGATATCAAGAGATTTAATTTGGCTGCAAAGAGTAATTGTATTCCTGTTTTGAAATTTTTTCTAATGTTTTAAGGATTGTGTTACTCTGGATACTGCCCAGTTTTTATGTGGTTTTATGTTGTTTCTTCAGTGATATAAACAGCGGTGCGCGAAGTCTGTTATAGCTGGTCGTTTAATTGGGCGACGACGCCTTGGCGGCGACCAGTTTGAATTGTAATCGATAGCGCGGTCGCTGTGTTTATCAGTAGACTCCAGTCCTTATGCGAATTTAAGCTGAATATTTTATTATTTGTTCCTGGTGATACCGAGGAGTCCATCTTTCCTTCACCACCGTTCATTGAAGCTTTCATTCAGGCTCGATCTGAGTTACAAAATTGTTAAGGCTTTCGTGGCCACTTGTTGACAAACTGCCTATTGGCTTCTGTATCGGTTTCTTCGGCTGTACTGTATACCATGCATATGCACATGCGGAAAAGTTTATGTCGGAATGTTCAAATGTTCAAATGTGTGTGAAATCTTATTTAACTGCTAAGGTCATCAGTTCCTAAGCTTACACACTACTTAATCTAAATTATCCTAAGGACAAACACACACACCCATGCCCGAGGGAGGACTCGAATCTCCGCCGGGACCAGCCGCACAGTCCACGACTGCAGCGCCTTAGACCGCTCGGCAAATCCCGCCGGCTATGTCGGAATGACTGGACGTTCAATCAACACCAGGATCAAAGAACATAAGCGCTGAGTGAGACCGACCACGTTATAAAATTCGCCGACATGGAAGTTCTGGCTGTAGAGAAGCATTATCACACGCGCTTGTTCAGAGAAGCTGTAGAAATACAAAAACACGCTAACAGTTTCAACAAGAAAAAGGAGAGCCTTAAGGTAAACGGATTCTGGCTTCCCGTACTGCAGTGAACGACCGTCGCAGGTAGCAAGAGGAGAACCGCACCGGAAATGACCGCGGAGAAGCCCTCGGACGTCGGCGCCGCCAGGCACATATAGTCAGCGGCCGCGAGCTCGCCTCCAGTTCACCACTGGCAGTGGAGGGTGAAGCTTTGACAATGCCAGCCATTCGTGCTGGCGAAACGTCAGCAAAATCATTAGACGAACGTCAGCCGAAGAACCCGATACAGAAGCCAATAGGCAGTTTGTCGATCTGAGTTGTCAGTTTCCGCGCACCTCTGACGCGCCATTACTTGTCTCTGAAATTTTGTAATACCTGAAAGAGAAATTGTGATTTGTTCCTGCTCTTATGTCTTAAAAGGTGTCCTGCTTCTGTGGGAGTTTTTCTCAGTAAACCATTTATTGTCGTACGATTCTTAAGATTTATGTAAACAGGGATTTAAAATTATTTGTTTAGGGTGGGCTTTGATGCCCGTAGACATTTTGTATGTTTAGTAATGTTTCAAATTCTAAGGCAATTACGTACATTCTGGGGTAACAGCTGTTTGCTGTTGTCATGCAATTGTTAAATAAAATCTGTTGGAAATTACAAGCTAGAGTTTGTGTTTGATTGTTAATTATTGCCTTGTCTTTATTGACTTGACGTATCCTTGAGCGTGTGTCGCATGTCTCAATTGCTGATAATAAAACTGAGGAATTCCGTACCAATACAGGAATGAAACAAGGCTATAGCCTCTCACAAACCTTACCAATGATTTGAATAAAAACTGGAGACAGGAAGTAAATGTAAGTATACAAATTAATTGGAATAAATGTGTCATTTTGAATGCAGCTGATGTTACCGTTTTAGAAGAAAGTGAAGAAGACTTACGAAAAGCAGACCATAAATTACGTCAATTAGTAAAAGAGAATGTAACCTTCGAATATCATCAAAGAAATCTAAGATCATGGGAAATACCCCTCACACTCAAAAACACTACTTGAGCAGGTCTCCAACTTTAATTTTTTAGGATGCGACGTAAACTGTGACATGGACAAGGGAATAGAAAATAAGATTAACAAATATCAATCACTGCGCGGAATGAGAAACAAAACATTCCGGATCAAAATACAAAAGGAAACAAAATTAAAAGTTTAGAAAACCATGAGTACACCTGTATTCCTACTGTATGTGGAAGCGAGTCATGAATTCCTAAAAAACGCGATAAAAGCAAACGACAAGCAGCAAAAATGAGTTTCTTAGGAAAGTGAGATGTGTTACCACGGAAGAAGCCGGTTGCGGTGGCCGAGCGGTTCTAGGCGCTTCAGTCCGGAGCCGCGCAACTGCTACAGTCGCAGGTTCTAATCCTGCCTCGGGCATAGATGTGTGTGATGTCCTTAGGTTAGTTAGGTTTAAGTAGTTCTACGTTCTAGGGGACTGATGACCTCAGATGTTAAGTCCCATAGTGCTCAGAGCCATTTGAACCACGGAAGGCCGTATAAGAAATGAAGATATTAGAAATGAACTAGATATTTATATTATTAATCAAAAGACTGAACAAAATAAAAGATTATGGAAGCATCGCCCAACAAAGAGTGAGTGCAGAGAGAATTCCTCATCTGGCCATGATGAACCAGTTAAGAGGAAGAAGGGACATAGGAAGACCCAGAATGAGGTGGCAGTGAAAAGTGAAGGCAGAACCAGTACAAGTACCTAAGCCTTGAGGCGCAGAAGAAGAAGAAGGAGAAGAAGAATTAAAGCTTTATCATTACTCTATTTCAGTGTGTGGCGTGACTGGTATTGGTTAATTAATAAACAGCAGAGTACTAACTTTTTACGACATGAAATAAATTCGTTGCAAGAATGAACTGAGTTGGCAAAATAAAACGGACGTGGAAAATATTACGTGCAGCTTAAGATTGGCGTACAAGCTGCATCATCCCCACAGGTGAGGATTATGTAAACTGGGTTTTCTATGTTAAGCTGCATGAAACATTTCCTCGACAAGTTTTATTTTTCCCCACCCTGTATAGACAAGACATTATTATACTGTTGAAATAAGCGCAATGAAGTTGCACTGTTTTACATTCGCTTTGTATTCAGAAGGAGTTAAGTTTCTGGGTTCCTTATTTCAGGCATAAGCCAAGAGGGTTCCTGCTATCTGCCACATCCTTATCAAATTGGGGTTTATAAATTCATTGCCAGAAAGAAATCAGTATGCCCTTTTAGAGGTTTCCAATTCATTCAAGATTTATTGTTGCAAACAGTGCATATACAGTAAAAGAAATGATTACATTTACAAATAAATAGCACAAGCAGTTGTGAGGTATCTGGTATTGACCCTTGTTGAAACACCCATATTAGTATCTGGTGTAGCCTCCACTGTTGGCAATGCATTCGCTGACTCTGGCATCCAGTCTGTCGTACAGATGGCGAACGCTATCCTGGGATACGTTGTTCCACGCCTGCTCGACCTGTTCATCTTGTTCTCTAAGAGTTGTTGGGTGAAGAGTCGCATGAGTCGCTTGTCGTCCCATCATATCCCAAACGTGCTCTAGAGACAAGTCTGGAGTTCGTGCTGGTCAGGGAAGTTGCTGCTCGTCTTGTAGAGCACGTTGAGTCTGGACGAGCATTATCCTGTTGCAGCAACATATCACCTTCCTGTTGCATGAACGGCAATAGAACACGTCTAACAACATTCTGCACGTACCAAGTGCTGGTTATCTCCCCCTTCAGAAATACCACAGGGGAATGAGAGTTACACCTTATCACACCCCATACCAAAGGTCTGGATGAAAGCACTCTATGACACAGTGCTCATCAGGTCTTTGTAGTACGCGCAAATGACATCTACATCTACATGGATACTCTGCAAATCACATTTAAGTGCCTGCCAGAGGGTTCAACGAACCATCTTCACAATTCTCTATTATTCCAATCTCGTATAGCGCGCAGAAAGAATGAACACCTATATCTTTCCGCACGAGCCCTTATTTCCCTTATTTTATCATGGTGATCGTTCCTCCCTATGTAGATCGGTGTCAACAAAATATTTTCTCATTCGGAGGGGAAAGCTGGTGATTGGAATTTCGTGAGAAGAATCAGTCGCAACCAAAAACGCATTTCTTTTAATGATTTCCAGCCCAAATCCTGTATCATTTCTGTGACACTCTCTGCATTTTTTTGAACTTTTTCGATGTACTCCGTCAGTCCTATCTGGTAAGAATCCCACACCGCCCAGCAGTATTCTAAAAGAGGACGGACAAGCGTAGTATACGCAGTCTCCTTAGTTGGTCTGTTACATTTTGTAAGTCTCCTGACATTAAAACGCAGCCTTTGGTTAGCCTTCCCCACAACATTTTCTATGTTTTCTTTCCAATTTACGTTCTTTGTAATTGAAATCCTAGGTATTTCGTTGAATTTACGGATTTTAGATTAGACTGATTTATCGTGTAACCGAAGTTTAACGAGTTCCATTTAGCACTCATGTGGATGCCTCACACTTTTCGTTATTTAGGGTCAATTGCCACTTTTCGCACCATTCAGATATCTTTTCTAAATCGTTCTGCAGTTTGTTTTGATCTTCTGATGACTTCATTAGTCGATAAACGACAGCGTCATCTGCAAACAACCGAAGGCGGCTGCTCAAATTGTCTCCCAAATCGTTTATATAGATGAGGAACAGCAAAGGGCCTATAACACTACCTTGGGGCACGCCTGAAATCACTTCTATTTTTCTCGATGACTTTCCGTCAATTGCTACGAACTGGGACCTCTCTGACAGGCAATCGCAAATCCAGTCACATAACTGAGACGATATTCCATAAGCACGCAATTTCATTACGAGCCGCTTGTGTGGTACAGTGTCAAAAGCCTTTCGGAAACCCAGGAATACGGAATCGATCTGAAATCCTTTGTCAATAGCAGTCAGCACTTCATGTGAATAAAGAGCTAGTTGTGTCTCAGAGGAACGATGTTTTCTAAACTTATGCTGACTGTGTGTCAATGGACCGTTTCCTTCGAGGTAATTCATAATGTTCGAACACAATATATGTTCTAAAATCCTGCTGCTAAGAGTTGTTGGGTGATGAGTCGCAAGAGTCACTTCTCGTTCCATCACATCCCACACGTGCTCGATTGAATACAAGTCTGGAGATCATGCTGACCAGGGAAGTTGCTGCTCGTCTTGCAGAGCTTGTTTTGAGTGTGGACGAGCACTATCCTGTTGCAGCAAAACATCACCTTCCTGTTGCATGAATGGCAATAGAACACGTCTAACAACATTCTGCACGTACCAAGCGCTGGTTAGCGTCCCATTCAGAAATACACTCCTGGAAATTGAAATAAGAACACCGTGAATTCATTGTCCCAGGAAGGGGAAACTTTATTGACACGTTCCTGGGGTCAGATACATCACATGATCACACTGACAGAACCACAGGCACATAGACACAGGCAACAGAGCATGCACAATGTCGGCACTAGTACAGTGTATATCCACCTTTCGCAGCAATGCAGGCTGCTATTCTCCCATGGAGACGATCGTAGAGATGCTGGATGTAGTCCTGTGGAACGGCTTGCCATGCCATTTCCACCTGGCGCCTCAGTTGGACCAGCGTTCGTGCTGGACGTGCAGACCGCGTGAGACGACGCTTCATCCAGTCCCAAACATGCTCAATGGGGGACAGATCCGGAGATCTTGCTGGCCAGGGCAGTTGACTTACACCTTCTAGAGCACGTTGGGTGGCACAGGATACATGCGGACGTGCATTGTCCTGTTGGAACAGCAAGTTCCCTTGCCGGTCTAGGAATGGTAGAACGATGGGTTCGATGACGGTTTGGATGTACCGTGCACTATTCAGTGTCCCCTCGACGATCACCAGTGGTGTACGGCCAGTGTAGGAGATCGCTCCCCACACCATGATGCCGGGTGTTGGCCCTGTGTGCCTCGGTCGTATGCAGTCCTGATTGTGGCGCTCACCTGCACGGCGCAAAACACGCATACGACCATCATTGGCACCAAGGCAGAAGCGACTCTCATCGCTGAAGACGACACGTCTCCATTCGTCCCTCCATTCACGCCTGTCGCGACACCACTGGAGGCGGGCTGCACGATGTTGGGGCGTGAGCGGAAGACGGCCTAACGGTGTGCGGGACCGTAGCCCAGCTTCATGGAGACGGTTGCGAATGGTCCTCGCCGATACCCCAGGAGCAACAGTGTCCCTAATTTGCTGGGAAGTGGCGGTGCGGTCCCCTACGGCACTGCGTAGGATCCTACAGTCTTGGCGTTCATCCGTGCGTCGCTGCGGTCCGGTCCCAGGTCGACGGGCACGTGCACCTTCCGCCGACCACTGGCGACAACATCGATGTACTGTGGAGACCTCACGCGCCACGTGTTGAGCAATTCGGCGGTACGTCCACCCGGCCTCCCGCATGCCCACTATACGCCCTCGCTCAAAGTCCGTCAACTGCACATACGGTTCACGTCCACGCTGTCGCGGCATGCTACCAGTGTTAAAGACTGCGATGGAGCTCCGTATGCCACGGCAAACTGGCTGACACTGACGGCGGCGGTGCACAAATGCTGCGCAGCTAGCGCCATTCGACGGCCAACACCGCTGTGCCGTGCGTGTGATCATTGCTTGTACAGCCCTCTCGCAGTGTCCGGAGCAAGTATGGTGGGTCTGACACACCGGTGTCAATGTGTTCTTTTTTCCATTTCCAGGAGTGTACAATAGGGGAATGAGAGTTATACCTTATCACACCCCAGATCAAAGGTCTGGATGAATGCACTCTATGAGACAGTGCTCATCAGGTCTACGTAGTAAGCGCAAATGACCATCACTTGCATTCATGCAGAATCTGCTTTCATCCCTGAAGATCACGGCGTGCCATTCCAACTCCCAAGTGATGCCCTGACGGCACCAGTCGAGCAGTGCACGTCGATGCTGTGGCGTGAGTGGAAGACGGGCTACAGGTGTGTGTGCCCGTAGTCCCACTGCTAATAACTAGTACGTTCGTGTTGACACGTCTGGGCTCACAAGCCCTCTTATCTGTGCTGCGGTAGCTGTACGATCTGCCACAGCTGCCCTTACAATACGACGATCTTGGGGGGGGGGAGGGGTCTGTACTGCTTGGATGTCCAGAACCTTGTCTATGGGTGCGAGAATGTTCACATGAGCATTGATACCAGCATCGTTGTACAACTCATGGCGCACGTCGAACTTGTGTGGCAATTTTCCGAACGGATCACACGCCACTCGGAAGACCACAATTTGACCCCTTTCAAACTCGCTCAGTTGGCTGTAGGAAGCACGAGTGCGTCTCCATGACTTGGCTGCCTGCTTGCTTCACACGATTGCACCACACTGAGACTTGTGCCTGTGAGCGTTCCCTAGAGTAGACACAGACGGCCGGCCGAAGTGGCCGTGCGGTTAAAGGCGCTGCAGTCTGGAACCGCAAGACCGCTACGGTCGCAGGTTCGAATCCTGCCTCGGGCATGGATGTTTGTGATGTCCTTAGGTTAGTTAGGTTTAACTAGTTCTAAGTTCTAGGGGACTAATGACCTCAGAAGTTGAGTCCCATAGTGCTCAGAGCCATAGACACAGCCGGCGCTCTGGTAGCTATGCCATTGCGCTTTCTGTTGGCGGACGACGCTCGAATCATTATCAGTACATGTACCATCCACAGGTGGCATATGTCTTCATCGAACCAACCTCGACGTCGTCTTTCAAGGGGTACTAATTTTTATCAGGCAGTGTATGTACACTACTGGCCATTAAAATTGCTACACCACGAAGATGACGTGCTACAGACGCGAAATTTAACCGACAGGAAGAAGAAGCTGTGATATGCAAATGAATAGCTTTTCAGAGCATTCACACAAGGTTGGCGCCGGTGGCGACATCTACTACGTGCTGGCATGAGGAACGTTTCCAACCGATTTCTCATGCACAAACAGCAGTTGACCGGCGTTGCCTGGTGAAACGTTGTTGTCATGCCTCGTGTAAGGAGCAGAAATGCGTACCATCACGTTTCCGACTTTGATAAAGGTTGGATTGTAGCCTATCGCGATTGCGGTTTATCGTATCCCGACATTGCTGCTCGCGTTGGTCGAGATCCAATGACTGTTAGCAGAATATGGAATCTGTGGGTTCAGGAGGGTAATACGGAACGCCGTGCTGGATCCCAACGGCGTCGTATCACTAGCAGTCGAGACGACAGGCATTATATCCGCATGGCTGTAACGGATCGTGCAGCCACGTCTCGATCCCTGAGTCAACAGATGTGGACGTTTGCAAGACAACAACCATCTGCACGAACAGTTCGACGACGTTTGCAGAAGAATGGACTATTAGCTCGGAGACCATGGCTGCGGTCCCCCTTGACGCTGCATCACAGACAGGAGCGACTGCGATGGTGTACTCAACGACGAACCTGGGTGCGCGAATGGCAAAACGTCATTTTTTCGTTTGAATCCAGGTTCTGTTTACAGCATCGTGATGGTCGCATCCGTGTTTGGCGACATCACTGTGAACGCACATTGGAAGCGTGTATTCGTCATTGCCGTACTGGCGTATCATCCGGCGTGATGGTATGGGGTGCCATTTGTTACACGTCTCGGTCACCTCTTGTTCGCATTGACGGCACTTTGTACAGTGGTCGTTACATTTCAGATGTGTTACGACCCGTGGCTCTACCCTTCATTCGATCCCTGCGAAACCCTACATTTCAGCAGGATAATGCACGACCGCATGTTGCAGGTCCTGTACGGGCCTTACTGGATACAGAAAATGTTCGACTGCTGCCCTGGCCAGCACATTCTCCAGATCTCTCTCCGATTGAAAACGTCTGGTCAATGGTGGCCGAGCAACTGGCTCGTCACAGTACGCCAGTCACTACTCTTGATGAACTGTGGAATCGTGTTGAAGGTGCATGGGTAGCTGTACCTGTACACGCCAGCCAAGCTCTGACTCAATGCCCAAGCATATCAAGGCCGTTATTACGGCCAGAGGTGGTTGTTCTGGGTACTGATTTCTCAGGATCTATGCACCCAAATTGCGTGAAAATGTAATCACATGTCAGTTCTAGTATAATATATTTGTCCAATGAATACCCGTTTATCATCTGCATTTCTTCTTGATGTAGCAATTTTAATGGCCAGTAGTGTAAATTCCTCTATATATGAAACTGTAAATTCCCAAAATGTCCAAACTTCTCCTAAAAGTGAGCCATGAATGAATAAAGCTGCTAATGTGACTATTGTCATTGCTACAACTCAAGCTTCGTCACTTTCTGAAAGAGTAATAAGAAGACTGAATTCTTTTCAGTTCTGATGCTAACATCGAATGACCAGTATTTTGTGGACATACCAGGTAACCAGCTATTCAGTCCTGCGCCAACACATTCTCAATTTTCTTTTCCACTCTTTTTTTTTTTTTTTTTGAGTGGCATGTTCTCAAAGTTGGCGCATAGAGGGTACAACACTGAATATAGTATTTCTGAACACTGAACAAAGTATTTCTGTCTCACGATACAGAACGAAAAATCTAGAGACTCATTCTGGACCGAAAGGAGAAATCTCGAATTTCCACATTTCGCACGAACGGGAAAATCACGTCATCACTGAACGAACACACTACCACTGTCAAACTATGGAGCAGCTTTTACCTAAGAGGTAAGCGCTACAGTGGCGACCAACGTCAGCTGCGGATACGGCTCAAAAAGAAGAAGAATCAAGCAATAAATCTGGCGTGCTATGTTCAGCCCTGAAGCAATTTCATTTTTTTCACTGCTGCCCAAATAATTCCCACGAAACAGCCGTCGACAAAAACGTGCGCTGGCAACCGGTCGGAGCAGACAAGCCCGAATCGCCCAAGGGTGTTGTCGCGATGACGTTGCCAGCTCGAGGTACGGAACCTCATTTTTCCCTTGCTGTGTGCAGACTAGGTGTGCTGGTCTGTCACCAGCCACTTTGTCATTCGCTGTTGGAGACGACGTAAATTGCCGTAGACCATTTCCGCTGTCAGATCTAAGGCAAAGTGTCTGCCCTGCTTCTTACAAGACAATGATTGATCACACACATAAACATTCATTCGTTTTGCTTACGCAGCGACTGGAAGATCCTGAACGCTTTTAGCAAGCACCTGCAGAAAACGATGGTGTAGAAACGCCGCCCGAAACATGGAAGCTACAGGCCTAAACTTGATGCAAAAGAAAAACGTCATTCTCAAACTTTATTTGCGGGTTAACCAACTGAAAATATGTCGGTTCTGGGAAAGAACGAAAACTTCACACATAATAAATGTATACATTTTATTTAGCCAGGAATTTTCCAACAAGTGGGGTATCGCAGTGATTAACAAACTGACCTGGCGTTCAACCCATCCATTTCCAAATTTTCCGTTCATTTTTTCCCATCTCGCTTACGTAAACTGCGGGAACGGTTCCTTTGAAATGGACACCACCGACCTCCCACATCAAACTTGGGCAGTCCAAGCTTGTGCTCAATACCTAATGACCTGATGGTTTACAGAACGTTCAGCCTTCATTACAACTATGAGTCATTGTCATAATCGCTAATATCATTTATCTACCTGTCTATGGAGTTGGTGGATAAGTTCGTAGCGAGCATAAGTTCGTAACGTGCACAACGGGAACAGATAATAGAGTCCTTAATCATCAGTAATATATTCATCACTATTTAAAACAGTCTGCCAGCGCTGTGATAACTTTTCGATTCCACGTAGAAATCACGTGATTCTCGGGCGAAGAGTCGCGAAAAACTCGTCGCACCATGTTTGGAACTCATTTACATCCGGAAAGGAAGTTCCTTGAAGGTCGTTCAAAAAATGGCCCTGAGCACTATGGGACTTAACATCTGAGGTCATCAGTCCCCTAGAACTTAGAACAACTTAAACCCAACTAACTTAAGGACATCACACTCATCTATGCCCGAGGCAGGATTCGATCCTGCGACCGTAGCGGTCGCGCGGTTCCAGACTGAAGCGCCTAGAACCGCTCGGTCACACTGGCCGGCGAAGGTCGTTCGATAGAGAGTGTAAAGGGTGAATATCTGAGGGAGCAAAATTAGGAAAATAACATCGGTGCGGAATGACTTCCCACCCGATCTCTTGTGTAGTGTTTTTTGTCATTTTAACACAATGCGGGGGGATGTTAACCTGGAGTAGCACGCTTCACTCAGTCTTCCTGGTTCTTGTTTTGGGCTGCATCTGCAGTGGCTGACAATAAATTTAAGCAGTGGTGGTTACACATAGTAGAAGCAATTGCATAGAACACCACACCATCACTGTTCTACCTGATGCATAACATTATCTTTTGTAGATGTGCACAGGTCTTTGTACGGGGAGTTGCTGCTTTGTTTGGGCTCAACCATTCCTCTCTTTTCCTTGTGTTAGCATAAAGACGCCATTTCTAGTCACACAGGATACGATGGTTGGTGTTATTCGTGAGTCAATTGATGACGAGCAATCAGAGATGCACACATCGCCCACACGCTGATTTATGTGATTTTAGCTTTAGAGCATCCGGTTCCCATACGTCCGATTTTTGAACATTCCCCATTGCAAGAAAATGTCACAAGATGGTGGAATGATCACAGTTCATCACATTTACCAGTTCTCGAGTAATCTCACACGTATCATTATGGATTAATGCGTTTAAACGATCTTCATCAAACATGGAGAATCACTAACGACAAAACGCGCAAGCTGTTGCTTGCTTTGTAAGGTGGCAGATTGAACGAATGTCAATTTCGCACCTTACATGAGAGATTTTATATATCATAACAAGTAGATGAATATGTCACCTGGCATACTTTGGCGATAATGAACAGATTTGCCAATCAAAATGTACAGTATGTAATACAAAAGGATGACACTCAATTCGACGGTATTAACACACCAAACCCGAATCGTGCATGCCAATGAGCAAAAGGTGAAAAATCCTGCTGGAGGAAACGTTTTAGTTTGCGGGCAGAAGCGAGTTGTTCCATCATGGCCCGAGTACAATGGAACACTTCCAAAAAAAGAAAAAGAGGGTTGGTAACCCGCGGCGAGAGGGACAACGAACACGCCAAGTGATACATCAAGGGGAGCGGGCAGTGGTGCTGCGCTGCTTGCTACAGAGAAATTCCTTAGAAAACTGCGTTGGGGAATTTCCAAATGGATACAAACAGACCAGCAACGCATTTTTTGATCACGTGAAATACTCGTGGTACATTAGTGGTGTACACGTGTAACTTTGAGGTGTCAGGAGTGGGCACAAAATGTCCTATTGGCTGAAATAAACTTGGAAGGAGTAGAAAGGGGCGATATTTCGACGCAGTTTAAAGATAGGCCCTTTTCGATTGGCAGGGGTAATTTCCACAAGATGAAACGAACGCTCCCATTGGCCTGAAAAAGCCGTGATGTGAAGCACTAAAGGACACAGGTGAGGGACAGTTTGCTACGAAAGACACAACACCGAAAATTTCGGGGACTCTCCTCTGGCCCAGCGTCAAGTGTAGAGCAGAGCGCATCACGCTCTGTACAATGCAAAAAGAGGAATTTCTGGGTGAACACTGCGTTCACTTTGGCTGACATTCAGCTAGAAATTAGCCAAAGAGTCATTGAGCTCCAATAGCGGAGAAACGAAACAGCCACGTAATTAATTGTTCTTGCGAGAACTGTGAGGGTGTCGATGCATACATGCTTCTCCAACTGTGGACGTGTATACCGTCATATTTTCCAGACTAGGGATGAGTGCATGTTTTCTCAACTAACAAGAAACATAGGACAATTTCAGCTGATAAAATCAATAAAGATTTTGATTAGCTTTTTATAAGATTTCCAGAGAGCAGCCGACAGCACACCGCAGCTACAAGGTAATTGCCACTGGCAAACACATAAACTTGTTGGTTCACCAGCTTGCGTCAACTGTGAACTCGAGCAACCTTGAGTAATCTTTTGCTCATCGTGCCACAAAAACTAACCATCCTTGTAGACATGATTGGCATCCTAAATAGTACCGAACTTAAAACCGGAATCAGATGATTTGATGATTTGTGATAACATTGGCCAAATTCACAGTGTAGTAGTGAGAATAATATTGTAGACAACCTTCTATTTAAATCTGATATTGATGTGTTCAGGGTTACTTGTGCTAAACGGGTTGTCGCGTCACAATCTAAGTAAATTCGTGTACTTCTTTGACAGTTATTCTGAAATTAAACAAATTGTGTACAGCTAAACAACGATGTGCTGTGTCCTAGAATAAGGGTCCACTCCTAGCCCCAGTCACTGATTCTAGAGACGCTAACGCACTCACAGGGTGTTTTTCCTGGCGTCTGACAAAACGGGAAAAGGAGTGGAATGTCAGAGCTTTAATCATAAATATTTGTTCCGAGTGAAAATAAATGTTACTATCTTTACATAAAGAAAGGTACTATCTTCTCAATAATCTTCAAATCGTGGGCTACACCCTTAATTTGTAGGTATGAATTAGTGAATTTACTCACGACGCTTTTGTTGCCTAAGCCTGTGGTCACTCTCAGAGCTCAAATTAATAATCAGATTAACTAATTTAATAAGATTGGACCTTAAACTGCTGGTGTACTCATGTACCAGCACAATAAAACAAAAACAGCGAATAGTAGATGGAGGCTGAATGAGAACAGTGGCGTGTTTAAGTTTACAAAATAATGGCAAATTTTACTAATCATTTTGTAAGTGCAACTAGCTGATAAATCTTACACAAAAATAAGAAAGACAAATCAGAAAATGAACGGTGTTTGATTGTCAAAGCACACACTGGGGTGGAAGCTTTACAAATCCTCCCCTGAATTAATCCATTTCACAACGCAATCTGACTTTGTTAACGTGAATCCAGTCTACCAGGTGTAGAAGTATGGAACCGGAATTTGGTTGCAATAATTACACGTCTGTTGTTTGAAACTGATGAACATTTTTTCAAAATAATTTCCATTGCGATTTATACATTTCTCCCACCTCTCCGGCAGGCTATGAATGCCACGCCAAGAGAAAACAGTTCTTCTTTTGAAGCGAACCAGTCAGCGAGCCATTTTCGTACAATTTCATGCGGATTGAAGCGTTGTTCAACGAGAGCGTGTCCCAGTGATGTAGACAGATGATAGTCGTAAGGAGCCAAGTCTGTACAATAAGCTGCATGACCTATTATTTCCCAACTGATCGCCTTGATCGTTTCCCTGATCCGTTTTGCTGTGTGTGATGGGGCGTTATCATGGAGCAATATGACTTTGTGCAGCCTCTTTCCATATTCCTGTCGTTTCTCGCGTATTCTCGGTTTAATTCGGTCATTTTTGTTGGCTGCTATCAGTGTTACCTGTTTCTCCAAGTTTTAGAAGCTTCTAATAGATGAAACCCCACTGATGTGTGCGAAAATTCCTAAGGGACCAAACTGCAGAGGTCATCGGTCCCTATACTTACACACTATATTACTAACTTATGCTAAGAACAACACACACACCCATGACCGAGGTAGGACTTGAACATCTGGCGGGAGAGACATCACAGTCCGTGACATGGCGCCTCAAACCACGCTGCCATCCGCGTAGCACCCTTCTGATCGCACCAAAAACAGAGAACTGTTTTCTTCCAAAGCATTTTGGTCTTGCAGTGAATGTCGACGGTCTGTCTGGATTCATTCATGATTTACGACGCTTAGGATTCTCAAAATATATCCATTTTTCATCAACTGTCAGTATTCGATGGAGAAACGACTTTCTTTTGTATCTGGCTAGCATTTCACAAGTGGTCTCTCGATTTGCTTGCTGTCTTTCATTCAGTTCATGCGGAACCCATTTTCCCAGTTTTTGCACCTTTCCCATAGCTTTCAACCGAAAAGCAACCGCTTTCTGCGTCACATTCAATTGTTCCGCGACTTCCTGTTGAGTTTGAGTATCATCTTCATCCAATAAGACCTGCAACTCGTTGCCTTCGAACTTCTTCGGTGGTTTCCCATGTCAAAGTCACTGCTTTTGAATTTTTGAACTACTCGAAGCATTGTGTTTTCCAAAGCGCTTGTCCGCCGAAAGGTTCGACAACCGGTCGTGCAGCAGTTTTCTCCAAACGATAACAGAAATCAATGCTGTTCGCAAATCGTAGTTCGTAGGCACAAAACTCGAGCCGCCCGTTGTGACCCAGAGGTTCTAGGCGCTTCATTCTGGCACCGCTCGACTTCTACGGTCGCAGGTTCGAATCCTGCCCCGGGTATAGATGTGTGTGACGTCCTTAGGTTAGTTAGGTTTAAGTAGTTCTAAGATCTAGGGGACTGATGGCTTCAGATGTTAGATTCCATAGTGCTCAGAGCCATTTGAACCATTTTTGAACGAAACTCAACATGTTTACGGTTTCGAAACAGATACCGATGTATCGAACTTGGTTTACTGTGTGTTGACATTCGTCGTCAGCCGTTACAGGAAGCAGATGGCGCTGCAGACGCGGTCTCACGGGCCCTACACTGACGGTTAGCACCATCTATAGGGAAATTCGGGTTTCATACTTCTACACCTGGTAAGGGCCAACTCTATTCAAATGGAATCAATTACGACCAGGTATATCACAAACTGTGGTTCACATGAGAACAGGGAGCTGTGAATATCATTTGACAACCCCACGTCGGTGCAGCAATATTTTACCCTTTCACCTTGATTCAGGAGGCAGCAGAAAACGGCGCGCTATAGGCGAGGAGCGGTGCTTTGCGGCAGTTCTAATGTTCTGACGCGTTTACGAGAATTTGCAAATTATTCGGTCTGACGTTCTGATCATCAGAACGCGGGAAACTTCAGTATCAGAGCCCTGAAATCCCGCCAGATTTCAGTGTAAGACGCACCCGTTCGCTGGTCTAGCCTACCGATTTGACTCACAGGTACGACGGTGTGTGCTGGTCTTGTCAAACGGTCGACTCAGGACGAATAAGTTCTCTGTCGTGACATACGATATGTCCGAGATGATATGCAGTTCCACTGTCGGTAGTTGGAAACTGCCACTGGCTGCTAGTCTAACGTGAGATAGAGAGCACAAGTCTCACACACCAGGGAAAAAGTTCTCCACCAGGGGAGGAACAGAAGACGAAGACAGCAAAGCAAGTGTTCGGCTTGTAAACCGAAAACTACTTAACACAATAAATTAGTACTGTAGAACAAAAGCGAATTAGCACCTCTCATTTATTATAATGTTGTTCTACCAAAAACCGACGGAAGATTCAGTTTGCACGATATTGTCTTCTGGCGTTGCAAATGTCTTTCAGACAACCGCATCATCTTCAAAAAGTCTTAAAGAGCTTCCGATGCTTTCTACTGGATAATTAATGTACGTAGTAAACAGTAATGGCCCTGTCACACTCCCTTGGGTGTTGCGGGAATCTGTCGATTTTGTTCCGTTAAGAGCGACTTGAATGCCATCTGCAAGGAAATCTTGAATCCAGTCGCAAATATGATCCGATACTCGGTAAATTCGTATTTTCTTCACTAAACGGTAGTGTAGGACGGTGTCAGATGGCTTCTTGAAGCCAAGGAACACGGCATAAACCTGACAGCTGTTGTCTACAGCAATATGCACCTCAAAGAGGAACAGAGCGATCTGAGTTTCGCAGAATCTCTGTTTGCGGAATGTTGATTTTTATAGAGGAGATTTTCATTTTCCAAAAAGTCATTATTCTTGACCATAAAACGTCATCTTAAGCATTCAGAAATCAACTTTAAACCCACATCATTTCGAAAGAAGAAAAACAAACAACGTCCGGATCACAACTTTTTATTTACCAACTGTCGGTTTCAATCTGCTTTGCAGATCATCTTCAGGTCTAGGTTGAACGAACAAAGTCCCCGACAAAATTTTTTTAGATAAATGCGATATTAAACTTGTCTAATAGGTTGCAGAAAGAACAAAAAAATATTGTGAACTCATAGGCGCCACAAAGTTCAGTTTTTCACAGTTAAGTAAAACTAACGAAAAAAAACAAGGATATCATGACGGAGAAATTTTCATAGAGTCGCGTAACATGTGCATAAGTCATAGGTGAGTATATTAAATCAGCGAAAAATACTTTACCATTATAATTAAATAAAACGTTAATTAAAATTAACTCACAGGATACACTGAGGTAACACATTGCAGCATGAATTGTAAATTACACAACAAAACATAAAAACATATTTTATAAATAAACTGATAGTATAGTGTGAATCGTACATGTTTGTTCTTGTTTATATACTGTAAATGACTGAGCAGAATACCAGACATACCTGAATATTTAAGAATTTGCCTTCTTTTTAATAAATAAATCTAGAAATACACTGAGCCCTCTTACTGTAAGTTAAAATTGGAGGAGAAAAAGGACACTAGTTACAAAAATAATCGTAGCTTGTAGCAAACAATCAGTTTTCCTCAGTTTATGGAAGAAGTGTAATTTTGTGATTCTTCAATTTCTCCAGGCGTATTTTACGACGAAATAAATCTCGGGTGAACAGCCTGGTATGAGTGTGCATAGGACACAATATTTCGGCAATCGACCACGTTGCCATCATCAGGTGCGCTGATTTACTGACCGGCGGTGAGCCGGCACCTTTATATATAGGACAATCCCCCTCCCGCTACTCCCTTAGGCGCTTCCTATGAGTCGGTGCGGTCCGCGCCCCGCGCGGTCCAGCTCCAACGTCCGTTCTCCCACCGTCTGGGCGCTGCGTCCTAGGTCTCTTCGTTCAGGAGGGTCTGCCGGCACCGCTCTCGTTATTCTTCCCTCCTCCCCCGAAGTCGGTACACTCTGGGAAATATCCTTTTTCTTCTTAATCTGGGTGATCGCGGGTTCCAAGGCCTTGCTAAGGATGTAACCGCTGTCACGATTTAGTTGTGGCTCCCTTACTCTGATCTCTATGGCTTCTTTGATGACACAGTCTCAGTATTTGGAAGTCTGTGTCAGGACTTTGGTTTGGTCATAATCCATGCTGTGGAGTTCCTACAGGCAATGCTCAGCGATTGCCGACTTACTGGGCTGTTGCAGTCTAGTGTGCCATTGATGTTCTCGGCATAGGTCCTCAATGGTACGAATGGTCTGACCTATGTATACACTACCGCATTGGCAAGGTATCTGATAAACCCCTGATTTACGTAGACCGTGGTTGTCCTTGACACTACCAAGAAGGCTCTTGGTTTTGCATGGAGGACGGAATATGGTTTTCACTTGGTGTTTACGTAAAATGCGTCCAATTTTTCTGGATAAACCCCACAAAACGGAATAAAAAATATTTACACAGTGGTGTTTATAAGATAAACACTCAACGACTGCCAAAAGAACTATTTTGGACAGACATTTAAAATTCGCTGCAATGGACAAACGCTTGCACAAAGTAAAACTGCACTAGGTACACATTTATCAACACACACCCATCAAATCACTAGTATTGACCATAGCATGGAGATTTTCACAAAGAAGAAAATAAGAGGCAATATCTTGGCAAGCTTGAAGAACTTGAAATTTATATTGCCAAAAGAAAAGAACATGACAAGGAGATTAACGAACACAATGACGGAAGGCTGTAGTCGCCGACTGCAGCCTGTGACGTACATAACCACATTTCTGCGTGACCTGTCACTCAACCTGCTTCGGTAGGTGGTGCACTCTAGTGGCCACTATCTTCTCAAACTACTGAGTGATTCATAAAGGACTTTACAACTTTGGAACGATATAGAAATGTAGTTAGGCAACTTACAGAATCGATAGATGTGTCATTTTGTAGAAAACAACCTAAAGTATGATTCACTTAGTGCATCAGTGCCCCATTCCACCACCAGGGACGCCTGCGTGGTGCGCAGTTAATATGGTTACTTTCACTGGTGCGGAGCGTGCTCACTGTGTTCTGGCTTCATGAAACAACCTCTGCCTCAACTGTTTTGCGCAAATTTCGCACCGAATACATTAAAGAATCTCCAAACAGGCCCATAATTTCCCCTTGGCACAAGAACTTTCTTGAGAAGGATTTTTCACTGTGACATGATAAATCACCAGGTCGCTCGCATGGTAATGATTATGTCAAACAGGTTAGGGAGAGCTTTGCCCACAGTCCACAAAAACCAACGCCCCGTGCGTTTCGCGAGACTGACATTCTACAAAAGACTGGCAAGCACTGCGTAAACATTTACTCTTGAAAACACAGATTCACAATGGCACAGCACATTAGTGATGGAGATAAGGCTGCTCGTCGGGAATTCTGTGCAGAAATGTTGCATAGGATAGAGGACGACGAGACATTCCTGAACAGAATAATCTATAGCGATGAGTCAACATTTCACATCAGTGACATGGTAAACACCCGCAACTACAGAATATGGGGCAGCGAAAATCCACATGCAATCTTGGAACACGTTTCTGTCAGCCCCAAAATTAATGTCTTTTGCGTCCTTATCAAACTGAAGGTGTGCGGCCTTTTCTTCTTCATGGAGAAAACTGTCGTTGATAGTGTCTATCTGCATATGTTTGAAAACGTTTTAATTCCAGAGATCAATGAAGATGACCGAGATGGGATGGTTAACTACTAGCAAGATAGTGCATCACATTATTCTCTCATGGAAGTGCGAGGTTTCCGTCGATGATAGTATGATAGTTTCCCAGGTAGGTGGATGTTGATGAAGCGCTAATTGCATGGCCATCTCGCTACCCAGACTTGACATCACAGGATTTTCTTTCCCTGGGGGTTTCATTAAAGACCGTCAACCAAACAATTTAGCTGACCTGAAAAATCGAATATATGCTGCCGATGCACAAGTTACGCCCGATTTGCTGTAACGAGTGAAGGAAGAAACTGATACCAGTGGGACGTTTGCCGCATCACAAATGGTAGTCAAATCGAACCAAAATGACCCTTTACACTTTTAGGTGAAAGTTGAGGATGTCTGCTACAAAATGACAAATCCAAAGATTCCGCAAGTTATCCCAATAAATTTCTATATCATTTCAAAGTTATGAAGTTCGTTTTGACTCATCCTGTATCATCACATAACACTCTCGTTGATTCCTATTAATTGTTTCCTAAAATCTATGGTTATTTTATAACTAAACTCTTTTTCTTCTCACTTTTTAACACACAGTTAGAGCCCTCAGTGCATCTCTGTTTTTATTTATTAAAATGAAGGCAAAATTTCAGATATGTTTTGTAATTTTTCCTGTCTCTTACAATTTATATACAAGAACATGTCTTGTTTTTTTTTTAAACAACTATTGACAAACTGCCCTTTGTGGCCCCACAGATATGAGTGGATTCATAACATTTTATTGCTATCCCTACAACGCATGAGAGAAGTGTTTGTAATATCGCAGCTTGTAATATCGCACTTCTGTAAAACTAGACTTGAAGATGATCTGCAACGCAGACTTAACCGGTAGTTGGTAAATAAAATGTTGCTTATTTACTACAACAAATTGTTTCACTTCCTAAGATATGATGACAACAATGATGTACTTTAATTGTTTTAATTCACCAACTGCACTTTTTCTAAATAGGTTAGAAATTTTATATCTACTTTTATACACTTCTGTCCATTCTGTAGGACCCAATTGAGAAGCAAATCTCCATAGACGTAGAACGAGTGAGTAAATGAAATTAACATCAGAAAAGTTAATAGTAGTTAAAATAAAATGTATACGAATTCTATGCAGATGAAAAATTGCTAGACTTACGTATCCCCATTCGGTGTAATCAGAACATTAGTTTTAATTGAAGTGTGTGTTATAAACGTAAAAACTGATTAATTTTTCTTGGTCGGGATTCATAGTTACGTAGAAATTTTTGAAATAGTCATGTTCGTCCTTAACTATATAATATTATTTATTTCACTTCACTGTTGTATTTTCGCCGCGCGGGATGCGTTCTATGGATCGGAGCGTGGAATGTCAGATCTCTTAATCGGGCAGGTAGGTTAGAAAATTTAAAAAGGGAAATGGATAGGTTAAAGTTAGATATAGTGGGAATTAGTGAAGTTCGGTGGCAGGAGGAACAAGACTTTTGGTCAGGTGATTACAGGGTTATAAATACAAAATCAAATAGGGGTAATGCAGGAGTAGGTTTAATAATGAATAAAAAAAATAGGAGTGCGGGTTAGCTACAACAAACAGCATAGTGAACGCATTATTGTGGCCAAGATAGAAAAAAATGGTTCAAATGGCTCTGAGCACTATGGGACTCAACTGCTGAGGTCATTAGTCCCATAGAACTTAGAACTAGTTAAACCTAACTAACCTAAGGACATCACAAACATCCATGCCCGAGGCAGGATTCGAACCTGCGACCGTAACGGTCTCTCGGTTCCAGACTGCAGCGCCTTTAACCGCACGGCCACTTAGGCCGGCGCCAAGATAGACACAAAGCCCACGCCTACTACAGTAGTACAAGTTTATATGCCAACTAGCTCTGCAGATGATGAAGAAATAGATGAACTGTATGACGAGATAAAAGAAATTATTCAGGTAGTGAAGTGAGACGAAAATTTAATAGTCATGGGTGACTGGAATTCGTCAGTCGGAAAAGAGAGAGAAGGAAACATAGTAGGAGAATATGGATTGGGGGGAAGAAATGAAAGAGGAAGCCGCCTTGTAGAATTTTGCACAGAGCATAACTTAATCATAGCTAACACTTGGTTCAAGAATCATAAAAGAAGGTTGTATACCTGGAAGAATCCTGGAGATACTAAAAGGTATCAGATAGATTATATAATGGTAAGACAGAGATTTACGAACCAGGTTTTAAATTGTAAGACATTTCCAGGGGCAGATGTGGATTCTGACCACAATCTATTGGTTATGAACTGCAGATTGAAACTGAAGAAACTGCAAAAAGGTGGGAATTTAAGGAGATGGGACCTGGATAAACTGAAAGAACCAGAGGTTGTAGCGAGTTTCAGGGAGAGCATAAGGGAACAATTGACAGGAATTGGGGAAGGAAATACAGTAGAAGAAGAATGGGTAGCTCTGAGGGATGAAGTAGTGAAGGCAGCAGACGATCAAGTAGGTAAAAAGACGAGGGCTAATAGCAATTCTTGGGTAACAGAAGAAATATTGAATTTAATTGATGAAAGGAGAAAATATAAAAATGCAGTAAATGAAGCAGGCAAAAAGGAATACAAACGTCTCAAAAATGAGATCGACAGGAAGTGTAAAATGGCTAAGCAGGGATGGCTAGAGGACAAATGTAAGGATGTAGAGGCTTATCTCACTAGGGGTAAGATAGATACTGCCTACAGGAAAATTAAAGAGACCTTTGGAGAGAAGAGAACCACTTGTATGAATATCAAGAGCTCAGATGGCAACCCATTTCTAAGCAAAGAATGGAAGGCAGAAAGGTGGATGGAGTATATAGAGGGTTTATACAAGGGCGATGTACTTGAGGACAATATTATGGAAATGGAAGAGGATGTAGATGAAGACGAAATGGGAGATGAGATACTGCGTGAAGAGTTTGACAGAGCACTGAAAGACCTGAGTCGAAACAGGGCCCCGAGGGTAGACAACATTCCATTGGAACTACTGATGGCCTTGGGAGAGCCAGTCCTGACAAAACTCTACCATCTGGTGACCAAGATGTACGAGACAGGCGAAATACCCTCAGACTTCAAGAAGAATATAATAATTCCAATCCCAAAGAAAGCAGGTTTTGACAGATGTTAAAATTACCGAACTACCAGTTTAATAAGTCACAGCTGCAAAATACTAACGCCAATTCTTTACAGACGAATGGAAAAACTGGTAGAAGCGGACCTCGGGGAAGATCAGTTTGGATTCCGTAGAAATACTGGAACACGTGAGGAAATACTAACCTTACGACTTATCTTAGAAGAAAGATTAAGAAAAGGCAAGCCCACGTTTCTAGCATTTGTAGACTTAGAGAAAGCTTTTGACAATGTTAACTGGAATACTCTCTTTCAAATTCTGAAGGTGGCAGGGCTAAAATACAGGGAGCGAAAGGCTATTTACAATTTGTACAGAAACCAGATGGCAGTTATAAGAGTCGAGGGGCATGAATGGGAAGCAGTGGTTGGGAAAGGAGTGAGACAGGGTTGTAGCCTCTCCCCGATGTTATTCAATCTGTATATTGAGCAAGCAGTAAAGGAAACAAAAGAAAAATTCGGAGTAGGTATTAAAATTCATGGAGAAGAAGTAAAAACTTTGAGGTTTGCCGATGACATTGTAATTCTGTCAGAGACAGCAAAGGACTTGGAAGAGCAGTTGAACGGAATGGACAGTGTCTTGAAAGGAGGATATAAGATGAACATCAACAAAAGCAAAACGAGGATAATGGAATGTAGTCAAATTAAATCGGGTGATCCTGATGGAATTAGATTAGGAAATGAGACACTTAAAGTAGTAAAGGAGTTTTGCTATTTAGGGAGTAAAATAACTGATGATGGTCGAAGTAGAGAGGATATAAAATGTAGACTGGCAACGGCAAGGAAATCGTTTCTGAAGAAGAGAAATTTGTTAACATCGAGTATAGATTTAAGTGTCAGGAAGTCGTTTCTGATAGTATTTGTATGGAGTGTAGCCATGTATGGAAGTGAAACATGGACGATAACTAGTTTGGACAAGAAGAGAATAGAAGCTTTCGAAATGTGGTACTACAGAAGAATGCTGAAAATAAGGTGGGTAGATCACGTAACTAATGAGGAGGTATTGAATAGGATTGGGGAGAAGAGAAGTTTGTGGCACAACTTGACCAGAAGAAGGGATCGGTTGGTAGGACATGTTTTGAGGCATCAAGGGATCACAAATTTAGTATTGGAGGGCAGCGTGCAGGGTAAAAATCGTAGAGGGAGACCAAGAGATGAATACACTAAGCAGATTCAGAAGGATGTAGGTTGCAGTAAGTACTGGGAGATGAAGAAGCTTGCACAGGACAGAGTAGCATGGAGAGCTGCATCAAACCAGTCTCAGGACTGAAGACCACAACAACAACAACAAGCTTAAGGACTGACGACCTTAGCAGTTAAGTCCCATCAGATTTCACAAAACACAAACATATTGCATTTTCGGTCTTTGGGCCATTATCAAGTGGTGCTGCAAAAGATTTTGCTACAGTATATGTCATACTTTTAAACTCTTCTGACATGTACACATAACATCGTCAAAGCTAAGGCTTTTCACTGTAGGAGCAGAGTAACATCAAACGGTCCAAAGCCCTGTACATCGTGAAATGATGTAAATTACGTAAATTGTTACCAATGTTAACATAACTAAAACAAATCCCTACAAATCCACGTTCTAACACACTGTTTACATATTTAAAAACTGAGTCTTACTGCTATTATACATCAGTTTATTTTCTACACATCAAGAACTTATGTCTTGAACTTCACTTTCGCTGCTTTACCTAAGCTGCACTCAACATCCTTCTCTACCTAGATAGTGTCATCAGCAAACAGAAATGTTTTAAAAGACATAGAATTTTTGCACCTAAGAAACAGTAGTGGTCCCAGCACTGATCCTTGAGGCACCGCCCGCTTAACTGTGCTCCAGCCAGATAACACGTCATCGGTGTCCTCATTTCTGATGTTACAATGAGGTGCCAACGTCATGGGACACCTCCTAATATCGTGTAAGGCTTCCTTTTGCCTGGTGTAGTGCAGCAGCTCGATGTGGCATGGACTCAGTAAGTTGTTGGAAGTCCCCTCCAGAAATATTGAGCCATGCTGCCTCTATAGCCATCCATAATTGCGAAAGTGTCCCCAGGGCAGGATTTTGTGCGCAGACTGACTTCTCGATTGTGTCCCATAAACGTTGGATGGGATTCGTGTCGGGAGATCTGGGTGGCCAAATTATTCTCTAGATTTGTCCAGAAGGTTCTTTAAACCAATCGCAAACAACTGTCTGCAAGGCGTACGAGGGTTAGAGGGATCAGATAGTGCTACCGAAAGTACCCTCCGCCACACACCATTAGGCGGCTTCCGGAGTATGATGTAGATGTAGATGAACGTAAAGCATGCTAGCGGCAAGACATAATCAATGCCTTCTCTGCGCGATGGCAATGGATATACCACCGATAACAGTCTGCTGAAGCAGAGCTACTAAACACAGCCTTCCGAAATTCTTTCACCAAATAAGACGAAGTAAACATTCCAGAATTCGGATCAAGAACAGGTGCCAACATCAGTAACTTAGAACTAGATATCCTCGGAGTAGCGAAGCAACTTAAGTCACTTAATAAAAGCAAGTCTTCCGATCCAGTTTGCATACCACTTAGGTTCCTTTCAGATTATGCTGGTACAGTAGCTCCATGTTTAACAGTCACATACGACCTCTCGCTCGACGAAAGATCCGTATCCAAAGACGGGAAAGTTGCACGAGTCACACCAATATTCAACAAAGGCAATAGGAGTAATCCACCAAATTACAGGTCAATGTCTTTAACGTCGATATGCAGCAGGATTTTGGAAAACATATTTTGTTCAAACATTATGAATTAACTAGAAGACAACGGTCGATTGGCATACATTCGACACGGATTTAGAAAACATCGTTCTTGTGAAACACAACTCGCACTTTATTCACACGAAGTGCTGAATACTATAGACAAGGTATTTCAAATTGGTTCCGTATTTCTAGATTTCCAGCAGGATTTTGACACCGTACCTCATAAGCGGCTTGTAATCAAATTGCACGTTTATGGAACATCGTCTCAGCTATGTGACTGGATTCGTGATTTCCTCTCAGATAGGTCACAGTTCGTGGTAAATGACGCAAAGTCATCGAGTGAAACAGAAGTGATTGTTGGCGTTCCCCAAGGTAGTGTTATAGGCCCTATACCGTTCCCCATCTATGTAAACGATCTAGTAGACATCTGAGCAGCCGCCTTAGGTTATTTGCAGATGATACTGTCGTTTATCGTCTAGTAAATTCATAAAAAGATAAAATAAATTGCATAACTATTTAGATAAGACATTTGTATGATGCGAAATTTGCAGTTGACCCTAAGCAATGAAAAGTGTGAGGTCATCTACATGAGTGCTAAAAGGAATCCGTTAAACTTCGGTTACACGATAAATCGATCAAATCTAAAGGCTGTAAATTCAACTAAATACCAAGGAATTACAATTACTAACAAATTAAATTGGAAAGAACACCTTGAAAATGTTTTGCAGAAGGAAAACCAAAGACTGCGTTTTATTGGCAGAATACTTGGAAGGTACGATAGATCTACTAGAGCGCATACGCTACGCTTGAGCGTCCTAACGGACTACATCGAGAAAATTGGAAGGAGAGCAGCGCGTTCTGTATTACTATGAATAAGGGAGAGAGTGTCACGGACATGATACAGGTTTTGGGGTGCACAACGTTACAACAAAAGCTTTTCTCGTTGCGTTGGGATATTCTCAGGTAATTTCAATCAGCAATTTTCTCCTCTGAATGCGAAAATATTATGTTGACACTGACCTACATAGTAGAAACGATCATTGTAATAAAATAAGGGAAATCAGAGCTCGCACTGAAAGATATAGATGTTCCTTTTTTTCTGCGTATTTTTCGAGATTGGAATAATAGAGAATATGTGTGAAGGTGGTTCGATGAACCCTTTGCCAGGCACTCAAGTGTGATTTGCATAGTAGCTGTTAATATTCCTCATTGAACGCTGCAACGTCTCAGCTGGAATTCTGTGAATTGCATACCGGATTCTGTATTTTAACTCATCCAGGGTTCTTGGTCGAGTCGTGTAGACTTTGCTCTTGAGGTAGCCCACAAGAAAAATCACAAATGGATAAATCTGGCGATCTAAGGAGCCAGAGAATGTTACCGAATCGTGAGATCACACTGTTGACAAACAATTCTCGAACATATGCCAACCGATTGCCGTGCAGTGTGTGATCTCGCTCCTCATGTTGAACGCATACTTCTTGAACGTTTGGAAAGTTGTTCAAATCAGGTGCAACGAAAGTTCGTAACATCATCACGTAACGATCGGCATTCACAGTTATTGTGTTTCCCTGTTCATTTGCGAAAAAATACGGTCCGATAATCCCATGTGATGAAACACCACTAGCGAGTAAAGGGCGCTCATGACCGTCATTAGGATTTGTGTTTGTCCAGAAACGCTAGTTCCGTTTATTCCCATAACGTGTGAGATGAAAATGTGCCTCATCTGACATCCACAACTTGTTTAGAAATTCATCGCCATTTTTTGTTATAATTTGTTGATAGAATCCTAATCGTAACCGGTAATCGTCTTCCTTCAATTGTTGCACCATCTGTAGTTTGTACGAATGAAATTTTAAATCAAGATGAAGACGTTTGCGAAAACTCTCCCGGGACATTCCAGCCACTGCTGCTTGCTCACGAATTGAACGCCGTGGGCTCCGTTAAGACAGACTTGCGTACAACATCAATGGTCGTCCTGTTGGTTTCTTCTTGACGACAGATCCAGTCTCTTCAAAGTTATTAATACAACATTTATCGCGTGTTTCGGCGGAACGGCATCAAGACGTCTTTAATTATAAAAAACGTCGATACTCCCTCTGCGCCGCTGCCAAACTATGATTGTTTTTATAAAACACTTTTATGGTTAATGCACGCTGTTGTCCGCTCCACTGATCCATGATTACTGAAATGGCGGATGTTCACTCGCTAACTGTCACGAAACCGCAGTGCTGCAACCTGCCCATGGCTGTCACTACTCATTTCAAACATTCCCGTTATTCTGTGTCACCCTGTATTACGGTGTGAGCAGGGACGCAAAAATATTTAAATCTGCCACTGTTTCTAAGAAGGTCGTTTGACTCCCTGTAGAAACTAAGTTTTTATTTAATTCATCTGCTATATTCAGAAGGCCACAGTTTGACACTGTACATATAACTGACTTATCGGTAACGGAAACATTTTTATCATCAACCTTGTGTTATTGGCCAAATACTTCTTTCACAACCGTCCATACAGCCATTCTGTTTGCATACCACATGCAATCTGCGTTCCTAATAACATTTCTAAGCACCTTAAAATAACAACTGTAATGGGCTACTGCAGCTCGATTGTGACCATTCCTAAAGCTTTGACATAGTTCCCATTTCGTTCTACATGATATTTTTATCCCACTATTCAGCTACCTAGGCTGACTGTTTGTCGTAGCCCCTGTTTGACATGTTCTAAGGGAAAGCAACTTTCAAAGAGCATGTGAAATGTGTTGAGGACAATATTATATGTGTCGACTGTGTAATCAGCTCTATGTAAGGGTACATCCTGCCACTTTTGTTCTCTAATGAGGTTTAAAAAGTCTTTGTTGCCACCGGATTACCAATCCTAAATAGTTTGTGATTATACTTAACATGTGTGTGTGCACAAATCCATTTTAGTGTTAAAATTTGTGCATCGTGGTCTGAAAAGTTTACTAATGGAATTTCCCTCTAATAATTAAGAAGAAACAAAAATGTTGTCTATATCTGTTCAAATATTCCCCCGCACTCCGATTGGAAAGAATATGCAATTCACAGAATCCCAGCTGAGACGTTGCAGCGTTCAATGAGGAATATCAACAGCTACTATGCAAATCACACTTGAGTGCCTGGCAAAGGGTTCATCGAACCACTTTCACACTTATTCTCTATTATTCCAATCTCGAAAAATACGCAGAGAAAACGAACACCTATATCTTTCAGTGCGAAGCATCAGATGATATGAATTTAGGAGATCTTGCAACATTCCTTTTCTTCCACAGTCACTTGTGAAATTAATATTAAATTCACCACATACAACTAATTTTTGATACTTTCTACAAAGTGAACCAACAACTCTCTCTAGCCTGAACAGTAATGTTCTGAAACCAAAGTTAGAGGACCTGTAGATAACTGTAAGTAAAAGTTTAGTTTCGTTAAATTTGACTGCTCCTGCAAACGTTCAAAGATCTGTTCAGTAGAATACTTTGATTCGTCAATAGATTAAAGTGGGATACTGTTTACCACTTACATGGCCAGTACCTCACTCCGCAAATAGCGCCTTGAAAAATAGCCAGCTAATGTGTATCCCGTATAGGAGGCCTTTAAATTATCAAATTACGAGGGTTGGAACTTAAATAGTGGAAACTATTTATTCACAACCGATGCAAAAGAGTTACATGGTTGCACCTGTCACTGTCCTTCAAAGTAGTCACCAGCGTCGTGTAGAACCTGTTGCCAGCGATGTGAAAGGCGTAGTATACCGTTAGCACAGCCTGTTCTGTTGTTGGTGCAAATGGAGCGGTCTATTGCCTGTCGAATCTCTGGAACAGCTCTGAAGCGAACGACACGAAGTGGTTCCTTCGTCTTCGGAATCAAATCAAAGTCACAAGGACTTAAGTCCGAGGAGTATGGTGGATGGTACAGTACTTCCCAGTCCCATCGACCGAACAGTGCAGCCACAGCTTGCGCTGTATGAGTCCGCGCATTGTCGTGCAAAATGATTGATGGGTTGCGCAGAAAGTGTCGCCGTTTCTTTCGCAAAGCTGGTCGCAGGTGATGCTCCAGAAACAACCGGTAATACTGTGCATTGACGGTCTGCCGTGGAGGAACGTAACGCATTAGAATAACACCATCACAGTCGCACACGAGAATCACTATAACTTTCACCATACTCGGGCTCTGACGTACCTTCGACTTTCTCGGCGACCCATAATGACGTGATTCGTTGCATTGGCGTTTCAGTTTTTGCTTCGCGGCATTCGCTTCAGAACTGTTCCAGAGATTCCACAGGCAGTAGACTACTCCATTCACACCATCAACAGAACAGGCTCTGCTAATGGTATACTACACCTTCCACATCGCTGAGAAAGGGGTTCTACACGACGCTGGTGACTACTTTGAAGGACAGTGACAGGTGCAAACATGTAACTCTTTTGTATCGGTTGTGAATAAATAGTTTCCACTATTTAAGTTCCAACCCTCGTATTTAAGTGGTGCTATGATGTATCAATAATATCGGCCTCAACACCCATAATCAGTTCACTAACTTTCTCATCCTCAGCCTACAGTCTTCCCTGGATGAGGATATGGAGGGGCATGTGGTCAACACACAGTTCTCCCGGCCTATGTCAGTTTCCGAGACCGGAGCCGCTACTTCTCAATCAAGTAGCTCCTCAGTTTGCCTCACAAGGGCTGAGCACACCCCGCTTGCCAACAGCGCTCGGCAGCCCGGATGGTCACCCGTCCAAGTGCTAGCCCAGCCCGATAGCGCCTGACTTCGATGACCTGACGGGAACCGGTGTTACCATTGCGGCAAGGTCGTTGGCAGCTTTATCTCTAATTCCTCCTATGTTCTGATGAAATATGATAATTCATTAATTACTTAAATACCTGATTTCTTTAAAGGTGGTTCGTTTGTTAGAGAGACATCCTTTAAGCACGGATACATATCAACAGACTTCAGTCCGAAAACGAAAAGCTCTGACACTAGTTATTATTGTAAGGGAAGTTTTACAATGAGTGATCCCACCCCCACTAGTCTGGCGCATATACGCTTTGCTAACCCCCTCCCCTCCCCCCTATACCTACTGGGGTGCGGGCTATGCCTAGTGAAACCACTTCGTTTCACTTAATTAGTCCTTTCTTGATTAGGAATGACATTCATTCAACCATGAGTCATCGGACTGAAACGGTAACTATCTCGGTAATCAGTGATACTCTACACATCTAATGACAAGATGGCGTATCAGAGCCACTACACTTCATGTAGTATAGTAAAATAACAATGTGATGAGTGGATTGGCTGCTACCATTTTAAATTCGAAAAAGCTGGCGAATGGGATCAAACGCCACGATTGGGACACATTAGCTGGAGTAATTCAGACTAGCAGCACGTACACACACACACACACACACACACACACACACACACACACACAAACACAAACACACGGTGGTAACTTGTAAAGTAACCAAAAACATTCATATAAAAATTCACATAAGTAAATATGTGATCAACCTGCATTGCATAGTTATTTGAGCATTTGTGTTAGCAACATTTCAGTTTACAAATGACGGTTTTACGTAGTTCACTTTGAAGAAATTAATGTGAAAAACAAGAGTTAGCTGAATGTGTCACTGAAACGTAAACATATCGAAATTAATTAGATGTACTGAAAGAAACTGTTACCACTGGAATTAGTTCACCACAACGAATCTGTTGATCAGTGACGAATACAATTTGTTACCTTTTTCAATGTATCTCTATGCAACTTTGCTGTAAGAAGGCTTGTTTCGAGTATTGAAACTGGAAAATCGAGGTGTCGATTGTTGTTGACTTGACAGCATGGATTGTGGTTGGTTTCCGTGAGTGAGGATACAGTTGAAATATTTAAATTAATATGTGCAACGTATCAATCTTCAGAAAAGTAGTGGTTAGTGTTGATGAAACTGTGAAATGTGCGCTCTGGTTTTAATTCTGGATGAACTAAGACGTGCAATACATAGATGTCCAAAATTAAAGCAACTAACAACTGTTTTTCCTGTCCTGTAATTCACCATATAATCGTACAAACTGTCAACAGATGTCCGTACGATCGTGTTCCGCGCGGAAGATGGCATTTCGGTCAACGGAAAAACACGTAGACGATGACGTCAGGGCACCTGTCAAACAGAGTAGTGTTTGTCGGGTAATCCCACATCCACAGTCGCTGTGTACACAGTCAAATATGGCACAGAGAAGACGCCTACCAGACTTTGAGTTGGAGGACCATAAGAAAAACAGAAGAAGGACAGTCGCAAACTCATGTGGCCCAATGGCCTAAGGTGAATCGTTCTGTTGTTCCTCGGATGTGGCGACAATTTATAGAGACCGAAACTTATCCCGGAGACCAAGGCAGGGCCAACCACGTGTGGTATCAGAAAGAGAGGACCGTTATTTGGCTGTAAGGGCACGACGGTACCACCTTAGCACTGCGCAGCAACTGACATCGTACCTCGTAGCATCCACGTGTTGTAACGAGGCAAACGATGTAGAGAAGGCTTCGAAACAGTGGCTTCTATTTTCGGAAACGTGGTGTATGCGTGTCTCTGAAGCGGTTTCGCAGAAGAGAACGTCTAGAGTCGAGTCGTCAACATGCCACCTGGACAGTCGAAGAGTGGGCCAATCTTCTTTTCACATATCAGTCCCGGTTTGGTCTAGAGAGTGATTCTCGACGGATTCGCATCTGAAGGGAACGTGGAACACGATTTCCAGACGCGAACATTGTGGAAAGAGACCGATATCGTGGAGGATCACTATTTGTGTGGGCAGGGATTATGTTGACCACTCGAACACCTCTTCATGAAACTGTACAGTTGAATCGGAAAAGTGTAACTGCCGTAACAAGGTCTTGGGGCCTCATGTGCGGTTGTTGTGAGCTGCTGTGCGGCCAATCTTGATGGGCGATAGTGCTCGGCCTCATAGAGAACGAGTGGGTGATGGTTTCTTGGAAACGGAAGATCCTGCATGCAAGGCGTGGCCTACTCGTTCTCCCGATTTGAATCCCATAGAGCATGTCTGGAATAAACTAGGGAGACGGTTTGCATCACGCCAACTTCCACCAACCACTCACCAAGACTTGCGAGCAGCTCCACAGGACGAATCGGCGTTATTGCCTCAACATGACAATGATGACGTTATTTACAGCATGCTCCGTCGTTGTCAGGCCTGTATTGCTGCCAGAGGTGGTCACACCCCGTAATGAGAACATTAACTAGTTGTCATAATGTGTGTGCAAATACACTCCTGGAAATGGAAAAAAGAACACATTGACACCGGTGTGTCAGACCCACCATACTTGCTCCGGACACTGCGAGAGGGCTGTACAAGCAATGATCACACGCACGGCACAGCGGACACACCAGGAACCGCGGTGTTGGCCGTCGAATGGCGCTAGCTGCGCAGCATTTGTGCACCGCCGCCGTCAGTGTCAGCCAGTTTGCCGTGGCAAACGGAGCTCCATCGCAGTCTTTAACACTGGTAGCATGCCGCGACAGCGTGGACGTGAACCGTATGTGCAGTTGACGGACTTTGAGCGAGGGCGTATAGTGGGCATGCGGGAGCCGGGTGGACCTACCGCCGAATTGCTCAACACGTGGCGCGTGAGGTCTCCACAGTACATCGATGTTGTCGCCAGTGGTCGGCGGAAGGTGCACGTGCCCGTCGACCTGGGACCGGACCGCAGCGACGCACGGATGCACGCCAAGACCGTAGGATCCTACGCAGTGCCGTAGGGGACCGCACCGCCACTTCCCAGCAAATTAGGGACACCGTTGCTCCTGGGGTATCGGCGAGGACCATTCGCAACCGTCTCCATGAAGCTGGGCTACGGTCCCGCACACCGTTAGGCCGTCTTCCGCTCACGCCCCAACATCGTGCAGCCCGCCTCCAGTGCTGTCGCGACAGGCGTGAATGGAGGGACGAATGGAGACGTGTCGTCTTCAGCGATGAGAGTCGCTTCTGCCTTGGTGCCAATGATGGTCGTATGCGTGTTTGGCGCCCTGCAGGTGAGCGCCACAATCAGGACTGCATACGACCGAGGCACACAGGGCCAACACCCGGTATCATGGTGTGGGGAGCGATCTCCTACACTGGCCGTACACCACTGGTGATCGTCGAGGGGACACTGAATAGTGCACGGTACATCCAAACCGTCATCGAACCCATCGTTCTACCATTCCTAGACCGGCAAGGGAACTTGCTGTTCCAACAGGACAATGCACGTCCGCATGTATCCTGTGCCACCCAACGTGCTCTAGAAGGTGTAAGTCAACTACCCTGGCCAGCAAGATCTCCGGATCTGTCCCCCATTGAGCATGTTTGGGACTGGATGAAGCGTCATCTCACGCGGTCTGCACGTCCAGCACGAACGCTGGGCCAACTGAGGCGCCAGGTGGAAATGGCATGGCAAGCCGTTCCACAGGACTACATCCAGCATCTCTACGATCGTCTCCATGGGAGAATAGCAGCCTGCATTGCTGCGAAAGGTAGATATACACTGTACTAGTGCCGACATTGTGCATGCTCTGTTGCCTGTGTCTATGTGCCTGTGGTTCTGTCAGTGTGATCATGTGATGTATCTGACCCCAGGAATGTATCAATAAAGTTTCCCCTTCCTGGGACAATGAATTCACGGTGTTCTTATTTCAATTTCCAGGAGTGTATGTTAAATTGGAAAAAACGAAGAACATTTTCATCTACTGTTACGCATGTTGTTGTTGTTTACGTTCTGCATTCTTTGCACTGATGCTACTTTGGTATCCCTTGTTTCTACCGTTTTGAGGCAAAACAAACGAAACCTTGCAAAATTTCCGTTTGTTACTGTAATTTTCGACACCAGTGTAGATACATGTCGGTGGGTCAGTGATGAAATAATAAGTGTGCACGAATCAGATAGGAACGTTACGAGGACTGTGTTTTGAAGTGAGTAAGCTATGAAATCCCGCCCGGTTGGCCGTGCGGTCTCACGCACGGCTTTCCGGGCGGGAAGGAGCGCCAGGTCCCCGGCACGAATCCGCCCGGCGGATTTGTGTCGAGGTCCGGTGAACCGGCCAGTCTGTGGATGGTTTTAAGGTGGTTTTCCATCTGCCTCGGCGAATGCGGGCTGGTTCCCGTTATTCCGCCTCAGTTACACTATGTCGCCGATTGCTGCGCAAACAAGTTCTCCACGTACGCGTGCACCACCATTACTCTACCACGCAAACATAGGGGTTACACTCGTCTGGTGTGACTGGTGTGAGACGTTCCCTGGGGGGGGGGGTCCACCGGGGGCCGAACCGCACAATAACCCTGGATTCGGTGTGGGGCGGCGGAGGGGTGAAGTGGACTGCGGTAGTCGTCGTGGGGTTGCGGACCAATGCGGCTGCAGCGGGGACGGAGCCTCTCCGTCGTTTCTAGGTCCTAGGTTAACATACAATACAAAGCTATGAAATGTATCTCGGTTGGCAAGGAGGGGGACATTGTATAGACAAATATGCTCTTTAAGTACGTGAGGGCCCCAAGTTTCAATTTGTGTACATACCTCCTGAACTGTAATCCCACGACATTAAGCTCCCAGCGACAGCTGCCATAGTACGGAAGTTGTATCATTACCTCGAGCAGATACACAATGGATCTAGAGACATTATTTTGGACGCAGAACCGTCTAATACCAGCCTCTCGTCTTAGTCGCCACACTAGCTCGGAATCCTGCAAATAGCTGACATTCAGACTAAGCGGAGATTTTTGAAAAAACTACTAAATAAGATCAGGCTGTAAATTGCAAAAGTTGTGACATATATGTTTTCTCTTTAACATGAAATGTCGTTTCACTTTTAAAACTCAGATCGATAGCATGGTCACGAATTGTGGCAGCAGTACTCATGTAATTACATAAATATAGTGTTTTTCCTATACCCTTCCCAACAATTTTTCTGTTACTGTATAAAACAATAGTCACACATGCTCCCATTAATTCAGTGCATTCTGATTTCTTACATAAGAAAGAACTTAAGTGGACTAATTTGCAAACCACCTTTGTAAGCAGTGCGCTCGAACCTATGATAGATGTGTTTTGTTCTGATTGGTAGCGACCCACATAATATACTTTCAAATTTGACAGCTGGTATACACGTGTTTTGGGCTGGCTTGCTTAGAAAACTACGCGAGTTGCATGGACTGAACGCTTTACTGTGCTTAGATTAAATGAGTACATTTCTGGCAGCACGTATACTTATTAGACAACAACAGTAGTACCACACCCTGAGGTGACAAAAGACTTGGTATACCTCCTAATATCGTGCTGGGCCACCTTTTGCCCGGCGTAGTGCAGCAAATCGACGTGGCACGGACTCACCAAGTCGTTGGAAGTCCCCTGCAGAAGTACTGAGCCATGCTGCCTCTACAGCCGTCCATAATTGGGAAATTGTTGCCGGTGCAGGATTTCGTGCACGAACTGATCTCTCGATTATGTCAGATAAATGTTCGATGGCTTCAATGTCGGGCGTTCTGAGAGGCCAAACCATTTGCTCGAATTGTCCAGAATGCTCTTCAAATCAATCGTGAGCAACTGTGGCCCTCTTTTTATATGACATATTGTCATCCATAAAAATTGCTTCTTTGTTTGGGAACATGGCGTCCATGAATGGCTGCAAATGGTTTCCAAGTAGCCTCATCCACAGAACGCAGTCTATTCCATGTAAACACAGCCTACACTACTATGAAGACACCACCAGCTTGCACAGTGCGTTGTTGTCAACTTGGGCCCGTGGCTTCGTGGAGTCTGCACCACATTCGAAATCTACTATCAGCTCTTACCAACTGATATCGGAACTAATCTGACCAGGCCACGGTTTTCCAGTCGCCTAGAGTCCAACAGATATGATCAGGGGCCCAACTGGTAGTTGGGAGCTCCAACGTCAGGCGCGTAATGGGGCCCCTTAGGGAAATGGCAGCAAGAGAGGGGAAGAAAGCCAATGTGCACTCCGTGTGCATACCGGGGGGAGTCATTCCAGATGTGGAAAGGGTCCTTCCGGATGCCATGAAGGGTACAGGGTGCACCCATCTGCAGGTGGTCGCTCATGTCGGCACCAATGATGTGTGTCGCTATGGATCAGAGGAAATCCTCTCTGGCTTCCGGCGGCTATCTGATTTGGTGAAGACTGCCAGTCTCGCTAGCGGGATGAAAGCAGAGCTCACCATCTGCAGCATCGTCGACAGGACTGACTGCGGACCTTTGGTACAGAGCCGAGTGGAGGGTCTGAATCAGAGGCTGAGACGGTTCTGCGACCGTGTGGGCTGCAGATTCCTCGACTTGCGCCATAGGGTGGTGGGGTTTCGGTTTCCGCTGGATAGGTCAGGAGTCCACTACACGCAACAAGCGGCTACACGGGTAGCAGGGGTTGTGTGGCGTGGGCTGGGTGGTTTTTTAGGTTAGATGGCCTTGGGCAAGTACAGAAAGGGCAACAGCCTCAACGGGTGCGGGGCAAAGTCAGGACATGCGGGGACCAAGCAGCAATCGGTATTGTAATTGTCAACTGTCGAAGCTGCGTTGGCAAAGTACCGGAACTTCAAGCGCTGATAGAAAGCACCGAAGCTGAAATCGTTATAGGTACAGAAAGCTGGCTTAAGCCAGAGATAAATTCTGCCGAAATTTTTACAAAGGCACAGACGGTGTTCAGAAAGGATAGATTGCATGCAACCGGTGGTGGAGTGTTCGTCGCTGTTAGTAGTAGTTTATCCTGTAGTGAAGTAGAAGTGGATAGTTCCTGTGAATTATTATGGGTGGAGGTTACACTAAACAACCGAACTAGGTTAATAATTGGCTCCTTTTACCGACCTCCCGACTCAGCAGCATTAGTGGCAGAACAACTGAGAGAAAATTTGGAATAGATTTCACATAAATTTTCTCAGCATGTTATAGTCTTAGGTGGAGATTTCAATTTACCAGATATAGACTGGGACACTCAGATGTTTAGGACGGGTGGTAGGGACAGAGCATCGAGTGACATTATACTGAGTGCACTATCCGAAAATTACCTCGAGCAATTAAACAGAGAACCGACTCGTGGAGATAACATCTTGGACCTACTGATAACAAACAGACCCGAACTTTTCGACTCTGTATGTACAGAACAGGGAATCAGTGATCATAAGGCCGTTGCAGCATCCCTGAATATGGAAGTTAATAGGAATATAAAAAAAGGGAGGAAGGTTTATCTGTTTAGCAAGAGTAATAGAAGGCAGATTTCAGACTACCTAACAGATCAAAACGAAAATTTCTGTTCCGACACTGACAATGTTGAGTGTTTATGGAAAAAGTTCAAGGCAATCGTAAAATGCGTTTTAGACAGGTACGTGCCGAGTAAAACTGTGAGGGACGGGAAAAATCCACCGTGGTACAACAACAAAGTTAGGAAACTACTGCGAAAGCAAAGAGAGCTTCACTCCAAGTTTAAACGCAGCCAAAACCTCTCAGACAAACAGAAGCTAAACGATGTCAAAGTTAGCGTAAGGAGGGCTATGCGTGAAGCGTTCATTGAATTCGAAAGTAAAATTCTATGTACCGACTTGACAGAAAATCCTAGGAAATTCTGGTCTTACGTTAAATCAGTAAGTGGCTCGAAACAGCATATCCAGACACTCCGGGATGATGATGGCATTGAAACAGAGGATGACACGCGTAAAGCTGAAATACTAAACACCTTTTTCCAAAGCTGTTTCACAGAGGAAGACCGCACTGCAGTTCCTTCTCTAAATCCTCGCACAAACGAAAAAATGGCTGACATCGAAATAAGTGTCCAAGGAATAGAAAAGCAACTGGAATCACTCAATAGAGGAAAGTCCACTGGACCTGACGGGATACCAATTCGATTCTACACAGAGTACGCGAAAGAACTTGCCCCCCTTCTAACAGCCGTGTACCGCAAGTCTCTAGAGGAACGGAGGGTTCCAAATGATTGGAAAAGAGCACAGATAGTCCCAGTCTTCAAGAAGGGTCGTCGAGCAGATGCGCAAAACTATAGACCTATATCTCTTACGTCGATCTCTTGTAGAATTTTAGAACATGTTTTTTGCTCGCGTATCATGTCATTTCTGGAAACCCAGAATCTACTATGTAGGAATCAACATGGATTCCGGAAACAGCGATCGTGTGAGACCCAACTCGCCTTATTTGTTCATGAGACCCAGAAAATATTAGATACAGGCTCCCAGGTAGATGCTATTTTTCTTGACTTCCGGAAGGCGTTCGATACAGTTCCGCACTGTCGCCTGATAAACAAAGTAAGAGCCTACGGAATATCAGACCAGCTGTGTGGCTGGATTGAAGAGTTTTTAGCAAACAGAACACAGCATGTTGTTATCAATGGAGAGACGTCTACAGACGTTAAAGTAACCTCTGGCGTGCCACAGGGGAGTGTTATGGGACCATAGCTTTTCACAATATATATAAATGACCTAGTAGATAGTGTCGGAAGTTCCATGCGGCTTTTCGCGGATGATGCTGTAGTATACAGAGAAGTTGCTGCATTAGAAAATTGTAGCGAAATACAGGAAGATCTGCAGCGGATAGGCACTTGGTGCAGGGAGTGGCAACTGACCCTTAACATAGGCAAATGTAATGTATTGCGAATACATAGAAAGAAGGATCCTTTATTGTATGATTATATGATAGCGGGACAAACACTGGTAGCAGTTACTTCTGTAAAATATCTGGGAGTGTGCGTACGGAACGATTTGAAGTGGAATGATCATATAAAATTAATTGTTGGTAAGGCGGGTACCAGGTTGAGATTCATTGGGAGAGTGCTTAGAAAATGTAGTCCATCAACAAAGGAGGTGGCTTACAAAACACTCGTTCGACCTATACTTGAGTATTGCTCATCAGTGTGGGATCCGTACCAGGTCGGGTTGACGGAGGAGATAGAGAAGATCCAAAGAAGAGCGGCGCGTTTTGTCACCGGGTTATTTGGTAACCGTGATAGCGTTACGGAGATGTTTAATAAACTCAAGTGGCAGACTCTGCAAGAGAGGCGCTCTGCATCGCGGTGTAGCTTGCTCGCCAGGTTTCGAGAGGGTGCGTTTCTGGATGAGGTATCGAATATATTGCTTCCCCCTACTTATACCTCCCGAGGAGATCACGAATGTAAAATTAGAGAGATTAGAGCGCGCACGGAGGCTTTCAGACAGTCGTTCTTCCCGCGAACCATACGCGACTGGAACAGGAAAGGGAGGTAATGACAGTGGCACGTAAAGTGCCCTCCGCCACACACCGTTGGGTGGCTTGCGGAGTATCAATGTAGATGTAGATGTAGATGTAGAAGCGCTGCAGGCCTTGTCGTGTTGTTAGCCGACGTACTCGCGTCGATCTCGTGTTGCTATAGCCCATTAACTCCTAATTTTGTCCTATTGTCTTAACAGATGCGTTTGTTGTGCGTCCCAAAGTCATTTCTGCGGTTATTTCACGAAGTATAGCTTGTCTTTTAGCACTGACACTGCACTCAAACGCCGCTGCTCTCGGTCGTTAAGTGAAGGCCGTCGGCCACTGCGTTGTCCATGGTAAGAGGTAATACGTGACATGTGGTATTCTCGGCACGCTCTTGACACTGCGGATCCCATAATGTTGAATTCCCTAACGATTTCCTAACTGGAATGTCTCATGAGTCTAGCTGCAACTACCGTACCGCGTTCGAAGTCTGTTAATTCCGGTCGAGTGGTCATAACCATGTCGGAAACTTCTGCACTTGAGTCACCTGTGTACAGATGACAGTTCCGCTAATGTATCACCTCTCATACTTCGTGTACGCGATACTACTGCCACCTGTACGTGTGCATATCGCTATCCCACGACTTCCCTTACCTCAATGTATACTTGTGGAAATTACATTTAATGTCAAAGAATGATGCTTATTACATTTTATTGGTCCTGTTTTTTGCATGCTTGGGTAAAATTTCCTACTTCTTTGTTGTTCATGTCATTCCCCCTCCTGGGAGCGAGCTAGGAGTAGCAACTTGGCAGCTCCTCAAATATAGATCTGAAACGTACAAAGTTGGTTACGACATTAAAAATAACATAGAGGTGAATAAAATTTAAGACTGATAATAATTGTGTGATGATATGTTTTGAAGGGTGATCCTTTTCAGGCTGATGTACCTGTCGGTGGTGGCAACCGTGGTGTTTTTTCGATGAATTTCGATGACCAGCTCCAAGAAGAGAGGATAATAACAGTGAATTGTGAAGAGGGTATATTGACATGGGGAGGAAGGGGGGGGGGGGGAAGAATAAGGAGCTAGTTTCGTTGAGGTTTGTTGGGAGTGTAAGCTGATAGGTGTTGTTGTTGTTGTTGTTGTTGTTGTTGTAGTGGTCTTCAGTCCAGAGACTGCTTTGATGCAGCTCTCCATGCTACTCTATCCTATGCAAGCCTCTTCATCACCCCGTACCTATTGCAACCTACATCCTTCTGAATCTGTTTAGGGTATCATGCTACTCTATCCTGTGCAAGCCTCTTCATTTCCCCATACCTACTGCAACCTACATCCTTCTGAATCTGTTTAGTGTTTTCATGTCATGATCTCCCTCTACGATTTTTACCCTCCAGCCGGCCGAAGTGGCCGTGCGGTTAAAGGCGCTGCAGTCTGGAACCGCAAGACCGCTGCGGTCGCAGGTTCGAATCCTGCCTCGGGCATGGATGTTTGTGATGTTCTTAGGTTAGTTAGGTTTAACTAGTTCTAAGTTCTAGGGGACTAATGACCTCAGCAGTTGAGTCCCATAGTGCTCAGAGCCATTTGAACCATTTTTTTTACCCTCCACGCTGCCCTCCAATACCAAATTGGTGAACCCTTGACGCCTCAGAATATGTCCTACCAACCTATCCCTTCTTCTAGTCAAGTTGTGCCACAAATTTCTCTTCTCCCCAATTCTATTCAATACCTCCTCATTAGTTATGTGCTCTACCCATCTCATCTTCAGCATTCTTCTGTAGCACCACATTTCGAAAGCTTCTATTCTCATCTTGTATAAACTATTTATCGTCCACGTTTCACTCTCCCATACATGGCTCCAGTCCAAACAAATACTTTCAGAAACGACTTCCTGACACTTAAATCTATACTCGATGTAAACGAATTTCTCTTCTTCAGAAACACTTTCCTTGCCGTTGCCAGTCTACATTTTATATCCTCTCTACTTCGACCATCATCAGTTATTTTGATCCACAAATAGCGAAACTCATTTACTACTTTCAGTGTACTGTTTCCTAACCTAATTCCTGCAGCATCACCCGACTTAATTCGACTACATTCCATTATTCTCGTTTCGCTTGTGTTGATGTTCATCTTATATCCTCCTTTCAAGACACTGTCCATTCCGTTCAGCTGCTCTTCCAGGTCCTTTGCTGTCTCTGACAGAATTACAATGTCATCGGCGAACCTCAAAGTTTTTATTTCTTCTCCATGGATTATAATTCCTACTCCGTATTTTTATTTTGTTTACTTTACTGCTTGCTCAGTATACATATTGAATAACATCGGGGAGAGGCTACAACCCTTCCCTACCACTGCTTCTCTTTCACGCCCCTCGAATCTTGTAACTGCCCTCTGGTTTCTGTACAAATTGAAAATAGCCTTTCGCTCCCTGTATTTTACCCCTGCCACCTTTAGAATTTGAAAGAGAGTATTCCAGTCAACATTATCAAAAGCTTTCACTAAGTGTACAAATGCTAGAAACGTAGGTTTGCCTTTTCTTAAACTATTTTCTAAGATAAGTCGTAGGGTCGGTATTACCTCACGTGTTCCAACATTTCTACGGAATCCAAACTGATCTTCCCCGTGGTCGGCTTCTACCAGTTTTTCCATTCGTCTGTAAAGAATTCTTCCTAGTATTTTGCAGCCGTGGCTTATTAAACTGGTGTTATGGGGAAAGATTTTGCTGTAGAAGGTAAGTTTGGTTTCCTAGAAAGGAATGTGCTGCACAAGGCTGATTAAAGGTTGGATACACAAAAGGAAATAAAACGGAAGTGATTCTGAGTATATTTTGCGATGACGTTTAGATGAAATGTGGAATGAGCAGCAAGAGTTATTTGCTAGAGGAAGTGGGATAGTACAAAAGGATGGATGCCCTGAAGGACGGTGGTAATAAAACAGATAATGGCTTCTATGGTAAGAGTGGGACGCAGGGAGTTGTTAGGATGGAGTGGTGTATGAGATGGACAAGTGGGTACAATAAGTTTGGTTTCATTCGCAGGAAGGCTGGTGCGGCAGTTTGTTGGTTATAGGTATTACATTGCCGGTCAGGACACTTTTTAAAAGGTGATGGGATTTGCATTGGAGACAGGAATCTCACTGACTGAAGTAGAATTCAGTGATGAGCCCCGGCGACCAGCGAAGAGGTGTCTGGAGACGCCCACAGTGGTGGAATACCTGCCTGTCTGTCTCCCGCCATACGGCCCAGCAACCAGGACTGATGGTATGGAGCGCCATTTCTTTTCATAGCAGGCCCCTTTGGTTTTTCCACGGCGGTACCCTCCCAGCAAAGCACTACGTCGACGATACTCCACGTCCCGCTTAGCTGCCCTTCATGGCGAGTCATCCTGGGTGTGATGTCCTGCCCACTCGTCTATCATAGGCTGCCTAGGAAGCTGTTTTCTAGGATAGCTAAACAAAATTCAAGCAAATATTAATGGAGTTTATTATCCTAAATTAAACTGACAGTACTTAACTCTGCCTTTTTACAAAAAAGTATCGCAAGCAATTGGCGACATGCAAACAATCAATGTCCTTCGATACATACAAGGGTCACTCCAAAAGAAACGCACACTATTTAAAATACAGTTTTCATTCTGCATGTGTGAGAGCTTTACAGTGTGTAGATACATCCTTCCCGCTTGTTTTCAGACTTAGTTCAACCTGTTCCCGTGAATGGCGCCGTCACAGCATGTCTTCAAGATGGCTGCTACATTTGACGTTCGTCACAAGCAACGTGCTGTCATAGAATTCCTGTGCTGTGAAAACAAGACAATGGGAAACATCCACAAGAGGTTGAAAAAGGTGTATCGAGATGCTTCTGTCGATCGCAGTACAGTTAGTCGGTGGGCAAGCAGGTTACGTGATGAAAGCGGGCACGGCAATATTGAGGATTGTCCTCGCAGCGGCAGGCCTCGTACTGCACACACTGCAGACAACGTGCAGAGAGTTAACGAATCTGTGACTGCTGACAGACGCATCACAGTGAACGAATTGTCACGCTACGTTGGGATAGGGGAAGGAAGTGTTTGCAGAATACTGAAAGTGTTGTCGTTAAAAAAGGTTTGTGCCATGTGGGTTCCCAGGATGTTGACAGTGGCTCACAAAGAAACAAGAAAACCGGTATGCAGCGAACTTTTGGAACAGTACGAGAATGGTGGAGATGAATTTGTTGGAAGATTGTGACAGGTGATGAAACATGGTTCCATCATTTTTCACCAGAGACGAAGAGGCAATCAATGGAGTGGCATCATTCACCCAAGAAAAAAAAAACTCAAAACCACACCTTCTGCTGGAAAAGTTATGGCTACGGTGTTTTTCGATTCCGAAGGAATCTTGCTTGTGGACATCATGCCAAGTGGAGCCACCATAAATTCTGATGCATATGCGACGACACTGAAGAAACCTCAAGCTCGACTGAGTCGTGCTCGACCACATCGGCAAAAGCAGGATGTTTTGCTGTTGCACGACAGTGCACGGCCACATGTCAGTCAAAAAACCATGGAAGCGATCAGAAAACTCGGATGGACGACACTGAAACTCCCGCCTTATAGTCCTGACTTGGCTCCATGTGACTATCATCTCTTTGTGAAACTGAAAGACTCTTTTCGTGGAACAAGGTTTGAAGATGATGACTGCCTTGTGCACGCTGCCAAACAATGACTCCAACAGGTTGGTCCAGAATTTTACCGTGCGGGTATACAGGCACTGGTTCCAAGATGGCGTAAGGCAGTTGAGAGGGAGGGAAATTATGTGGAGAAATGAAAATATTGCTCCAAAAGGAGGTATCTACACATTGTAAAACTTTCAAACATGTAGAATAAAAGATGGATTTAAAAAAATAGTGTGCATTTCTTTTGGAGTGACCCTTGTACATTTTCCATGCAAGCAATTAATGTAGATCACAAGTCACGGATCGTCTTCTAGTGCGTCTCTTCCAGTACGGCCGAGGGTAGCTGGAGCGGTTGTTACATTCTCTTCGTATAGGGGCCGCTCCTGTAGTGATGTCGTCCTAGTCAGCGTTCTAATGGCTGGCGTCGTCTCACAGCCTTCTCTGCTGCAACGTTTCGGGCCGACATGTCGGCGGTTGATGTTACGCTGGAACACTGGGCTTACATTTCAGCAAGGTAATGTCCGCTCACACACGGAAGAATTTCTACTGCTTGTCTTCGTGATTTGCAAACCTAACCTTGGCCACCATGGGCGTCGGATCTCTCCCCAAATTGAGAACATCTGGAGCATTGTGGGCAGGCCCTCCATTGGGATGATCTAACACTCAAAATGATCAGAATTTGGCACTTCCTCAGGAGGACATCCAACAACTCTATAAATCACGACAAAATAAAACACCTGCAGCCGTCATTATAGTTTTATTTTATTTTGTTGCTACCAGTTTCAACACTTCATTGCGTCATCTTCAGGCTGTTTTTGATGCGATACAGATTGATATGATCCCCATAAATAACACATCAATTGCAAAGGCAGTTGAGGGTTGGAGTGCTGGCACATTATTTGCTCATCCAGTAATGCTGGCAACTGATGTGTTATGTATTGGGATCATATCAACCTGTACCGCATCAGCCGGCCGGAGTGGCCGAGTGGTTCTAGGCTCTACAGTCTGGAACAGCGCGACCGCTACGGTAGCAGGTTCGAATCCTGCCTCAGGCATGGTTGTGTGTGATGTCCTTAGGTTAGTTAGGTTTAAGTAGTTCTAAGTTCTAGGGGACTGATGACCTCAGAAGTTAAGTCCCATAGTGCTCAGAGCCATTTGAACCATTTTGTACCGCATCGTAAACAGCCTGAAGATGACTCACTGAAGCGTTGAAACTGGTAGCAACAAAATAAAATAAAATCGTACGGACGACTGTAGGTGTTTTATTTTGCCACGATAGTAAACGACCGTCGTCCCAGAGACCTCCTGCCAAAAGGATGGACATACAAAAACTCTACCAATCATTGCCAAGCCGAACGACAGCTCGCATAAGGACTGGAGCTGGACCAATGTGTTATTGACTTGCTCAATTTCTGTAGTTCTTTCTCTTGAATCAGTCATCCAGTTTTGTTGAAATTGTAATCATTTCTTTTTTTGTACATCTACATTTACATCTACATACATACTCCGCAATCCAGCATACGGTGCGTGCCGGAGGGTCCCTCGGACCACAACTAGCATCTTCTCTCCCTGTTCCACTCCCAAACTGAACGAGGGAAAAATGACTGCCTATATGCCTCTGTACGAGCCCTAATCTCTCTTATCTTATCTTTGTGGTTTTTCTGCGAAATGTAAGTTGGCGGCAGTAAAATTGTACTGCAGTCAGTCTCTAAATTTCCTCAGTAACGATTCACGAAAAGAACGCCTCCTTTCCTCTAGAGACTCCCACCCGAGTTCCTGAAGCTTTCCGTAACACTCGCGTGATGATCAAACCTACCAGTAACAAATCTAGCAGCCCGCCTCTGAATTGCTTCTATGTCCTCCCTCAATCCGACCTCAATGGTTCAAATGGCTCTGAGCACTATGGGACTTAACATCTATGGTCATCAGTCCCCTAGAACTTAGAACTACTTAAACCTAACTAACCTAAGGACATCACACACATCCATGCCCGAGGCAGGATTCGAACCTGCGACCGTAGCAGTCGCGCGGCTCAGAACTGAGCGCCTAGAACCGCTAGACCACCGCGGCCGGCCAATCCGACCTGATAGGGATCCCAAATGCTTGAGCAGTACTCAAGAACAGGTCGTATTAGTGTTTTATAAGCGGTCTCCTTTACGGATGAATCACATCTTCCCAAAATTCTACCAATGAACCGAAGACGACTATCCGCCTTCCGCACAGCTGCCATTACATGCTTATCCCACTTCATATCGCTCTGCAATGTTACGCCCAAATATTTAATCGACGTGACTGTTTCAAGCGCCACACTACTAATGAAGTATTCAAACATTATGGGATTCTTTTTCCTATTCATCTGCATTAATTTACATTTACCTATATTTAGAGTTAGCTGCCATTCTTTACACCAATCACAAATCCTGTCCAAGTCATCTTGTATCCTCCTACAGTCATTCAACGACGACACCTTCCCGTACACCACAGCCTCATCAGCAAACAGCCGCACATTGCTATCCACCCTATCCAAAAGATCATTTATGTAGATCGAAAACAACAGTGGACCTACCACACTTTCCTGGGGCACTCCAGATGATACCCTCACCTCCGATGAACACTCACCATCGAGGACAACGTACTGGGTTATATTACTTAAGAAGTCTTAGAGCCACTCACACACTTGGGAACCAATCCCATATGCTCGTACCTTAGTAGGAGTCTGCAGTGGGGCACCGAGTCAAACGCTTTCCGGAAGTCAAGGAATATGGCATCCGTCTGATACCCTTCATCCATGGTTCGCAAGATATCATGTGAAAAAAGGGCGAGTTGCGTTTAGCAGGAGCGATGCTTTCTAAAGCCGTGCTGATGCGTGGACAGCAACATCACATCTACCGATTTCCGTTCTATCTCCCCATTCGCGTAATTCCTTCGTGGTGTGTTGCTTTTTTTATTATCTCAGAGTATACTTTCGAAGGTTAGTGGTAGTCTTCCTGTCGCGGTTATGTCCAAGTGCATTTGGTGAATACAACAATTTTTGACGTTAAAGCACTTTTCCTTCCAACTGGAAGGACCTTAATTTTGATCTTTAGCCACGAAAATAATTTGGCTTTGATGAAGATGCGTTTTAATGCTGCGGGTAGGCCAAATTATGCCTATTGAAACAGATATATTGTCTCAAAATTACGGAGAACGTGTGAAGTAGGGCTAGGTTCTATAGTTCGCTCGCCTTTTATCTCAAAATGGTTTTCCACTCGCAATTATTTCTCATTAGTTTGAAAGGCGTGCAATACTGTGAACGCCCAAGCTGCGCCAATATTGCGCGTCATCCGTTGAGACAAATGGAGCGACATCTGCAAGCGGAGTTACTTGCTTGTGAAAAGCGGGCAGGCACAGGAAGTCGGCTGTCAGGGGAAGTCGCTCCCGCCCCGGAAGTGACTTTCCTAAACAAAGGGCTGCGGCGGATCCCACTGTCTGCCGCTTTGTTCAGAACGACCGAGAAATTACAGATTGACGCCACGAGTAGAGACCTCGTGTCCCGCATCTCACGTAGGAAACGAGGAATATCACCGGTGCCACTCGCTGAGAACGCTGAAAGCCAAGTCATTCGTATTATTTATGGCAGCGATTTCGACGACGTTTCACAAGGTCGCAGAGCTTAAAGCCCCTTCCACACGAGTGATCTACTTGTCAGTCAAACGCTTGTAGCAAGTGAGTCTACTGCAGCAGCCCTGGTATTTTATTCCTCTGCAGACTTTCGTTCATACGTCACGGTCAAATCGTGGTTTGGTGTATGCATTGTTTTGCTCGTTCAAAGATTTTTCGACGGTTTTTAGCCACTAGTGAATAAAATATTTAACGCCATTTCTTCCAAGCACAGTCTCATGTATAAATGCGTTATTTTTTACACATAAAACCTGAACGAAGAAAAATTTTTGCAAACGCTTCTTATAATTATAGTAAGAACAAATTTTTTCTCGTCGTCTGTACAACTTTAAACCGTCTCATTACGTGCGATTCGCGTAAAACCGGATTTTACTTTCATTTTATGCGCAAATTCAGACTATTTGTATGAGACAGGCGAAATACCCTGAGCTCCCAGTTGGTGCACATCGACAGCGGAGAAAGATACGTATATAGCTTCTTTTCTGTGTTTACTTCGTAGATTCTTACTTAAACTTGCGTGTGAGTTTCGTATAGGAGGTGTAATTTCGAGTTTTAGTTACTGTAACCGTAAATTCAGGCAGATTGTAGCGCAGTCGTTAGGCATTTGTACAGGTTAGTTCATACATTCTTTGCGTGTTTCCCTTGCGTTATCTAGGCATGGACTCGTGTTTCAGTAACTGTTGTTCAACATCGATTAGAATGGACAGGGACTGTGATTGCTGTGCTCGGATGAGGGCTGAGTTGGCATCCCTTCGCTCACAGCTGCAGGCGGCGCTGACTTCGGTCACGCAGCTTGAGGCTGTTGCCAATGGGCACCACTGTGGGGAGCCAGACTTGGGTATCATGGGTATGTCAATCTCGGCCCGTCTGTCCCCAGATCGGTCTGCCGCTGTGGTTGCCCTGGTTGCTGCCCGCAGTGGGGCTGAGCCCTCGCCTGTGGTTGATTGGGAGGTCATTCCAAGGTGTGGCAGGCAGCGAAAGACGTCCCCGGAGGCTGATCAGAAAGCCTCCCCGGTGCGTCTGACAAACCAGTTTCAGGTACTGTCTCTGGCTGAGCCAGATGCAGCTGCCTGCCCTGTTTCAGAGGATGATTCTCAGCCATCAAGGTCCGGGCAATCACAGAGGGTGGGCTTATTGGTAGTTGGGTGCGTAATGGGGCCCCTTAGGGATATGGCCACTAGGGAGGGGGAGAAATCCAGTGTGCACTCCGTGTGCATTCCGGGTGGAGTCATTCCTGATGTGGAAAGGGTCCATCCGGATGCCATGAAGAGCACAGGGTGCAGCCAGCTGCAGGTGGGGTGGTAGGTTTTCCGGATTCAACTTAATAGGTCAGGAGGATTTGAGGAAATTCTCTCTGGATTCCAGCGGCTATCTGATTTGGTGAAGGCTGCCGGTCTTGCTTACGAGATGAAGGCAGAGCTCACCATCTGCAACATCGTTGACAGAACCAACTGCGGACCTTTGGTGCAGAGCCGGGTGGAGGGTCTGAATCAGAGGCTCAGACGGTTTTGCGACCATGTTGGCTGCAGATTCCTTGACTTGCGCCATAGGGTGGTGGGATTTCGGGTTCTGCTGAATAGGTCAGGAGTTCACTACACTCAGCTGGGGGCTACACGGGTAGCGGAGGCTGTGTGGCGTGGCGGTTTTTTAGGTTAGAAGGCCTCGGGAAAGTACGGGGTGGGCTCCAATCTCAAAGGGTGCATGGCAAATACAGGACGTGCTTGGATCAAGGAACAGTCGGAATTGTACATTGTTGTAGTTCTGCTGGGAAAGTCCCTGAGCTTCAAGCGCTAATAGAAAGCTCAGAAACTGAAATCGTCTTAGGTACAGAAAGCTGGCTAAAGCCTGAAATAAGTTCTGCAGAAATTTTTACGAAGTCTCAGACGGTGTTCAGGAAAGATAGATTAGGCAGAATTGGTGGTGGAGTGTTTATGTCTGTCAGTAGTGGTTTATCTTGTAGTGAAGTCGAAGTAGATACTCCGTGCGAATTGGTATGGGTGGAGGTTATACTTAACAGCCGAACTAAGTTAATAATTGGCTCCTTCTACCGACCCCCAGACTCCGATGATATAGTTGCTGAACAGTTCAGAGAAAATTTGAGTCTCGTAACAAATAAATACCCCACTCATACGGTTATAGTTGGTGGGGACTTCAACCTTCCCTCGATATGTTGGCAAAAATACCTGTTCAAAACCGGTGGTAGGCAAAAAACATCTTCCGAGATTGCCCTAAATGCTTTCTCCGAAAATTATTTCGAGCAGTTAGTCCACGAATCCACGCGAATTGTAAATGGTTGCGAAAACACACTTGACCTCTTAGCCACAAACAATCCAGAGCTAATAGAGAACATCATGACTGATACAGGGATTAGTGATCACAAGGTCGTTGTAGCTAGGCTCAATACCGTTTCTTCCAAATCCACCAGAAACAAACGCAAAATAATTTTATTTAAAAAAGCGGATAAAGTGTCTATAGGAGCCTTCCCAAGAGACAATCTCCATTCCTTCCGAACTGACTATGCAAATTTAGACGAGATGTGGCTCAAATTCAAAGATATAGTAGCAACAGCACTTGAGATATTCATACCTCATAAATTGGTAAGAGATGGAACTGATCCCCTATGGTACACAAAACAGGTCCGAACGCTGTTGCAGAGGCAACGGAAAAAGCATGCGAAGTTCAGAAGAACGCGAAATCCCGAAGATTGGCTAAAATTTAGAGACGAGCGAAATTTGGCACGGACTTCAATGCGAGATGCCTTTAATAGGTTCCACAACGAAACATTGTCTCGAAATTTGGTAGAAAATCCGAAGAAATTCTGGTCATATGTAAAGTACACAAGCGGCAAGACGCAGTCCATACCTTCGCTGCGCAGTGCCGATGGTACTGTTACCGACGACTGTACCGATAAAGCGGAGTTATTGAACGCAGTTTTCCGAAATTCCTTCACCAGGGAAGACGAATGGAATATTCCAGAATTTGAAACACGAACAGCTGCTAGCATGAGTTTCTTAAAAGTAGATACCTTAGGGGTTGCGAAGCAACTCAAATCGCTTGATACGGGCAAGTCTTCAGGTCCAGATTGTATACCGATTAGGTTCATTTCAGATTACGCTGATACAATAGCTCCCTACTTAGCAATCATATACAACAGCTCGCTCACCGATAGATCTGTACCTACAGATTGGAAAATTGCGCAGGTCGCACCAGTGTTTAAGAACGGTAGTAGGAGTAATCCATCGAACTACAGACCTATATCATTGACGTCGGTTTGCAGATGGGTTTTGGAGCATATACTGTATTCAAATATTATGAATCACCTCGAAGGGAACGATCTATTGGTACGTAATCAGCATGGTTTCAGAAAAAATCGTTCTTGTGATACGCAGCTAGCTCTTTATTCGCACGAAGTAATGGCCGCTATCGACAGGGGATCTCAAGTTGATTGCGTATTTCTACATTTCCGGAAAGCTTTTGACACCAGTCCTCACAAGCGACTTCTAATCAAGCTGTGGGCCTATGGGGTATCGTCTCAGTTGTGCTACTGGATTCGTGATTTCCTGTCAGGAAGGTCGCAGTTCGTAGTAATAGACAGCAAATCATCGACTAAAACTGAAGTGATATCAGGTGTTCCCCAGGGAAGCGTCCTGGGACCTCTGCTGTTCCTGCTCTATATAAATGACCTGGGTGACAATCTGAGCAGTTCTCTTAGGCTGTTCGCAGATGATGCTGTAATTTACCGTCTAGTAAGGTCATCCGAAGACCAGTATCAGTTGCGAAGCGATTTAGAAAAGATTGCTGTATGGTGCGGCAGGTGGCAGTTGACGCTAAATAACAAAAGGTATGAGGTGATCCACATGAGTTCCAAAAGAAATCCGTTGGAATTCGATTACTCGATAAACAGTACAATTCTCAAGTCTATCAATTCAACTAAGTACCTGGGAGCTAAAATTACGAACAACTTCAGTTGGAAAGACCACATAGATAATATTGTGGGGAAGGCGAGCCAAAGGTTTCGTTTCATTGGCAGGCCACTTAGAAGATGCAACAAGTCCACTAGAGAGACAGCTTACACTACACTCGTTCGTCCTCTGTTAGAATATTGCTGCGCGTTGTGGGATCCTTACCAGGTTGGATTGACGGAGGACATCGAAAGGGTGCAAAAAAGGGCAGCTCGTTTTGTATTATCACGTAATAGGGGAGAGAGTGTGGCAGATATGATACGCGAGTTGGGATGGAAGACATTAAAGCAAAGACGTTTTTCGACGCGGCGAGATCTATTTACGAAATTTCAGTCACCAACTTTCTCTTCCGAATGCGAAAATATTTTGTTGAGCCCAAGTTACATAGGTAGGAATAATTAAATAAGAGAAATCAGAGCTCGAACAGAAAGGTTTAGGTGTTCGTTTTTCCCGCGCGCTGTTCGGGAGTGGAATGGTAGAGAGATAGAATGATTGTGGTTCGATGAACCCTCTGCCAAGCACTTAAATGTGAATTTCAGAGTAATCATGTAGATGTAGAAGAATATAATAATTCCAATCCCAAAGAAATCAGGTGTTGACAGTTGTGAAAATTACCGAACTATCTGTTAAATAAGTCACGGCTGCAAAATACTAACGCTAATTCTTTACATACGAATGGAAAAACTGGTAGAAGCCGACCTCGGGGAAGATCAGTTTGGATTCCGTAGGAATGCTGGAACACGTGAGGCAGTACTGACTCTACGACTTATCTTAGAAAATATATTAAGGAAAGGCAAACCCACGTTTCTAGCATTTTTGACAATGTTGACTGGAATACTCTCTTTCATATTCTGAAGGTGGCAGGGGTAAAATACAGTGAGCGAAAGGCTATTTACAATTTGTACAGAAACCAGATGGCAGTTATAAGAGTCGAGGGGCATGAAAGGGAAGCAATAGTTGGGAACGGAGTGACACAGGGTTGTAGTCTATCCCCGATGTTATTCAATCTGTATATTGAGCAAGAAGTAAAGGAAACAAAAGAAAAATTCGGAGTAGGAATTAAAATTCATGGAGAAGAAATAAAAAAATTGAGGTTTGCCGCTGACAATGTAATCTATCAGAGACAGCAAAGGACCTCGAAGAACTGTTGAATAGAATGGACAGTGTCTTGAAAAAAAGAATATAAGATGAACATCAACAAAAGCAAAACGAGGGTAATGGAATGTAGTCGAATTAAGTCGGGTGATGCTGAGGGAATTAGATAGGAAATGAGACACTTAAAGTAGTAGATGAGTTTTGCTATTTGGGGAGCAGAATAACTGATGATGGGCGAAGCAGAGAGGATATAAAATGTAGACAGGCAGTGGCAAGAAAAGCGTTTCTGAAGAAGAGGTATTTGTTATTCGTAACATCGACTATAGATTTAAGTGTCAGGAAGTCGTTTCTGAAAGTATTTGTATGGAGTGTAGCCATACACGGAAGTGAAACATGGACGATAAATAGTTTATACAAGATGAGAATAGAAGCTTTCGAAATGTGGTGCTACAGAAGAATGCTGAAGATTAGATTGGTAGATCACATAACTAATAAGTAGGTGGTTTGTGGCACAACTTGACTAGAAGAAAGGATCGGTTGGTAGGGCATGTTCTGTGGCATCATGGGATCACCTATTTAGTATTGGAGGGCAGCGCGGAGGGTAAAAATCGTAGAGGGAGACCAAGAGATGAATACACTAAGAATATTCAGAAGGATGTAGGTTGCAGTAGGTACTGGGAGATGAAGAGGCTTGCACAGGATAGAGTAGCATGGAGAGCTGCATCAAACCAGTCTCATGACTGAAGACCACAAGAACAACAACATAGACTATCTGGATCGTGGGAACGGATAAAGCTTTCACTAAACAACAGGAAGATCATTAATGGCATGTATGTCCACCTTCTTACAAAATTTGAACCGATTAGCACACGTTCGAGACACAGAACCGGCGAGAGTAAAAAAAAAGAACTCACAAAAATGTCAACAAATGAAACAATGAGTTAACGCGTTTCAGAGATTTAAACCTCCATCATCAGGTGGATTTACATTTGTTAATACGACATGTGTGTGTGTGTGTGTGTGTGTGTGTGTGTGTGTGTGTGTGTGTGTGTGTGTGTTGTGTTACGATTTTTGGAGGAACTTATCGCACTGTCCAGTGGAGAGACAAAACACTGTTCCAGAACATGGTTTTGTGTTTTTTTACCAAAAAAACTGGACGTATATCTAATGGTGAAACAAAGTAAGTAAAATAGAATACCTCCAGTGGTCCAGGTTCCTCTCATTGAAGTAACTCAGCACATGTATACTGTCATATTTTGTAAATAAAGGTGGTATCAGATAGGAAAGTGTGACTGGAGGCAGAGGGAGAGAAAGAGAGAGGGAGAGAGAGAGTGGAAGGAGTGATTGGATGAGAGCAAACTTTACAAAGCAGGGGGTTCTTAAGATTATAACTCTTACATGCTGTAAGTGGCTAGAGGTTGGGGAAATACATTGGTTAATGCTTTTAAATATGCAGATAGGTAGCTGTGTGTGTGTGTGTGTGTGTGTGTGTGTATTTGTATGTGTGTGTGTATGTGTGCATTGCATATTTAATAACGGAGGCAGTTGCTGAAAACAGAGATGATACTATTATTATACTATTGTAAATATCGTCATTTGTGTCATTCAATATGGATTGATGTTGTTTTGTTTGGTGTTTGTACATTTCAATGAAATATAGTTTTTGCCTTTAGGTTGGATTAGGATGCTGATACTTGTGTTGTTAACAAGGTGTTTTGTTTCATGCAGACGGCTGGCTACTGCTGATATGTGGTATTTTTTATTTTTTGTTAGGACACTGTCGTTGATGTATAGCATATAGTACAGCAAATTGTATGTTAATGATTAATGCTGCAGTTCCCGGTGAGCTACCGAGTTGTTTTTATTTTACGACCAATATTTCTACGGCCGACCCAGTCATCTTATTCAGTTGCTGTGAATTTTGCTGCTATGTGTACTCGCTGCCTGGTAGCACCATGTTACAGAAACAGGACACAGTAAGGCGTGAAGGCATTTCACCAGGACAAAGATTTGTTTTCTGAACCTCAGCATTCCTCTGAAGATCGTGAAGGTTTGATAAGCTGGGAAAAGGGCTAGGAAGAGGACGTTCTTGATCCATTGCAAAGAAATTAACTCGTAACACTCGTAAAATAATCGACCCAAGAATGCGAAAATATGAAAATTACCGCAGTACAAGGAACTTTTTATTGGTTTATACGGGGTCCGGCAGGGACGTGTTCATTTTAGAGTACGCCATAACTTAAACGGTGGGGAGACTAGCGCATGCGCAATGGTTGATACAAATTTGTTATTGGTTACCATTTCAGTAGCCATGGAGCGTTGGTCAATCGAACAGCGTATCTTTGCTTACGGCACCTTTGCTGCAACCGGTCATTCGGTAGTGCAGAAGCAGCAAAGATATAGCAGTTGCTCGACACAGTGCTATGCCATCTCGTTCAACAATAACAAAGTGTTTCAACAACTTCAGAATGACAGGAACGGTGAGAACTGGAACGGCTTGGGGAGGTGTTCGGACAGAACAGCAGAGAACGTGGAGAATATCTGACAAGGTGTGGAGACCAGACCTCGCCGTTCAACAGAATAATATTCTCGCGATTTGCGCATTTCAGACAGGTCTGTTCTTCGCATTTTGCCCTTTGTCTTCCAGAGTCATCCTTCTAAAATCGTGGTGGTTCAACAACTGAAGCAAAGTGACTATGCACGGTGACATATGCTTGCAGAAAATATGCCGAAAACCTTGGAAAATAACAATATTCTGATAATGAGTGAAGAGGCTCGTTTTCACTTATCGGATGCCATGAACAAACAAAAGTGCCGGTACTAGTCGGAAAATAATCCTCGGGAACTGTGAGGTATGGATTAGCCCGATTTGGCAACATTGGAGCCTACTTTTTCTGAACAAATGGACGCACTGTGACTGTCAACTCACAGCGTTACCTCACAATGTTGAGAGAACTTTTTATGGCACTATTGAGAAGAAACCAGACTGATCTCGATAATGTTTAGTTTCAACAGGATGGGGCTACTTGCCTTACCTCAAGACCACCAATGGCTTTTCTAAAGGAACGTTTTCCAGGTCGTGTCATTTCTTTGCGTAGGGATGTGGAGTGACCACAATCTCCAGGTCTTCATGTGTGCGATTATTTCTTATGGGACTACCTGAAATTTTGCGTTTACATTGCGAAATCATGGACTCTTGAAGTTCTTTCAGAAGTCATTACTCGATAAATTCCCCTTGTTATGCTTGAAAGGTGTATGGACAATTTTTCCACTCGTCTGTAACAACGCCTGGACAAGAACGGCCGCCCCTTGGATGATGTCATTTTTCGCACCTGAATTGCAATTCATTCTTGTCTGTGTTTTACGTTTATTAAATGGCACTGTATCTGTAACCTTTGAGAAACATAAAATTTAATTTTTTTTAAAAATAAATGTGTTAGAACGTTTTGAAAAGTATAAGACTTCCTTACCGGACCCTGTACAATTCATCTTTTCCATTTTCCGCGTCCTTCAGGGACCTCCAATTTTCCGAGCTCTTTTCTGAAACTTGATCCTGCGGTATCTAGTTTGGTAGCGTTCGGTTAAGCTGTTGATGCGTGTTCCATTGCTGACAGTGTAATAGCCACTATGGGAAGCGTCTTAGCACTTGTAAAATGCTACAAAATAAGATCAACACAACACATGCGGCAAGACCACTGGATAAGAATCCACTGCTAACTTATTCCTGGAATGGGCTCCAACCCTGCAGTTCCGCCATTAGCGGAACGAGCTACTAATGAAGCGATTTCATGCTACATGGCTGCTCAGTGGGCTTTTACGGTTAACTGCATGCAGCGTTAGACTGCCAAGGTGCAGACTCATTGTGGGTGTTGTGCGAGAACGCCGCGTCAAGAAACATCCGCAGCTGCCCTATAACCGGTTCGGGCAATCGTTTACACTGCCCTAATATATTTCCGCCAATCATTCGCTCACTTTGACGCTTAATTGGGTGATGGAAATTCTCTAAGTGGTTTCTACGAGGAAGCAGTCGGCCAAGACCGTAACTTCGATGTCTCGGACGTCATGTTACACTGTAATGCTGCAATAAGAACCACGAATAACGGCGATGCCTTGCACTTTGGGTTGGAAGGGGGAGGTTACACAAGGTTTATAAGACCTCCTTCCTATGAATTATTTTTTGTATGTGTCTAAAACTTTGATGTATCGATTAAGAGTCAGAGATTTTGGGTGTAATAAAAGAAATTCAGGTCTTCATACCTTTTTAGAGAGCTGCTGGGAGAAGCCTGACTGTTTTTATTTGTCTCTCTTGTCAGAATGCGAGCAACGTGGGCTGTAACTGTAAATTACTTCTGATATAAGAAATTTATTCTGAGTTACCAACGTGTTGTATCTCTATTCATCCACTAAATCACATGTTTATGTCAATATTTATTATGTTACAAATTTCTTTTTCAGCCTTTCTCGCGGGGAAGGCGCAACACTTCGACGTGGCACCGATCCGCCGTTGGCGTGATTTTATTATTAATTTAAAATGTCAATTTTTGCTTATCGTACTAAAAGAGCCTGAAGTCATTCGCAAAAGAAGCCCGAAATCTTTTTTAGTCAATCATACAGGACAGACCGGTTATCAAATCACGATATGCAATTTGGATTTTCTAAAATTCCATCTGTCCACATCCTTTGTTGCGCCACTCCCAACAACAACCTGGATAATTACAGATTTCATTCTGGTAAAATTTTTTGAAATATTTCTGTGAGCGAAGATGGAAGCCAACTCTTAGGCTCTTAACATCTGAGTTATGTTGGGAACACCCTACCGCTGTTTATTGTCAAATTATTTTATTTCAACTTGAAAGGATTTTGCCAGGAGATACGAGTAGAGCAGATTTGCGCAAAATCCGATATTTCAGAGCAATGTAGTTTGGGTTTTACCAGATCTCAAATTTTTGGCTAATTGGCCCTATGTTGAGACCTGCCAAATCCGAAACGTGGTACTGGTTTATTGAGAGACGGTCGTCCAGTAACTAATACGGAATATGGAAATTGTAATGTTGTGCAATATAGGATAAACACATCTAAGAGACACCTACTTAGCAGTGATAACGCACTAAGTGCGTTGTCGAACACGTCAAACTACTGAAATATACGTTTTTCGTCCCACATTGGCTGTCCACAGCATGCCCTTACAATAAGCGTTGCCTTTTCTGATCTCTGATTGTCTGTCAGTGGAGAATAGAAACTTTAGAACGGTAGCGCACGAGGGGGTGGCTAGTAAGTCTGAGGTAGAAATTGTATGGAGAAATAAATTCGTTGTGCGGACGTGCGCTTAAGTAATAAGGATTTTAACAAGTTTGTTTGCGTGGCCATCCTCCGCAGTAAGCATATAAATATTTGTTTTGGAAATAAAACTGCCTTTTCCTGCTGTTACTTAATTAACAGCAGGAAAAGGCAGTTTTATTTATTTTATTTACGAAACAAATAAGGATTTTAATTACGTTTTAATTCAGTTTTGTGTAATTTTTATTCAGAGTGATAAAGTGAAAGTGAATAAGAGTACACATTCCGTACGGATAGGTCTCTTGATAAATCAAAATTATATTGGAATTCTTAAAAAAACATTTCACTACTTATTGCCTGTAACCGCGCAGCCTATTAATCATTTATAGCGATATTCATTGGTTCAAATGGCTCTGAGCACTATGCGACTTAACTTCCGAGGTCATCAGTCGCCTAGAACTTAGAACAAATTAGACCTAACTAACCTAAGGACATCACACACATCCATGCCCGAGGCAGGATTCGAACCTGCGACCGTAGCGGTCGCTCGGTTCCAGACTGTAGCGCCTAGAACCGCACGGCCACTCCGGCCGGCCGCGATATTCATTACGTCATGGTAAGTATTAATTTTTTAAAAAAAAGAAAAGAGGTGGAGCCCCTCCACGCCAAAACCCGCATTATGGCCAACTCAAAATATCTACTGCCATCTCCGCATAAGGATTAGTTTGCACTAAAGTGAGGTGTCGCAGGATGTGGGTACTGCGACGTTTGCCTTCGTGTGGTTAAGGTTAGCCATTAATACGCGCTCATCTGGAGATAGATTGGGTCGAAAGTCGAACAAAGGGTAGCAGTTTGAAGGGCAGAACAAAAAAATGCCAAGACAAGAGCCAAGGGAAAAAATCTCTGCGATAGTTAGGTCCGGTAGTAAGAGCAGTAGCGGATGTCTTGCTGCCTGCGACAGGTCATGCAAGGGTAGGCTTTGATAGCAGTGGGTATCATGCACGTCGATATCTTTGAAATTGCGCGGTGCTGTTACTCGGGGGCTGCCGCTGGATGCCGGTGTTGGTCTCTCCGTCAGAGTCAGTATACCTGTGACAGATTCATCATCGGTCAAGTATTAATGACGTAGCTACGACCGGACACCTATAAAAGACGCAAGATTATTGGAAAGAATTTTGTAGACGTGTACGTGAAGTGTGTAACAACATACACCGGCACAGAAAAAAACCCGCAATGCCAAGAAGGAGTTGTGCGGCATAAACGAAAGTTGGTAGCCGTGTTTCTACCTGTGAAAGGAAATGTCCATTCAGATTTCGAGCCAATCGCAAAACAGTGACGTTAGTAGCGCCTCTAATAGAGTGCAAATCAAGTTTGCTTTAAATACACGCTGTGACGGTCGTGAGCATTAGTTACCTTTGAGATTGGATGTTACGAGTTGATGTTAGTCAAGAATGCGTTTAAGGCGACAAAAGACGCCGTTGTCAACACCTTACTGAGTTTGAATGAGGACGCGTAATAGGGCTACGAGAACCTGGATGCACGTTCTGCGATACTACAGAAAGACGTGGCAGGAATGTATCCACAGTACATGATCGCTGGCAGTGGTAGTTACGATAATGTACGGTCGTAAGAAGACCGGGCTCCAGACGGTTACATGGCACTAACGAGATGAAAGACCACTGTGTGCGGCATATTACCCTGGCGCGTCGTACTGCATCTTCTAACAACCCTACCACAACAAAGGTCAAAAATTAATTATGATTGTAGTGTTGCTCACGCTGCTAAATATTGCATTTTCGGGCAACAACAAAGTTATATCATGTGGCAGGTGTCATTAGAGCACAGTTAATAAAGTCATTTCTTGAAATAATGGATAAACCAGGCACGCATCTTTTCGTGTTTCCCACGCTGGTCTCGTTGTTAACTCATGGCTCAATCGTCGAAAATCTAGGTAGTGATGATTCCAAGCTCGGATTCAAAGAGGCCTAGGTGTCATTCTGCGATATTCAAAAGTTTTATAGATGTGTTTCATAAACCATTCTTGAAGATTAAACTTTTGCAAGTTAGGACAATGGTGATGTAAAAAAGTAATCAGCACTCCGAATTTAAGTTACACTTCTTTTTTATTACTTTTGTTGCAATATCACGTAACTCGTTCCAAAACATCACTTCACAATATAAAACATACTTGAAAATATCTTCCTCCCTGTTAAAGTTCACATTTCATAAACTGACTACAAATTGCGTCTTTTTAACATGACGACCAAAGCTTGACTCTCTAATAACCGCTTACGCGCCCAAAAATCAGAGTTTCAAGTACGTCAATGATCATAGTGACAAAAGAAAGAATACACATAAGAATAATATCATTGCAATATATACATATCGATGTATCGAAGTAACTCTACATTAATGAAATCAAATCTGAATGTTGTCACAGAAATATGTTAAATATTTGACAGAAACACAGTAGAATATTGCTGGTATCGAGAGGTTGAGGTGAGGTGCCGTAATGGTTACGTAATTCAAGTACCATTACAATCTGCAGCAGCAGTTTGAGCAGCTGTTGGTTCCTGTGGGGCCCTGCCCACTCGTATCGCACAGGGTGCCCAAAGGGCGCTGCGTTCTCGGAATGCTGTACAACAATTCAAGCAAATCACATTAATAGTTTTTATTACAGTTAAGAAGATAGACAATACTTAACTTTGTATTACAAGAACGTGTCACAAGCGATGGGCGACAGGCAAACAGTCAGTGCATTTCTCTGTATACTATGTCCACACGATCAATGGATATGGATCACTAATAACTGCTATCGTAGTGCTCTCCTAGTGCCGGTCTAGTACTGTGCGGCCGAGGCTGGCAGGAGCGGCGTTTATATTCTCTTCTTGTAGAGGCCGCTCCTGTCGTGGTGCGGTCCTAATCAGCGGGCTATTGGCTGACGTCGCATCACAACTATCTCTGCTTCTGTGTTCTTCGTCTTCTTACCGGCGCTTGTCGATACGCCGTAACAGCACCAAAGTGACACAACGAACTGTTACAATCGGTTACTTCAATGTCAGCTCTGAGCCAAATGGCCAAGAGCGTGCATCCCACTGACCCCTAGCCACCATTTATTTGCGACTTTAGTGGTGTCAAGCGAGAGCTCACTGGAGCGAAGGGTGGAGATATGGCCGCTATCGACAGGGGATCTCAAGTTGATTCCGTATTTCTCGATTTCCGGAAAGCTTTTGACACCGTTCCTCACAAACGACTTCCAATCAAGCTGCGGGCCTATCGGGTATCGTCTCAGTTGTGCGACTGGATTCGTGATTTCCTGTCTGGAAGGTCGCAGTTCGTAATAATAGACGGCAAATCATCGACTAAAACTGAAGTGATATCAGGTGTTCCCCAGGGAAGCGTCCTGGGACCTCTGCTGTTCCTGATCTGTATAAATGACATGGGTGACAATCTGAGCAGTTCTCTTAGGCTGTTCGCAGATGATACTACAATTTACTGTCTAGTAAGATCATCCGAAGACCAGTATCAGTTGCGAAGCGATTTAGAAAAGATTGCTGTATGGTGTGGCAGGTGGCAGTTGACGCTAAATAACGAAAAGTGTGAGGTGATCCACATGAGTTCCAAAAGAAATCCGTTGGAATTCGATTACTCGATAAATAGTACAATTCTCAAGGCTGTCAATTCAACTACGTACCTGGGTGTTAAAATTACGAACAAAACTTCAGTTGGAAAGACCACATAGATGATATTGTGGGGAAGGCGAGCCAAAGGTTGCGTTTCATTGGCAGGTCACTTAGAAGACGCAACAAGTCCACTAAAGAGACAGCTTACACTACACTCGTTCGTCCTCTGTTAGAATATTGCTGCGCGTTGTGGGATCCTTGCCAGGTTGGATTGACGGAGGACATCTAAAGGGTGCAAAAAAGGGCAGCTCGTTTTGTATTATCACGTAATAGAGGAGAGAGTGTGGCAGATATGATACGCGAGTTGGGATGGAAGTCATTAAAGCAAAGACGTTTCTCGTCGCGGCGAGATCTATTTACGAAATTTCAGTCACCAACTTTCTCTTCCGAATGCGAAAATATTTTGTTGAGCCCAAGTTACATAGGTAGGAATAATTAAATAAGAGAAATCAGAGCTCGAACAGAAAGGTTTAGGTGTTCGTTTTTCCCGCGCGCTGTTCGTGAGTGGAATGGTAGGGAGATAGTATGATTGTGGTTCGATGAACCCTCTGCCAAGCACTTAAATGTGAATTGCAGAGTAATGATGTAGATGTAGATGTACTTTTTCTGATGAAAGCTAGTTCCTCCTCACTGCGAATGAAGGCCGTGTATTGGTTATAAGGAGGCCAGTTGAGGGCCTGAACCAACCTGTCTACGTCTTAGACACACTGCACCTACACCTGGAGTTATGGTCTGGGATGCAACTTTGAATGACAGCAGGAGCACTCTCGTGGTTATCTCAGGCACCCTGACTGCAAATTTGTTCGTCAGTTTGGTGAATCGACTTGTCCTGCTGCCATTCATGAACATCGTTCAAAAGGATGTTTTCCAACAGGAAAACAGGAAAACGCTCGCCCACCGCTATTGTAGCTCCACACGCTCTGCAGAGTGTCGACATGGCACCTTGGCCTGCTCGATCACCAGATCTGCCTCCAATGCAGCACTTATGGGACATCATCGGACGACAACTCCAGCGTCATCCACAAACAGCATTAACAGTCCGTGTATTGAGTGACCAAGTTCAACAGGCATGGAACTCATCCCACAAATTGACACCCAGTACCTGTATAGCACAGTGCATGCACATTTGCATGCTTGCTTTCAACTTTCTGGCCATTATACCGGTTGTTAATGTACTAGCATTGTTTTTGTTGTGGCTTTCAGTCCAGAGAATGGTTTGATGCAGCTCTCCACGCTACTCTATCCTGTGCAAGCTTCTTCATCTCCCAGTACCTACTGCAACCTACATCCTTCCGAATCTGCTTAGTGTATTCATCTCTTGGTCTCCTTCTACGATTTCTAACCTCCACGCTGCACTCCAGTACTAAACTGGTGATCCCCTGATGCCTCAGAACACGTCCTACCAACCGATACCTTCTTCTAGTCAAGTTGTCACAAATTTCTCTTCTCCCCAATTCTATTCAGTACTTCCTCATTAGTTATGTGATCCACCCATCTAATCTTCAGCATTCTTCTGTAACACCACATTTCGAAAGCTTCTATTCTCTTCCTGTCTAAACTATTTGCATCCATGTTTCACTTGCATACATGGCTACGCCTCATACAAATACTTTCAAAAACGACTTCCTGACACTTAAATCTATACTCAATGTTAACATATTTCTCTTCTTCAGAAACGCTTTCCTTGCCATTGCCAGTCTACATTTTATATCCTCTCTACTTTGGCCATCATCGATTATTTTGCTCCCCAAATAATAAAACTCATTTACTACTTTAAGTGTCTCATTTCCTAATCTAATTCCCTCAGCATCACCCGATTTAATTCGACTACATTCCATTATCCTCGTTTTGCTTTTGTTGATGTTCATCTTGTATCCTCCTTTCAAGACACTTTCCATTCTGTTCATCTGCATTACACATTTGCAGTGGCTTGTGTCGCCCTTACATTAATGTGTGACCTTGCAAAGTTAATCACATAAATATGTTACCTAGACAATTTTTCTCGAAATTTCATCACCCTACATTAACCTTTTTTTTTGGTATTGCGATATTTTTCCCTCAGCGTTATATCTCTCATATGTGGTTGCTTCACCAGGTCATGAAGAAAACCCTAGAGTAAGTCATGGAAACCCTGGTGATTGAGCTTTCATTTCGAGATACATACCGCAATGAAAAGCCTAAGAACGAAAAACAAGAACAGGCGGTGGAAGGACTTTTATTCATAAAATATAAATTAACCGTTTTCATGAAAAAGTGCTGAAGAACAATGACAAAATATATAGAAGTCGAAATCTAACCTTAAAGTAATTTTAACACCAATCTAACCTATCGTAAAACTATCCCAACAAAATAACGGGTCAGCCATATGTCAGATGGCAACATGGGACGCTTCCAGACTACGCGATGAGCTGCCCATTCTGAAGTGAAGTGGCCACTGCAGCTAGCTCTAGGACAGTCAATCAGATTAAGTAGACACTATACCGACTAAGAATCGCAACGATATGAAAATTTTATGTGGCACTATGGGGCGGGGCTAGGTTCCGTAAGTGTCATATCAATCTCATAAAAATGTCAGTACTACATAAAATGTCTTACATGACACAAAATATAAATATTAATCAGTATTACAAATGTACCTGATGTTCACATGAAAACACTTAAGATAAAATGGTTCAAATGGCTCTGAGCACTATGGGACTTAACTTCTGACGCCATCAGTCCCCTAGAACTTAGAACTACTTAAACCTAACTAACCTAAGGACATCACACACATCCATGCCCGTGTCAGGATTCGAACCTGCGACCGTAGCGGTCGCGCGATTCCAGACTGTAGTGCCTAGAACCGCTCGGCCATTCCGGCCGGCACACTTCAGAAGTCTCTGCCTGTGCCAGGCACTTAAATCCGATTTGCAGAGTATCCACGTAGATGTAGAAGTCTCTTGCAATGTTCTAGTCCTTGCTCCTGGCCCGTCCGTCTACCTTCTCCCTTTCCTGCTGCAGCGTTGCCCATGACTTCCCATGAAGTCAGTAACGAGGGATATTCGGAAAGTAAGTTCCGATCGGTCAAGAAATGGAAACCACTGTGAAAATCTAATAAAGATTTGCACATATGTGTCTCTAGTATGCCTGTCGGTTACATCATTTCGCTGTTTTCAGTTCAGAGCGCATGGTGAGCACATAAAGATGCATAGAAAATAGTGTCTCCCGCCAAGTATGAGGTACTGGTGAGATATTTCACCTGATGTTATGCAGCCCACATTACAGAACTGTCATACGGTTCCTACTTTGGGACAATTCTCGGTCGCAATCTGCAGGGGCAATGAAAATGCTCCTGCAGCGTTTTCGATGGGTACTATTTGATCACCCGCACTACAGCCCGTAATTGGCTCCCTCTGTGTTTCATCTCTGCTCACATTAACTAATGGCTACGAAGACAGCATTTTCGCAGAGACAACGAGCTATTGATGAGGGTAGAGAATTGGCGGGAAACACAGGCGGCTGCCTTCTATGACGAGGGTATAGGAAAGTTGGTACAACGCTACGACAAATATCTGAGTCGGAGTGGTGACTATGTAGAGCAGTCGCTGGAAGCTGTAGCTAACTGTTGCAGATTAGATATATCTGATTTTCAAAGTGGTTTTCATTTCGCGATCAATCGGAACTTACTTTCCGAATAGCCCTAATATATGGCACAGTAGTAATTTTGTTTATGGACCACTGCATAGAATTATGATAAAAATTCAGAGAACAACATTGTGTAACTGAACATCATCACTTCAGTATAACTTGACCCAATTAAGCAGTGCATGCCAGGAGACTTCTCTGGTGGCACCAATGTTATCTGTTCCATATTTAATTGGTATTTGGAGCGAAGTTTCGTGGTAACGATAGGGGCAGTAAACTACCGTACAGCCCAGTTCACCTGCTCACACCAAACAGTTCGGTCCGAGCTCCGGTCACTTGCTGGCCACCCGACTACAAGATGTTGTTGTTGTTGTTGTGGTCTTCAGTCCTGAGACTGGTTTGATGCAGCTCGCCATGCTACTCTATCCTGTGCAAGCTTCTTCATCTCCCAGTACCTACTACAACCTACATCCCTCTGAACCTGCTTAGTGTATTCATCTCTTGGTCTCCCTCTATGATTTTTACCCTCCACGCTGCCCTCCAATACCAAATTGGTGATCCCTTGATACCTCAGAACATGTCCTACCAATCGATCCCTTCTTCTAGTCAAGTTGTGCCACAAACTCCTCTTCTCCCCAATTCTGTTCAATACCTCCTCATTAGTTATGTGATCTACCCATATAATCATCAGCATTCTTCTGTAGCACCACATTTCGAAAGCTTCTATTCTCTTCTTGTCCAAACTATTTATCGTCCATGTTTCACTTCCATACATGGCTACGCTCCATACAAATACTTTCAGAAACGACTTCCTGACACTTAAATCTATACTTGATGTTAAGAAATTTCTCTTCTATTCTCTTCTTGTCCAAACTATTTATCGTCCATGTTTCACTTCCATACATGGCTACGCTCCATACAAATACTTTCAGAAACGACTTCCTGACACTTAAATCTATACTTGATGTTAAGAAATTTCTCTTCTTTAGAAATGCTTTCCTTGCCATTGCCAGTCTACATTTTATATCCTCTCTACTTCGACCATCATCAATTATTTTACTCCCTAAATAGCAAAACTCCTTTACTACTTTAAGTGTCTCATTTCCTAATCTAATTCCATCAGGATCACCCGATTTAATTTGACTACATTCCATTATCTTTTATGACCTTTCCCCACATTTCCCTTCACCACGGTAAATATATGCCAATAATTCTGTTACTATCAGCTCAATATCTGGTATATCCTGCATCGCAGGCCCTTTAGTAAGTCGGCAGTAACTCGTACCAACGTCCAGGTCCGACGCTCCAGTCGTATGACGCAGCAGTGGAGGACTTCAGTCCATCACTGTGCAGCCAATTTGCACGAAATATTTATAAAACATATACACAAACCTGCCTTGCGAATTATGCTAGCTGTTGCTAAAAATCGTATCCAGATCTTGACTCTATACCAAAAAATCTGTTGCTGTCAGCTTAATATCTGATACACGCTGCGCCGCAGGTCGTTTGGAAAGTCAGTGGTAGCTTGTATAGGCCTCCCGGTAGCGGTAGCTCGCACGCTCCAGGTACGGTAGTCACACAGCCGTACACCTATCACCGCTAGACTGCAGTGGCATTGCTTTCACAGCGGTGGGGGACTTAAATTCATCATAGTTCAGCCAGACTCACATCACAATTTAGTAGTGATGAAGAGTAGGCTGAATTTCAAGAGACTAGTCAGGAATAATCAATGCGCAAAGAAGTGGGATACGAAAGTACTAAGCAATGAACAGATATGTTTGACATTCTCTGTGGCTATAGAAACAGCGATAAGGAATACCTCAGTAGGAAGATCAGTTGAAGAGCGCAGTTACAGGATTTAGAAAGAAAAACATAGATATAAATAAGATGACTGCGAAGAAATCGTGGGTAACAGTAGAAAAACTTCAGTCGATCGATGGAAGAAAGGACTACAAAAATGTTCAGGGAAATTCGGGATACAGTAATACAGGTTACTTAGGAATTAAATAAATAGGAAGTGAAGCTAAGACAAAAAGGCTGCATGAAAAATGTGAAGAAATTGAAAAAAAACGATTGTCGGAAGGACTGACTAAGCATATAGATTGAAGGCTACCGTGATGGGGAAGACTTGTCTGACGACGTGATAGAAGAAGAACAGATATGGGGTCCAGTACTAAAATCAGAATTTAGGCGAGCTTTGGAAGACTTACGAGCAAATAAGACACAAGAGATACATAATATTCCACCAGAACTACTGAAATCATTAGAGGAAGCGGCAACAAAACGACTAGCGATATACCATCTCACTTCCGAAAAAACATCGTCCACACAATTCCGAAGACTGAAAAAGTCTAAAAGCACGAGAATCATCGCACAGTCAGCTTAACAGCTCATGCATCCCAGTAGCTGACAAGAATAATAAACAGGAGAATGGAAAATTGAGGCTGCGTCAGATGACGATCAGTTTGGCTTTAGGAAAGGTAAAGGCATGAGTAAGTCAGTTCTGACTTTGCGGTTGATAAAGGGAGCAAGACTAAAGAAAAATCTAGAGCCATTCATAAGATTTGTCGACATACTAAAATGGTGCAAGATGTTCGAAATTCTGAGAAAAATAGGGCTGAGCTATAGGGAAAAACGGGTAATATGCAATATGCACAAGAGCCCAGAGGAAACTATAAGACTGGCAGACCAAGAACGAAGTGCTCGGATTAAAATTCGTGTAAGACAGGAATGTAGTCTTTTGTCCCTGCGGTTCCATCCACACATCGCAGAAGTAATGACGGAAATAAAAGTTTACGAGCGAAATTAAAATGCAAGGTGAAAGGATATCAATGACAATATTCCTTGATGACATTGCTAATCTCAGTGAAAGTGAAGAAGAATTACGGTATCTGCTGAATGGGATGAACGGTGTAATGAGTACAGAATGTGGATTGAGAGTAAATCGAATAAAGACATAAGTAAAGAGAAGTAGCAGAAATGAGAACACTGAGAAACTTAACACCAGGATTGGTAAGCACGAAGTAGCCGAAGTTAAAGAAGTCTGCTACTTAGGCAGAAAAAACCCATGACGGATGGAGCAAGGAGGACATAAAAAGCAGACTAGCGCTGCCAAAAAGGGCATTCCTGGCCAAGAGAAGTCTACTAGTATAAAACATAAGCCTTAATATGAGGAAGAAATTTCTGAGAATGTTCATTTGGAACACAGCATTGTATGGTAGTCAAACATGGACTGTTGGAAAACTGGTAAAGAAGAGAATCACAGGATTTGATATGTGGTGCTAAAGAAGAATGTTGAAAATTGGGTGGACTGATAAGGCAAGGAATGAAGAGGTTCTCCAGAGAATCGGCGAGGAAAGAAATACATGGAAAACACTTGACAAAAAGAAGGGACAGGATGGTAAGACATCAAAGGGTAACTTATACGTTACCAGAGGGAGTTGTAGAGGGTACAGTCTGTATAAGAAGATAGGGATTGGAATACAAACAGCAAATAATTGAGCATGTAGGTTGCAAGTGCTACTCTGAGATGAAGAAGTTGTCACAGGAGTGAAATTCCTGGTGGGCCGCATCAAATGAGTCACAGGATTGAAGAAAAAACACCTTCAAAAAGGTAATGAAGGTAGACAATTCTATCGTTGGCTAATAACCCCAGCAATGGTGTTTGCTTATGACGCTTCTTTCACTCGTGGTGGTATCAATAACACTCACAACTTAAGTCGGTGGTCTGACGAAAACAAAAACACATTTGTGGAGACAGATTTTAAGAATGCTTATCTAAAAACGTGTGATGTGGTGTGATAAACAATCAGTTTATTGGGCCTGCTGTGTTAATTCATCTTCTTACTGATCCCGTTATCTATCATGAAAATGTGCCTCCAGCATTATTGGAAGAGGTTCATTTGGCTACAAGGATGGGTCTGCTTTTCCAGCATGGCGGAACCGGTGCGCATTGTAGTCGTTAAGAGACATCATCTAAACCTGACGTTCCCCGGAATGTGAATCGGCAGAGATGGGAACGTTTCTTCACCACCAATGTCCAAGACCTTACCGCTTTAGATTTTTGCCTGTGGGGCTAGCTGAAAGCCGAGGCCAACAAAGAAAAAGTAAACACAAGAGACGAATCCGACGCTGGGATTATGAAAACTGATTCCCTTATAAAAGTACGCCAAGTTGACGTCTTAAGGTCTACACGTGCTGTACGAAAGTACCTTGAAATCGGGGTTGGAATTAATAAAAATCAACCTTGTACACAATCATTTGAGTTTGACTGACACTTTCTGTGAGTATCTGTGTGGCTCACATTTTATAACCTTTTAGTGTTTGCTACCCCTTTCTAAGCAGTTACCTAATTAGGATTAGATGTGTAATGTTCCTGCCATGACACATTACTGCGTCGGACATTCTATCAGCACAAATTGTTGTCTGCAAATTGTTGCACGAGGAGGGCTAAGTTGAGTATTTCGCGAGATAACACTCAAGCAGTTTCCCCACGCCGTCACCTAGAGGGACTTTGCAGAGATAAGGGAACGATTAGCTCGTGTCTTCTGTAGCTGTCTCGTAGTCCGCACTGGATTTCTTCTCCATCGGTCGCAGATCGTAACATGCATGCCTGTCTTAGACAGTGAATCTTTGGAGTAGCGTGTGGAAATATTTCGACACTACGACAGTCAAAGTTCATTTTCTAAGAGCCAGTCTAGTATTAAGGTGCATCAAAGATGCAAGATCGGTTCAGTCCACCATTGATACATAATATTAGCTGAAATCTTTATCTTAGTGTAAAAATTAGAGTTATTTGGAATCATAATTAGAAAGTTGTCAGTGTGGATAATGTCATCAGCACAGTTGGAACTCTGTAAAAACATTTAAACGGTAAATATAAGTAATAAAAGTCTCACAAGCGGGTTAAAACAGTGATCTAGAAAGTTTCGAAGAAATTTCTTTTATGTTTATGTTATTATTTTTATTTAATATGACCACAAGAAAGTCTCAGAATCACATTTTATCACTTAACCATTTCCTTTTAACAATGTTAAATTTAACTTTATTCGTGTTTTTAATTATTAAATTTTATAACTATTATAATTTATACATTTGGCAAGCCCGCTATTGACTTTACCTATTGAACTCTTCAGTTATTGATACCGTACAATTTTATAATTGACGATTATGTGTAGACTCACAGTAGCGGCATTTAATAAGCCTACGGCACAAATATACGTTGTGGTTACTGCACTGCAGTTCGTTACGAACAGTAGCGCTGTAGATGGTATAGCTTCGCCTTCACTGTGGTCTGGTTTCCACTATTTTTCAAGTATGTGTGATGATGCTAAGCTGGTTTTGTGTATATTTTGTGACGATGCCACTACGACTTTATTATATTACACTGAAGAGCCGAAGAAACTGATACACCTGCCTAATATCGTATAGGGCCCCTGCGACCACGCAAAAGTGCCGCAACACGACTCTCCATGGACTCGCCTAAAGTCTGAAGTAGTGCTGGAAGGAATTGATACCATGAATCTTGCAGGGCTGTCCATAAATCCGTAAGAGTACAAGGGGGTGGAGATCTCATCTGAACATGTTGCAAGACATCCCAGATATGCTAAATAATGTTCATGTCTGGGGAGTTTGGTGACCATTGGAAGTGTTTAAACTCAGAAGGGTGTTCCTGGAGCCACTCTGTAGCAATTCTGGACCTGTGGGGTGAACTGCCCAAGTTCTTCGGAATGCACAGTGGATACGAATGTATGCAGTTGAGCAGACAGGATGCTTACGTACTTGTCATCTGTCAGAGTCTTATCTAGAGGTATCGGGGGTCCCATATCACTTCATCTGCACACGCCTCACACCATTACAGATTCTCTACCAGCTTGAACAGTCACCTGCCAACATGTAGGGTCCATGGATTCATGATGTTGTCTCCATACCCCTACACCTCCATCCGCTCGATACAATTCATCAACTGTCCAATGTCGGTGTTGAAGGGCCAAAGCGAGGTGTAAAGCTTTGCGTCGTGCAGTCATCAAGGGTACACGAGTGGCCTTCGGCTCCGAAAGGCCGTATCGATGATGTTTCGTTGAATGGTTCGCACGCTGACACTCCTTGACGGCCCGGCATTAAAATCTGCAGAAATTTGAACGATTCTTTTCAGTTGTCGTTGGTCCCGTTCTTGCAGGATCTTTTTCCGACCGCAACGATATCGGAGATTTGATGTTTTACTGGATTACTGATATTCTCGGTACACTCGTGAGATGGTCATACTGAAAAACCCCACTTTATCGCTACCTCGTAGATGCTGTTTCCCATCGCTCGTGCGCCGGCTATTACACCACGTTCAAACTCACTTAATTCTTGATAACCTGGCATTGTAGCAGCAGCAACTGATCTAACAACTTCGCCAGACACTTGTTGTCTTATATAGGAGTAGCCGACCGCAGCGCCATTTTCTGGCCATTTACGTTGTATTTGATTACGGATGCCTATACCAGTTTCTTTGGCGCTTCAGTGTAGGACATATTATGAAATAGGTATGCCTCGTCATATTTCAAGCGCATGGTTGCTCATCCATGGGAAAAAAAACAGTTTATCGTTGTGGGATATTTTGTTGTTTTAAAATGAAATAGGTCCACTAATTGTACTTCATTTCCCATTTTCGATCTGAAGATGATCACTGCTGACCGATACCGGTACTATAAGGTCCAAGCGTTTAGTGATCATTGACGGAAATGAAAGAAATTTGTTCTAATAATCGAAGTTATCCGCTTGGCGCCAATGCTTACAGTTGAATCACATTTTTTCTATGAACGCTGAAGCACGACTTGGGGTACTCTAATGATCTTGCCTGCTCATTATCTTGCAGCAGCATGAGCCTTCGTACACTGTGTGATGAAGTACGACAAAAGCGGTCTGAAATGGGTCGTAAATGCCACAGGCTGTGTCTCTGTATGCAATAATATGGAATGTTTTACTCGAATTAGTCCACTCTGCTACCTCTGAAACATTTACTAGTCCTCCTGAAACATCATGGATAGCAAAGTAAAAGTAAGTAAGTGTTGTAACGAAAATGTATAAACGTGACTGTCATAAAATTCAAACAAAAACGAAATCTTTCGATTAATAATAACCAAAAAAACTCGTTTATTTAATAGTGGTGGCAAATACTGCCCGGGTCAAGTCAGCTAGCAGTTACACGCAGCTTGTTGGCCCCAGTTCTAAGAAATGATCACTACAGAATTTCGTTCGCGCTACCTCTGATTACTGTCGGTTTTTGAGAGGCGCTACGGGCACAAGAAATCAACTTTTCGAACTCACTACAGAAATTCTGTGAGAAGCAGGGCCAAAAGGTTGCACATCACCTGAGAAAATTTGCAAGAAAGAGAGCAGATCAGTCCTCTATTTAGCCGGGTCGAACTGTCACAAAGGAGCAAATGATGGAAAGTAGTGGACACAGGATGCAACAAAATCCAGTCGACGGGAAGAGGCGAATTTCCAGCGAATTGGTTACGGCTGGGAGTACAAATGAGGGCGACAAAGCGGCACCAGTGTTACTCATTTCCGCTGGGCCTTTCTTTCTGTTTTTGAACTGGCAGGACCGTGGCCTTGTCGCCGACACAATGCAAAACGCCAACGCATTCGATTCTGCGCTGCACAAGTGGAAAGAAAAGCGCATTTAGGTCTATTGCCTTCAATCCAGTACTTCTGCTTTCTAGATCGGCTGTTTACAGAGGCGGCAGCACAAATCTTTTGCATGGTCAGTCCTCTTAAGACGTAGAGAGGTGCTACAGTTCTGTCGACACTAGCAGCGACAATAGTAGCTGGTGGAAGACTGGAATAACAGTTTCCCTAGGTCACTGGCGAACTGCTATTGTGGATGAAAGAGTAGAACGCTGCCTACAAAAGCCAGAGATACAGGTTCGAGTCCGGGTTAGACAAACACTTTTTGCTTGTCAAACACAATCAGTTTTTGAAAATCCATCGCACAAGGCGGCAACAGTTAGCACCGTGAAAAACACGTCGTTACAGGCTTTGAGCATTTGCAAAACATATTCGCACTGTTGACTAATTACCATTTCTACAGTTGCAAACTGTATAACTTAATTTAATTCAAATGTATAAAAAAGTTTGGAAAAATCTATAAAATTCTTTGTCAAATGATTTGTCTAAAAGTAAGAAATAAAATTGCATGTAGAAACTTTGACAAGGCTATAAATTATGCTCGAAATCATCTTCAACAAATGAAACTGAATGCTCTACATAATCCACCAGACAAAGACCCTCTGGTAGTCTATAAAATTCTAAGACAGAGTTAAAAATTGAACTTTACATTCCCATCGACTGCTCATTTGCTGTACTGATTGAGAATTTCAATCGCATTTCGTTCTACCATTTTTTCGATGAAAACTTATTCCAGCTTCCTCGACAGCTTTTTCACAATTTGTAACATGATCTCGACAATATGTTTTATGCAGATCTTATTTTTCATTTGGAATGCCTTTGCGTCTGTTTGCATATCAGATACTACTATTTTTTCCCCTTGAAGCCCTCATATTCAGCATATTTAACTCATTATTAAATCTGTCAAAAATCCAGTGGCTATTAACCATTGAGGACCCGTAAGTTCTGGAACAAATTTGCCTTTTTCTATCATAAATGTGCTGATTTCTTTTCTGGGGCCAAAAAATATTTTCAGTATCGCACCTGTACTTAACACATCACTTCAGAATAACACAGCACATCTGAGTGATATGCTTCCGTATCTGACAGAAACTGTTGGAATCGGCAATGTATCAAGCAGTTCTTTCTAATGAAGTTGACAGTGGATATCACGGCAACCATTATTTCTTTCCATGCAAGAACTTTGCAGCATAACGCTTCTTCGTATACAATTCAATGGAAAAATAAAGAGGTCTTGCAAGCTATTTTGGTCATTTTACTTTTATTTCCGTCCACCAGATCCTTCTTTTGAACACACTTGTTTCTGCCTTCATCAGTTGTAGCGCGTACCAATTTTGGGCACAGTTATTGCGTTGATACTAACAGTTGTTCTAAAGTGGCGAAATAAATCTTTCCCCATAGTCATTCCCTTCAAAATGAATAACCTCCTCGAAGACATTAAAGTTGTAATCAATTGCGAGAACAAACATTAGGAGCTGCGCATTATCCGTACATCACTTTCATCGACAGCTAAACAGAACCATTCAAATAATCACACCTTTTCCTGAAGTTGCTCGCATGAATTATTGCCCTAATCTTCAGTACGCCGGGAGCACGTTTTGGCAGAGGACAAATATCCTCAATAATTTTTGAGAATATTTCTCTTCTCTTGCAGAACAGCGATTCTTTTTTTATTACTGAAAAATGCACTGCACAGTCACAACCGCAAGAAACTGCTTTCCTATAGGATACCGGTTTCGGTCTGTTTCAGACCATCTTCAGACCTCACGCCGCGATGGTAGGTCGAATATGGACCAAAACAGACCGAAACCGGTAACTTCCTATAAAAAAAGAAGCTTCTTTCGGTTGTAACTGTGCACATGCAATTTTAAACAAATATCTTCAATTTTTTACCTGGAGACAAATTTCTTCAATTTTTTATCAGGTGACAAATATCTTCAATTTTTTTATCTGGATTCACCTATTGTTGTGCTAGTTCGCTATAAGTAAACTGTCGGCTATACTTCGCAAGTATTTCGGTTACCCTAAATTTGCACCTACTTTCGAACTTTACAACTTAAACCTTAAAAACACTTTGTCGGTTCTTTACTGACGATTTTGGTGCATTAATTTTATTTTCCGATCACCCACAAGACATTCAAACTTTGCTTTATGGTCGCTATCGTAATGGTGTTTGAAATTATTTTCTTTATGAGCAGCAGTAGGTTTTTGACATAATAAGAAAATTTGTCCATGCATCGGTAAACATCCTGCTTTCTTCCAGTAATTTCCTTTTTTTTTTTTTTTTTTTTTGGTTTGAAGCCATCAGTCCCTTACAAAACCCATAATGCGAAGTAAACGCTACAACAAAAAAGGAGTTATGCAAAGGATACTAAACGGGGGACGTATCGATACCGGGGCATGAAGTTTTTGCGAATTCCATTCCGTGTACTCAGTTTGGCAGTAACTATGCCTCGCAGACATACACATGAAAAATATATGCAGATGTCAGAAGTTGAGAGAGGACGTGTTGTTTGGCTTAAAGAAACCGGTTGGAATAATTGACGAATCGCTCGATATTTGAATAGTAGTGATGCCACTGTCCGACGATGTTGACAAGAATGTGTGAATCGTGGCCGAACATAGCGTCAGGAGAGAGATTTTACTGTCAGTCTCCCTGCTTGACAAACCCTACCTTGGCCAACGAGATCACAGAAAGAGGACCGAGTAATCATTAGTGAGGAACCCAGAGCCCAGGATTCATCATTATCATAATTCCGACGTGCATCTGTTGCTTCAATAGCCACAAGGACCATTAACAGGAGGCTCACAGAAAGGAGCTGAGGTCAAGGCGCCCCTTGGGCAGACCATCATTCACCTCTGTACACAAACAAACCGTTTGCAGCGGTGTCGGGCACATCCGGCGTGGGCATGGCTTCGGACTGGGCCCCGATGACCAGCAAAGACGTGTCTGGAGTCGCCCCAGAAAGTGGTATGATACCAGCCTGATTGTCGTCCCCCATGCGTCCCGACAGCCAGGAGTGACGGTCTGGTGTGCCATATTATTTCACAGCAGAACCTGTTTGCTGGTCATCGGCGGAACACGTACAGCACGGCGGTACATCGACGATATTCTGGTCCCCATTTCGTTGCCCTTCATGCAAGACATCCTGGTCTACAGTTAATCAAGCTAATGCCCGACCGAAAACGGCGAGAGATTTTACTGTCAGTCTCCCTGCTTGACAAACCCTACCTTGGCCAACGAGATCACCAAATCCCCAGTTGAACACGTTTGGAGCATTAAGAGCCGGGCCCTCCACGCAACTCGGAGTTTTGACGATCTAACGCCCCAGTTGGACAGAATTTGGCACGATATCCCTCAAGAGGACATCCAACAACTCTATTAATCAATGCCAAGCCGAATAACTGCTTGCATAAAGGCCAGAGGTGGATCAGAGCGACACTGACTTGCACAATTTGTGAAGCTCTTTCTCTTTAAAAAAAATCATCCAATTTTTCGGAAATTTTAATCATTTGTCTGTACATGTACACTACTGGCCATTAAATATGCTACACCACGAATATGACGTGCTACAGACGCGAAATTCAACCGACAGGAAGAAGATGCTGTCAGAGCATTCACACAACGTTGGCGCCGGTGGCGACGCCTACAACGTGCTGACATGAGGAAAGTTTCCAACCGATTTCTCAAACACAAACAGCAGTTGACCGGCGTTGCCTGGTGAAACGTTGTTGTGATGCCTCGTGATGCGTACCATCACGTTTCCGACTGTTATAAAGGTCGGATTGTAGCCTACCGCGATTGCGGTCTATCGTATCGCGACATTGCTGCTCGCGTTGGTCGAGATCCAATGACTGTTGGCAGAATATGGAATCGGTGGGTTCAGGAGGGTAATACGGAACGCCGTGCTGAATCCCAACGTCCTCGTATCACTAATAGTCGAGATGACAGGCATCTTATCCGCATGGCTGTAACGGATCGTGCAGCCATGTCTCGATCCCTGATTTAACAGATGGGGACGTTTGCAAGACAACAACCATCTGCACTAAGAGTGCGATGACGTTTGCAGCAGCATGGACTATCAGCTCGGAGACCATGGCTGCGGTTACCCTTGACGCTGCATCACAGACAGGAGCGCCTGCGATGGTGTACTCAACGTAGAATCTGGGTACAGAAATGGCAAAACGTCATTTTTTCGGATGAATCCAGGTTCTGTTTACAGCATCATGATGGTCCTATCCGCGTTTGGCGACATCGCGGTGAACGCACATTGGAAGAGTGTATTCGTCATCGCCATACTGGCGTATCACCCGGCATGATGGTATGGGGTACCATTGGTTACACCTCTCGGTCACCTCTTGTTCACATTGACGACACTTTGAACAGTGGACGTTACATTTCAGATTTGTTACGACCCACGGCTCAACTCTTCATTCGATTCCTACGAAACCCTACATTCATCAGGATAATGCACGACCGCATGTTGCAATTCCCGTACGGGCCGTTCTGGATACAGAAAATGTTCGACTGATGCCCTGGCCAGCACATTCTCCAGATCTCTCACAGATTGAAAACATCTGGTTAATGGTGGCCGAGCAACTGGCTCGTCACAGTACGCCAGTCACTACTCTTGATGAACTGTGGTATCGTGTTGAAGCTGTATGGGCAGCTGTACCTGTACACGCCATCCAAGCTCTGTTTGACTCAATGCCCAAGCGTATCACGGCCGTTATTACGGTCAGATATGGTTGTTCTGGGTATTGATTTCTCAGGATCTATGCACCCAAGTTGCGTGAAAATGTAACCACATGTCGGTTCTAGTACAATATATTTGTCCAATGAATACCCGTTTATCATCAGAATTTCTTCTTGGTGTAGCAATTTTAATGGCCAGTAGTGTACATCAGATCTACCGATTTCCCGCCCATTCGGATAAATCCTTTGTGGTGCGTCGTTTCTTTTGTCTTAGTGTGAATTATTGTGTTGCATACACACAATATAGCTTTGCGAACTCAAGTGTGTCAAACAAATAAAATAAATAAATAAAACTGTGAAATACAGACAGGAGGTAGAACATGGGGCAAAAGTTCCAAACGATGGACGAGGCGAAAGTGCTAAGCGATGGATTGTCGTTTTGTGTCAGTTAATGTGATTAATAAGCTACAGCTACCTGCGCAAACGTAACAGGCATGCCTTAGACATAAGACGGCTGCTGGTAAGACGGAAGCGGGATGTACCTGTAATTACGTGGAAAAGCGGGAAGAGGAGATGTCGCCATCTTTAGTTTTGTATCCCCCCTGGATAGGCGGCGCGTGGGTCTGCTCCTGTGAACTGCTTCTGTAATGTAGGCCGAGAGTGAAGGAAGCGAGTAGGAGCAGGAGAGGCGAAGCACTTCGGTACTGCACGTAACTTTAACACTTTTAATAGAGTCAAAAACACAAGTAAATATCAAATGTATACATAACTTTGGCTAGGATGAGCACGTAGGTGTGAAGCTGTAGTCCTGTCTAATCCTGTGAAGTTAGGATGACTGTTCCGTATAACTTCAAAGCTAACAAATACTCGTTGCTGTCCAAACTTTAACTCAATGTAACTAATACAAAGTCTCAATAGCAAGCTAGCCCACTCGGTAGTAGAAGCGATATTTCCAGGCCGTCTGCTCTTGATGAAATGGGCCAGAAAACAAAGACGGCACTCGCTGAGCTCCACAGCGTCGGCCAGAGGGCGCTGTGGTCGGCGTAGTTAGTCTTCTCTCATAGTGACAACTTACGAGAGCGTGCAGCTATGTTGTGGCATCGTAACTACCGACGCCACATTTAGCCCTTGCAGATATCAACTACCTTCCCAGGACACTGTATGTCCGATATAAACAAAAAAGTGTCACTCCGTCCAGAATGGACTACAATAGTGACTCAAGACAGTAATAATTATTACCATCAATCTTACGGAATACAAATAAACGATAATCGAAATACTGAAACTGTCCTTTATCTTTTAAACATAAACTGATTATTAGAGCAGGTATCAGCAGATAAAATCACGGATATCAATATCGACGTGGACCTCTAATCACTGCAGACTATCCCCTTTCCTGTTCCACTCGCAAATGGAGAGAGGGAAAGGCGATTACTAGCCTCCGTGTGAGTACGGTGTTGGAGGCAGTAGAATAGTTCTGCAGTCTACCGCAAAGGACGGCTGTCTAAACTTCCTCAATAGCTTTTCGTGAAAAGGTCGTCTTCTCTATTCCACATATACCTATCTGGGCTCACGGAGCATTTCTACAACGCTCTCGTTCTTATCAAACCGAGCAGTAACAAATCAAGCAACATGTCTCTCAGTTTCTCCTAAGCCTTCCTTCCTGTTCGATCTCGATAGAGGAATGAGTAGTGTCAGGGAAAACGTGGCATAGAGTAGCAATCTGTTCATTATTATAGTTGTCATAGGCTCCAAAGCAAAAACAAACTTTCTGAAGGACAAAATTCCGCTGTTTTGGCTGTCGTTGGTTGGACTAAAGTATCCTTCTATTTTGTATTCTCCACTGCTCCATAGTTTCAGCTGCATAGCCATTTGACAGTAGAGCTACCCGTCGAGAATAACAACGGCACCGTCACTGTAGAAGATTTTCGTTAAGAAACCCTGATTTCTGGACAGCTATAAATAGCACCGTTAACCAAATATTTCGCAAGTAACTTCTAAGGTTCAAAGTACAAAGAAATGTCACGTCAGAGGTTACTGTAATCACGTAAAACCAAAAACAATTATTATTGTCTAATATATTAAACTATTCCACCTGGCGTGCAAGACGTATGAGACAGTCGCAAGACCTCAGACTTCAAAAAGAATGTAATAATTCCAGTTCCAAAGAAGGCTGGTGCTGACGGGCTTGAATGTTACCGACCTACCAGTTTAATAAATCAGAGTTGCAAAGTACTGAGACGACTTATTTACAGAGTGAAAAGAAGAACTGGTAGAAACCAGTCCGCCGAAAGATCAGTTTGCGTTTCGGGGAAATGTAGAAACACGCCACGTAATACTGACACCAAGAATTATATTAGAAGGTAGGCTAAACAAAGGTAAATTTTTGTAGACAGAGAGTCAGATTATCATAGCACTGATTGGTATACACTCTTTGAAATTCTCTTGGTGCATAGCCAAAATAAAGGAAAACTTGTGCGGAAACCAGACTCCAAACTCCAGTTATAATACTCAAAGGACATGAAAGGAAAGCAGCAGTTGAGAAGGGAGTTGCCTCACTCCCTTCTCAACTGCTGCTTTCCTTTCATGTCCTTTGAGTATTATAACTGGAGTTTGGAGTCTGGTTTCCGCACAAGTTTTCCTTTATTTTGGCTCTGCACCAAGAGAATTTCAAAGAGTGTTATTCAATCTGTACAATGAGTAAGCACTAAAGGAAACCGAAGAACAATTGGGAGAACTAATTAAAGCTCAGAGAGAAGGCATAAAACATTATAATACTGTCAGAGATGGCAAAGGACGTGGAAGAGCAGTTGAACGAAATCGATAGTATCTTGAAAAGAGGTTATAAGACATTTATCGACAAATATGAAACAAGACAATGGAATGTAGTCGAATTAAAGCAGGTGACGCTAAGGAAGTTAGATTAGAAAATGAGACACTAAAAGTAGTCGTCGAGGTAAGCTATCCGGGCAGCAAACTAAATGATGTCAGCCAAAATAGTCAGGATATAACACTGGCAGTATTAAGAAAAGAGTCTCCGAAAAAGATCAATTTGTTAATGTCGAATGTAGCTTTAAGTGTTAGGGAGTCTTTTTCTGAAAGTCTCTGCTGTAGTGTAGCCTTGTACAGAAGTGAAACATGGACGATGAGCAGCTCAAGCATGACGAAGCTCTTGAAATGTAGTACTATAAAAGAACGCTAAATGATTGGATGGATAGATCGCGTAACTAACGAGGCGGTAGTGACTCGAACTTGGGAGAAAAGAAATTTATGGCACAACTTGACTAAAAGAAGGGATAGGTTGATAGGACACATTTTGAGGTTGCAAGGAATTGTCAGTTTGTTGGGTTGGGGTTGTTTCGGGGGAAGGAGACCAGACAGCGCGGTCATCGGTCTCATCGGGTTAGGGAAGGACGGTGAAGGAAGTCGGCCGTGCCCTTTCAAAGGAACCATCTCGGCATTTGCCTGTAGCGATTTAGGAAAATCACGGAAAACCTAAATCAGAATGGCCGGACGCGGGATTGAACCGTCGTCCTCCCGAATGCGAGTCCAGTATCTAACCACTGCTCCACCTCACTCGGTTGTCAGTTTGTAACTGAAGGAAATGGTGAAGGGTAAAATTTGTAGAGGGAAACCAAGGTATGAATACAGTGATCAGGTTCAAATGGATGGAGAGTGAAGTAGTTACTCGAAGCTGAAGAGACTTGCACAGGATAGAGCAGCGTGAAGAGACGCATCAAACCATTCTTAAGACAGAAGACCAAAATAATATATTAAACGCATATACTGAACAGTGTCCTTTATATCTTATATTATGGTCTTCTATTACGGTTTCTAATTGGAATGAATACGTTATTTAAAGTTGCGAAGATAGGCTCAGTTGGTACGCAAAGTAGAATTCGTGTCACCGCGTCTTATGTTAGTACTGTGCGTACCAACATTCTACAAAATAATAGGGCTCCATATATAGAATGAAACTGCATACAAGCAGAAAAGAAGGTGCTGTGACACGAGTTTTGCTGGCTGCGATCTTATTCATAATAGAGTTTGAGTTAGAATTAATTTTTAGAACTGGTGAAGGTACATATACATATTATTTGGTGTAAAATTGTTGGATTTTATCTTATCTTTTTCAATCATTAAATCATTAAATAATAATAATAATGGTAATTTTAGTATTATGCAAATTGAGAAAAACATAAAGATCTAAACGTGATACCACATATACTTACATACCGCCATTATAAAATGTGTTTATAAGACCTGTCACAGGAAACCAGGAGACAGGTCATGTGAATTGATAGTCTCAATAAATGGAATGAAATAACATTTAACACGTGAAGCAGACATTTTTTGGTTGCAATCAACACGTGTGTCTAGTCACAGATTGTTAAAATATAGTGGGTAGGTAGGGCTTTAAGCTTAAGGATATAGCATCAAGTGTTTCCCTGAACAACAGTGACGAAACTTTTCAAATTAATAGTAGAATGAAAACAAATAAAAGGTGGAGCGAGGACTGTGAAAACGTACTAGAACAAAATGCTCAAAAATAGGGAAAACTGAATCATCCAGAGAAAAGAAGAACACCAAGAACACAGTTCACACAACACAGAAAGTAATACGGAAAAGCAAAATAATCTTTGAAAAATCTTAGCTTACATGAAAATTTCACCAAAAATAATGCTATAAGTTGTTACCAAACATTTAAACACGTACTTAAATGGTATCAAGCACCAAGTATTTGTTTCAAAGATGAAAATAGCGAAATAGGATTAAATAACAAGGAAAATTGTGAAATATTAGCAAAATATTTCGACAGGCTCTTAAACTTTCCCGTTCCAAAAGTATTTAGAATTTTCAGCAGTACCAGAAAATATTGCGGAAAATTTCCTACCAGTCTAGACTCGGAAACTCCTATTTAGAAAAACAAAAGTGAAAAAGTACACAACAGTGTTCATTTGCACTTCAATGATTAACGATAAACTGGACAGAACTGAGGTACTTGGAACACGGATCATTAGAAAAGTAATGGGTGTAATACGAACTGTAGATGGTTAAAAAATAGATGTAACAAGGACATCTACGAAAATACAGAAAAAATATCGGAAGTAATGGCAAAGTGAAGACGAATCTTCTTTACTCACCTCCCCCAAATGAATAAGTATAGACTGACGAAACAAATATCCCTGTAGACCTGGAAAGAGAAATCGACAACGACTTGAATGACTCGAAAGAAATACACCAAAGACTCGGAAATAGCAGAAAGAAATCATTTCAAAAATAAAATACTAAACTCAGAAGCCTTTCAAGTGAGAATAAATAAGAAACTGGGAACAACATGGAGAGAAGAAAGGAATAGACAAATGGGAAGATGATGAAGGAGTACTGGAAAAACAGGAAACAACAACTAAGAAAGAAGAGGAATTGAAGTTGTAAAGTGAGCTGTAGATGCAGATGTACGTCCAAGTTGGTCAGTAAGAAGATAAACAATAGAAGGATTAAAAGGGTATTTTAATCCAATTAACGTTAGTCAGTGCGACAGGTGGTTATCGTTCACAAAATATTTATTATTAAACCATATGAAACCAGTTGTAGCAAGACGCCAGACAGCCATCTAATGAAAGAATACTAAGAAAATGTGTTCACTTACAACATAACCCTCGTTCAACCGATTCTTGATTATTACTCTTCAGTCTGAGATCCTTACCAGCTAGTATTACGAGAGGATACAGAAAAGATACAAAGAAGAGTAAGGCGCTTCGTCATCGTTTATTTTAATTGGTGTGAAAGTGTCATGAAGGAGTTCAACCATCAACAGTAGCAAGAGTCATATGAGAAGTGTTGTGGGTCACGGAACAGCTTATTGTGATACAGGGTCGTCCACTGATCGTGACCGGGCCAAATATCTCACGAAAGAAGCGTCAAAAGAAAAAACTGCAAAGAACGAAACTTGTCTAGCTTGAAGGGAGAAACCAGATGGCGCTATGGTTGGCCCGCTAGATGGCGCTGCCATATGTCAAACGGACATCAACTGCGTTTTTTAAAATAGGAACCCCCATTTTTTTATTACATATTCGTGTAGTACGTAAAGAAATATGAATGTTTTAGTTGGATCACATTTTTCGCTTTGTGATAGATGGCGCTGTAATAGTCAAAAACATATGGCTAACGATTTTAGACGAACAGTTGGTAACAGGTAGGTTTTTTAAATTAAAATACAGAATGTAGGTACGTTTGAACATTTTATTTCGGTTGTTCCAATGTGATACATGTACCTTTGTGAACTTATCATTTCTAAGAACGCATGCTCTTACAGTGTGATTACCTGTAAATACCACATTAAAGCAATAAATGCTCAAAATGATGTCCGTCAACCACAATGCATTTGGCAATACGTATAACGACATTCCTCTCAACAGCGAGTAGTTCGTCTTCCGTATTGTTCTCACATGCATTGACAATGCGCTGACGCATGTTGTCAGCCGTTGTCGGTGGATCACGATAGCAAATATCCTTCAACTTTCCCCACAGAAAGAAATCCGGAGACGTCAGATCCGGTGAACGTGCGGGCCATGGTATGGTGCTTCGACGACCAATCCACCTGTCATGAAATATGCTATTCAATACCGCTTCAGCCGCACACGAGCTATGTGCCGGACATCCATCATGTTGGAAGTACATCGCCATTCTGTCATGCAGTGAAACATCTTGTAGTAACATCGGTAAAACATTACGTAAGAAATCAGCATACATTGCACCATTTAGATTGCCATCGATAAAATGAGGGCCAATTTTCCTTCCTCCCGTAATTCCGCACCATACATTAACCCGCCAAGGTCGCTGATGTTCCACTTGTCGCAGCCATCGTGGATTTTCCGTTGCCCAGTAGTGCATATTATGCCGGTTTACGTCACCGCTGTTGGTGAATGACGCTTCGTCGCTAAATAGAACGCGTGCAAACAATCTGTCATCGTCTCGTAATTTCTCTTGCGCCCAGTGGCAGAACTGTACACGACGTTCAAAGTCGTTGCCATGCAATTCCTGGTGCATAGTAATATGGTACGGGTGCAATCGATGTTGTTGTATCATTCTCAAGACCGACGTTTTTGAGATTCCCGATTCTCGCGCAATTTGTCTGCTACTGATGTGCGGATTAGCCGCGACAGCAGCTACAACACCTACTTAGGCATCATCATTTGTTGAAGGTCGTGGTTGACGTTCCACATGTGGCTGAACACTTCCTGTTTTCTTAAATAACGTAACTATCCGGCGAACGGTCCGGACACTTGGATGATGTTGTCCAGGATACCGAGCAGCATATATAGCAGACGCCCGTTGGGCATTTTGATCACAATAGCCATACATCAACACGATATCGACCTTCTCTGCAATTGGTAAACGGTCCATTTTAACGCGGGTAATGTATCACGAAGCAAATACCGTCCGCACTGGCGGAATGTTACGTGATACCACGTACTTATACGTTTGTGACTACTACTACGCCATCTCTCACAAAGCGAAAAAAGTGGTCCAACTAAAACATTCATATTTCTTTACGTACTACACGATATATTTTTGGTCAAATTTTGGAATGGAATGAAATCAAGACTTCCTAGAAATTACACAAAGGATTTTCGTTCGAGTTGTCATAGCCAAATGAAGAGTAGCAAATCAACAAAAGAGTTATCAAATTGTTCAGTGTCAGGTCTGTTTTTGCAAAGAAAGATTTAATTGCTTGAAAGTAATGAGAGTAATTTAAGAAAACTTTGTCACTTGAAGAAACATTTTTGTTCAATTTTCGTAGCCAAACGAAGAGTGGGAAATGTGGAAAAGTTGTATCCAACTGAGCAGCGTGAGGACTATTCTGGACAAAAATATTTAAATGCTTGAAAGTAATCAAGGTAATTAAAGTAACTTAATTAGTAATTTGAGAGAAAATTACACAATAGATTTTTGACCGTGTTTTCAAAGCAAAATGAAGAGTGGGAAATGGACAAACGAGGTATGAAATCGACCAGCGGGGAGTCTAACGACGCAAAAAAGTATTTAAATGGTTGAAAGTAATCTGGTTAATTAAGGAAAACTTAATTATTGATTTGAGGGAAAACATTTGACTGTGTTCTCACTGCCAAACGAAAAATGAGAAATGTACAAACGGCATATTAAGGTGACCAGCGTGAGGTCTAGTTTTGCAATATTTACTTGCTTGAAAGTAATCACGGGAACTGAAAAACTTAATTCGTAATTTGAGGGAAAAAATAAAATATTTCACGAACAGCTCCTCCCAGCTAGTACATGACGTGTCCAAATGTTCGTCTATTCAAGACCTGGGTACTTTACGGATAAAAAGTTACGTTGGTGTGACATTCAAGTCAGTAAAAAAATTTTGAAATTAAAATATTTTGAAGTAACCGTCAAATGTTTTATGAAATGATTTGCTAAAAAAAATTATATTTGAGAAATATTTGACTCACTTTTGAGTGATGGTCAATATCATGTACACGAATTTTAACATTCTGACTTCGAGAAGACTTCTGGTTAACTGGAGATATTTGCAAACACTATGTCGTGTAATACTGAGGACGCATAGAGTAATTTACAAACGAATGTGATTGATCTTCAGTCTAATGACGTCCTAAAAACTCTTTCTATTTAATTTCTGCACTTGTTAAATTTTATGGCAGTCCGCTATCTAATTTTGAAGAGTTGAAAAGGTTTGATTAACAATTAATTACAATTTTCCGCTGTACTTACTTATGAGAAAAAAATTCCTATTATCAGTTATAGAGAAAATAGATATCGTTCTCGTCTCATAAATGAGCATCTGAGTCCCATTCTGAGAATTTCTACATCTACATCTACATGACTACCCCGCAATTCACATTTAAGTGCTTGGCAGAGGGTTCATCGAACCACAATCATACTATCTCTCTACCATTACACTCCCGAACAGCGCGCGGGAAAAACGAACACCTAAACCTTTCTGTTCGAGCTCTGATTTCTCTTATTTTATTTTGATGATCATTCCTACCTATTTAGGTTGGGCTCAACAAAATATTTTCTCATTCGAAAGAGAAAGTTGGTGACTGAAATTTCGTAAATAGATCTCGCCGCGACGAAAAACGTCTTTGCTTTAATTACTTCCATCCCAACTCGCGCATCATATCTGCCACACTCTCTCCCCTATTACGTGATAATACAAAACAAGCTGCCCTTTTTGCACCCTTTCGATGTCCTCCGTCAATCCCACCTGGTAAGGATCCCACACCGCGCAGCAACATTCTAACAGAGGACGAACGAGTGTAGTGTAAGCTGTCTCTTTAGTGTACTTGTAGCATCTTCTAAGTATCCTGCCAATGAAACGCAACCTTTGGCTCGCCTTCCCCACAATATTATCTATGTGGTCTTTCCAACTGAAGTTGTTCGTAATTTTAACACCCAGGTACTTAGTTGAATTGACAGCCTTGAGAATTGTACTATTTATCGAGTTATCGAATTCCAACGGATTTCGTTTGGAACTCATGTGGATCACCTCACACTTTTCGTTATTTAGCGTCAACTGCCACCTGCCACACCATACAGCAATCTTTTCTAAATCGCTTTGCAACTGATAATGGTTGTCGGATGACCTTACTAGACGGTAAATTACAGCATAATCTGCGAACAACCTAAGAGAACTGCTCAGATTGTCACCCAGGTCATTTATATAGATCAGGAACAGCAGAGGTCCCAGGACGCTTCCCTGGGGAACGCCTGATATCACTTCAGTTTTACTCGATGATTTGCCGTCTATTACTACGAACTGCGACGTTCCTAGCAGGAAATCACGAATCCAGTCGCACCACTGAGACGATACCCCATAGGCCCGCAGCTTGATTAGAAGTCGCTTGTGAGGAACGGCTTCAAAAGCTTTCCGGAAATCCAGAAATACGGAATCAACTTGAGATCCCCTGTCGATAGCGGTCATTACTTCGTTGCACAAGAACGATGTTTTCTGAAACCATGCTGATTATGTATCAATAGATCGTTCAAAAATGGTTCAAATGGCTCTGAGCACTATGGGACTCAACTGCTGAGGTCATTAGTCCCCTAGAACTTAGAACTAGTTAAACCTAACTAACCTAAGGACATCACAAACATCCATGCCCGAGGCAGGATTCGAACCTGCGACCGTAGCGGTCTTGCGGTTCCAGACTGCAGCGCCTTTAACCGCACGGCCACTTCGGCCGGCATAGATCGTTCCCTTCGAGGTGATTCATAATGTTTGAATACAGTATATGCTCCAAAACCCTACTGCAAACCGACGTCAATGATATAGGTCTGTAGTTTGATGGATTACTCCTACTACCCTTCTTAAACACTGGTGCGACCTGCGCAATTTTCCAATCTGCAGGTACCGATCAATCGGTGAGCGAGCGGTTGTGTATGATTGCTATTGTATCAGCGTAATCTGAAAGGAACCTAATCGGTATACAATCTGGACCTGAAGACTTGCCCGTATCAAGCGATTGGAGTTGCTTCGCAACCCCTAAGGTATCTACTTCTAAGAAATTTTACTACAGAAATGAAAGCAAACATAGCCAGTCAAATACAGCAGCAAAAAACACTTCAAAATTTGTTCCATGTAGGCTATATCTATTTTGAAGTTCTCATTTCATTTGTCTGTTTCTTCTCATTTTCTTTTATCATTGTTCCTATTCATTAATAAAATGATAACGAACAAAATGTAAAAAGTAATTATATATGTTTAATATCGTCAGTATAGTTATAGGTATTTGTAATTGTTAATAAGTGCGATCCACCTTTATTTCATTTTGCCACAACATCGCTCTTTCCCGCTAAAAGATTGCCGACCACTGCTGTAGATTGGTCCTAAGACTCTTGGTGACATAAGATCCTGTGCTGCGATATTATCCTGACTAGTGGAGCGATGTAGCTACTTACATCCACGTTTGGCGGGTGGATATCCACTTAGGAACTACTCTGAGACGTGAGGCGGAAGAGTAACAAACTCATTGTGTGTGCTCACACTGAAGCGTGATTTTAATTAAGTTGCGCCTGAGGCATAGGCAATTCGGCGCGCTTCTGTGTAGGCTGTGTCTCGTACCTTCTGAGGACACAGCATGTATGACATAACTAATGTATTATACGGTGTAGCGTCGCAGGTTCGAATCCTGCCTCGGGCATGGATGTGTGTGATGTCCTTAGGTTAGTTAGGTTTAAGTAGTTATAAGTTCTAGGGGACTAATGGCCTCAGATGTTAGGTCCCATAGTGCTCAGAACCATTTGAACCATTTTTCAACGGTGCAACATCAAGCTCTCTACATATCCCTTGGACGTACACCGACGTGAAAAAAATCACAACATCAAAAAATAAGTAATGTAGAGTTATGATATTGCGGGAATACATTTGTCTTGGTAACTTATTTAAGTGATTAACATTGCAAGATCACAGGTTAATGTAAGAGAGTGATAAGCCGTTGCAAATGTAAAATGCTGGTACATCATATCAGTTTGTGGCATGGAGCTCCATGCTTGTTGCACTTGGTCGGCCAATACAGGGACGGTTAATGCTGTTTGTGGATGACGCTGGAGTTGTCGTCCGATGATGTCCCATATGTGCTCGATTGGAGACAAACATGGTGATCGAGCAGGCCAAGGCAACATGTCGACATTCTGTACAGCATGTTGCGTTACAACAGCGGTATGTGGGCGAGTGTTATCCTGTTGGAAAACACCAATCAGAATGCTGTTAATGAATGGCAGCACAACAGGTCGAATCACCAGACTGACGTACAAATTTGCAATCAGGGTGCGTGGGGCAACCTCGAGAGTAGTCCTGCTGTCATACGAAATCGCACCCCAAACCACAGTTCCAGGTGTTGGTCATGTATATCTACAACTAAGACAAGCTCATTGCAGGTCCTCAATTGGCGTCCTTAAAACCAACACACGACCATCACTGGCAGCGAGGCAGAAGCAGCTTTGATCAGAAAACACAACACACCTCCAGCTCTCCCAATGAGCTCTCGTTTGGCACCACAGAAATAGCAAATGACAATAGTTTGAAGTTGTTCTAACAAGGGGAGGTCGCCAATTGTGAAATTCAGATTCGATTCATACTGCGCGTAATAAAAGCTCATGGCCGGATATGTAATGTGGCAAAGCACCAAGATGCACTTCTCAGCCGTTGTCGAGAAAATCGACAGTTAAAAGAAACCGTTGTGGTGAAATACTATCTACGATTAACAACTTTCTACAGCGTCGTGGTGCAGCGGTAAGCGCTCGGGTTCGTAATCCGAAGGTCGCCGGATCGAATCTCGCGCGATGCAACCTTTTTTTTTTTAGTATTTGTTTTTTGTAATTCAAATATATATATATATATATATATAATTCCCGGCAATCAGTTGCAACAATTATGCATATAATAAGTTGTTGAAAGTCATTTGTCGTGGAAAAACTGGCGACTTCGAACATCATTATGTTTTCCGTAAACAAAGTTGTATTTCACAAATGTTATTAATTGTCTTCGTAATGTTAACCACGTATAGTTAACGGAAGACGTAGAAACGATATTCCGAAACGAATACGTATAGCGTAAGTCAAACGTTCGAATTAGAATAGAGACCCCCACGAACACATATTTGCTGTGGCAGGTATGAAATATAAACTCCGTTACTCGCTCTTTACACTTGAAGAACAGACGTTGAATGGGCCGAAACGAGCCGCCGCATAACTAGCGTAGTTGCCTGCTAACTTCGAAAGAAGGTAGATGCGGTCCCTAGCGCAACTTATAACGTCGTCGAAAATCAGTGCGGATGGGAGAGCTTTGGTACACCCTGTTAAACAAACGGAAAAATGGAGGCGGTACAATTGGAGAGCGATCCGCCTTCACCAACATGCATAAGCAATTCATTAATAGTATATACATACATATATATATATATATATATATAGATTGCAGTGATTTCAAGGGAAACAGTGGATAGTTGCACAATTCAATTAGTGCTGCAGAACTGGAAGACGTAAAATAACGAAATTTCAAACAAAGTGTCAACTTAACGATGTATAGCAATTGAATTACAAAAAACTAATTACAAAAAAAAAATTGCATGGCGCGAGATTCGATCCGGCGACCTTTGGATTACGAACCCGAGCGCTTACCGCTGCGCCACGACGCTGGAGAAGACTATTGGTCGTAGATAGTATTTCACCGCAACGGTTTCTTTTAACTGTCGATTTTCTCGACAACGGCTGAGAAGTGCATCTTGGTGCTTTGCCACATTACACCTCTGGCTATGAGCTTTTATTATGTGCAGTATGAATCGAATCTGAATTTCACAATTGGCGGCCTCCCCTTGTAAAAGTAGCCGATGTGTAACAGTTCGTTGTATCACTGTGGTGGCAACTGCTGCTCAAATACTGTTGCTCAAATTGCTGTTGCAAATGCAATAAGACGCGCCAGAGCCATATGCTAAACACGATGGTCTTCCCTCTCGGTAGAGGTATGTGGCCGTCCGGAATCTGGTCTTCTTGCGACCGTACATTCTCGTGGCCACTGCTGCCAGCATTCCTGTATAGTGACTATGTCGTATTCCCACCAATTCTTGTATAACATCGCAGAAGGAACATCCAGCTTCTCCTAGCCCTATTACACAACCTGGTTCAAACTCTGTGAGTTGTTGATAATGACGTCTTTGACGGCTTAAAAGCATTCTCGCATAACATCATCTCACCACGTTCAGTGTCAAAAGTAACTAACGCTCACGACCCTTAAAGCAAACCTGTTTTGCATCCTCATAGTGATGTTACAATGGTAGTGGTGTTAATACAAAGCAGAGCAATGGCAACGACAAACAAAGCAAACATTGGATTATATCTACAAAAACAGTTGCCGAAGTTGATATTTCGTCAGAAAGGAACCCAAGGAATTTCTCAGAGTCGGTAAGAAGTGACAGAGGAAATATTTGCGGGTCTGCAAGATGAGTCAGTGGAATGTGTGGTGTCGTATACGATCGACAGTGTGGACAATGTACATGAGGAGTACAATGATGACGGTATGTGCTTAAGAAGTGTAAGTGATATTGAAACAGGTGAACTAATTGCGGGCGACATAGATTGCAGTGATTTCAAGGGAAACAGTGGATAGTTGCACAATTCAATTAGTGCTGCAGAACTGGAAGACGTAAAATAACGAAATTTCAAACAAAGTGTCAACTTAACGATGTATAGCAAACTGCGGAATCAGCTCTAAAATTTGCGTACGAGATAAACAAACTTATCCCAAAGTGCCGTCAGCTCGTCTTCTAATCAAAACGTCTAGAAAAGGGAGCATCCCATCGGTTTAGATCTCGATGGTGAACTTAATATTCTCGTGTCTGGAGTGTATAGGAAGAAGACGCACGACGACTTGTACCTACATGCGGATAGCTGCCACCACCCGGCACAAAAGAATGGCGTGCTCAAAACTCTTGTACACAGAGCTCAGGCCATCTCCGACAGGGACAGTCTCGAACAAGAATGGACCATCTGAAGACGGTGTTTCGGAGGAACGGTTACAAGGAAGGGCAAATTCGGAAGGCTCTACATCCCACACCTGCAGCATCGGCGGAAACTGAGGATGAACCTCAGCAGGAGGCAGCCTTGGCTATTATTCCGTTTTGTGGGGTCTTATCCGGAAAAACCGGACGCATTTTGCGTAAACACCAAGTGAAAACCATCTTCCGTCCTCCAAGCAAAACCAAGAGCCTTCTTGTTAGTGTCAAGGACAACCACGGTCTACGTAAATCAGGGGTTTATCAGATACCTTGCCAATGCGGAAGTGTATACATAGGTCAGACCATTCGTACCATTGAGGACCGATGCCGAGAACATCAACGGCACACTAAACTGCAACAGCCCAGTAAGTCGGCAATCGCTGAGCATTGCCTGCCGGAACTCCACAGCATGGATTACGACCAAACCAAAATCCTGACACAGACTTCCAAATACTGGGACTGTGTCATCAAAGAAGCCATAGAGATCAGAGTAAGGGAGCCATAACTGAATCGTGACAGCGGTTACATCCTTAGCAAGGCCTTGGAACCCGCGATCACCCAGATTAAGAACAAAAAGGATATTTCCCAGAGTGTACCGACTTCGGGGGAGGAAGCGCCTGAGAGAGATTGTGCTATATATACCCGGCGTCGGCCCACCGCCGGCCAGTACATCAGCGCACCTGATGATGGCAACGTGGTCGATTGCCGAAATATTGTGTCCTATGCACACTCATACCAGACTGTTCACCCGAGATTTATTTCGCCTTTTATCGCACTATCTGCAGCTACGCCTTAAAGGATAGCCAGTTTCGTGATAAGCTTCAAGACAGACGGTTTCGCATTCGATTGCATGCCATCACATCCCGTCAGTTCTCATCACCCCGTTACACCAGTGTGATTCTATATGCGTTCTTTGAGAGTGGACACCTAGCTGAACGACTTGCACGTTTAGTAATCCCCAAAGAGTTCGCCTTCGATCTTGATGGTGCATACCTTTGTGATCACTGTAACGGGCTAATTTTCATTCGGTGTTCCTGGCGCAAGTTAATGGTTTGTTCTGAACATTTCTTGAATTTCGATGATGTCCGTTTTGTGAATTGTAATACATACATCCCATAGACGATTGATCTCAGCGCCTCCCGGAAACTCATTTTCTGTCGCCCTCCTGATTAGCAGCTAATTTTTTCCTGTCACAATTGTCAAAACAACTTTCAAATGAGGCTTACTAAAAATGGAACTTGCAACCTGGCTCTCAAAGGGTTCCCTCAATCAATGGAATATAAATTAAGAAGGCCAACTTCAGCAGACGAAAATTATTTAGGTCAAACTCGAGCGTAATGGCAGGGCTCCGGAGTACTGAATGGATGAAAATGGTTTACAAAAATTAGTATCTGCTTATGTGGATAGAAGACTTGCGGGTGTGGATGTGGGTAAGGGACTCGTATATGCGGTACGGATGGCATTCCTCTTATTTGCATAGACCTCTAACTATAGGCATGTGCTTATAAGAAACACGAAGTGTGTACATGTTACCAAATTCCTGTCTGTATGTGAAGGCTAATCTCAAGAACTACTGTAGGGATTTTGACACGGTTTTCACTGAGAAGTATACTTATTCAAGAGGAAGGTTCATGTGTGTAATTTATGGATATTTCGTGCAAACGTACTGAACCACGCTGAACTGAATTTTCTCATAGCGTTTTTCGGTCTGTATGCGAAGCTAATTTCAAAAACTTTTGTGGGGATTTCGATACGGGATTTCGGTACGGCTTTCACTAATAAACAGACTGTTTCAAGATAGAGGTTTGTATTTACGACCCCCGGACAAGACGTCCGGTCGTAGTGCTTCGCGCTACCCGTTAGAATCTAATGTAGTCTAAAGAAAAAGTAAATGAACGCCAACTGTGGACGATGACGCAACTATGGTGAAACGTGATGGGGTAAGCAAAAACATTTTCGTAGAAGGCGAACCCTATTAACCATAACTTCGTCTTTTGTTCTCAGTCCGTAAATTGGTCGATAGAAATTCTCGTTCTCCATTTTTCCCTATCTTCTGTAAAACTATTCAGGTCATAATCTGTACACTGATCAGCCAGAACATTATGACCCCTTAGCTACTAGCCGGTATGTACACGTTTGGCACGGATAAAAGCGTCGACGCGTCGTGGCATGGAAGCAATGAAGACTAAGGAGGTCGCTGGAGGGAGTTGGTACCACATCTGCTTACCCAAGTCACCTAATTCCCGTAAATTCCAGGGAGGGGCGGCGATGATCTCTGAGCCCACGTTGAGTCACATCCCAGATGAGGAAGACTGGGTTCAGATCTGACGATTTAGGGGACTAGCAACTCAATTGGAACGCTCCACTGTGTTGCTCGAACCTCTCCATCATACGCCTGGCTTTGTGACTTGGCGCATTATATTGAACAATGCCACTACCAGCGGGTAACATGATCGTCAAGAAGGGATGTACGTGGTCTGCAACCAGTGTGCGATACTCCTTGGTTGTCGTGGTGCCTTGCACGAACTCCACTGGACCCATGGATGCCCACTTGAGTATTCTGGTTCAAATGGCTCTGAGCACTATGGGACTTAACATCTGAGGTCATTAGTCCCCTAGAACTTAGAACTACTTAAACCTAACTAACCTAAGGACATCACACACAGCCATGCCTGAAGCGCCTAGAACCGCTCGGCCACATCGGCCGGCTTGAGTATTCTCCAGAGCATAATGGAGTGGCCGACAGCTTGTCTCCGTTCTGCATAACAGGTATCAAAGAGCTGTTCACCTGGTAGAATTATGAAGAAGGTATCGGGATTCTTCAGACCATGCAACACTCTACCACTGCGCCAACGTCCAGCGCCCATGGTCACGTGCCCATTTCAGTCCTAGCTGCCGATATCGTGGTGTTAACATTGGCGCAATCATGAGTCGTCGAGGCCCATCGTTATGAGTGTTCGGTGCACTGTGTATTCAGACACACTTGTACTCTGCCCAGCATTAAAGTCTGATATTAGTTCCGCCAAAGTTCGCCACCGGTCCTGCTTTACAAGTCTTCCCAGCCTACGCCGTCCGGCATCTGTAATGGGGGGTGGCTGCCCAACCCCAAGACATCTGGAGGTGATTTCACCTTGGACTCGCTACGTGGTGAAGACACTCACCGCAGCACTCCTCGAACACCTGACAAGTCCTGCCGTTTGCGAAATGGTGGTCCCGAGCCTGCGGGCTATCACAGTCTGCCCTCGCCCTCCCCACACGGACACCACGCTCACTCATACTACACGCAGCGTGCGTGTGCCTTGTGTGCCTTACTAGCGGTCATTCCCCGCCGAGTGACGGTGCTATCGCCCGGATGAGTTCATATTGACAGTAGGGCGGTGGTCATAATAGTCTGGTTGATCAATGTATGATGTATGCCTGATGTACTGAAGTCTTGATCTTCTTAGTACATTCTTCCCAGGCATTTTTTTCTTCTGTTAATTTTACAGTGAAGATGCACTGCCCAATCCATCGGTCTCGTCGTTCCTTGATAGTCCTCCACATCTATCTTTTCTCTCCTGTCTTGTTAAAGACTTTTCCATTGGTCACTCTCTCTGTTCATGAAGTCTCTAGCACTCTTTTCCAACGCCATGCCTCGAAAGCCTGTAATCTTTTCCCGTTCTGGCTCCCCTACTGTCCTAATCTCTATCACGTATGGCAACGCTCAAAACAAAAGTTTTTGCATATTGCTTCGTGGTGTTTAAACCAATACTTTTCTGTGTTAGTAGTTTCTTTTTCTTACTGAATGCTGTTTTATCTTGTGGAACTCTGCATTTATGATTGTTGCACACAACTTATAAAGTGATTTGACAAAACTTGTACCTCTATAGTTTTTACAATCTTTCCGGTGGCCATTCTTGGCACATATATTATTTCTGCTGTCTTCCATGACTGAGGTATTTCACTTGTCTGCCAGCATTGGTTATTTAAGTGTAACAGCTTGCTATGTAGCATCATGCCTTTATATTTTAATAGCTCTGCGTTTGTGTTATCAGTTCCAGTTGCTTTCTGTTTTTAATTTATTTTAGGGACCTCAGGAGCTTTTACATTGTAATGGAGTCAACTTCTGTATGTACTCCGTCTTCTTCTTCTTCTGATTGATCTTCTTCTTGTCTCTGACGGCACCCCAGGACTGCTGAACCTGTCGATCCATCTCTGTTACATCTATTCTTACTGTGTCTTTGTCACTCTTGTCCATGTGTATTAACATCTCACATGTAAAGTTCTGACTTCTGTGAACGCCATTCTCTGACAGAAATTCTTAAGCTAATTATTGCTTCTCTAGTTCGGCTCTTCTAGATCAAAATTTATATTAAATTAGATTACGATTAATTTTATTTGATATTCTGTTGTCAGTATCTTGGAGGCGTAGTTTAGCAAGCTTAGTGTGCGACAGTAGACGCACTTGTCAAACGTGGTTTTTGTAAGTTCTCGTATAAAGACTGATGTTTGGAAAATTTCCCTGCATCTCACTAATATAGGGAGGATACCATTATGAGAATAAGAAACCTAAAAAAAGATAAAAAGATCAGGACCAAAAATTTAAAAGAAGATCAAGATATAATTCTATTTAATAATCTCAAATCTGTTTTAAACTCTGCATCTACATCTATACTCTGAGAACCACTGTGAAGTGCATGGCAGAGGGCACACCCATTGTACCGGTTACTAGGGCTTTTTCCCGTTCTATTCACGTATGGAGGGCGGGAAGAATGATAGTTTAAATGCCTATGCGCGTACTGTAATTAATCTAATCTTGTTCTGACGGTCCCTATGGGAACGATGTGCAGGGTGTTGTAATATATTCCTAGAGTCATAACTGCAAAGCCAGTTCTTGACACTTTGTCCGTAGACATTCTCTGGATATTTTCCGTCTGTCTTCAAGATTCTGCCGCTTCAGTTCTTTCGGCATCTCTTCGACTCTCGCCTGGTGCTCATAGAAACCTGAAACCATTCGTGCTGCCCTTCTCTGTATATGTTCAATGTCCCCTGCTAGTTCTGTTTGGTATGGGAATCGGGACCCACACACTTAATCAATATTCTTGGATGGGTCAGATGAGTGAAACCGAAAAATACTGCATACTCCTGAATGCCTTGGTACACGGGATTTACGATGTCATGTGAGAAAAGTGCATATTGCCTCTCACATGACGTATGTTTTCGAAGACCATGCTGGTTGTCATGGAGGAGATCGTCCTGTTTGAGGTACCTCACTATGTTTGAGCCAGAATGTGCTCTAAGATTCTACAACAAATGGATGTCAGGAATATTGAACGGAAATTTCGTGAATCACTTCTGTTACCCTTCTTGTAGACGAGTGTGGCCTGCGCTTTCTTCTAGCTACTGAGCACAGCTTTTTTTGTTCAGAGTCCGCCTCCTTAGTTGACTGGTCAGGGCGCCTGGCTACCATACAGCGGGTTCGGTTTCGATTCCCGGCCGGACTGGAAATTTTCTTTACTCGGGGACTGGATGTTGTGTTGTCCTCATCATGATTTCATCATCATCGACACATCGACACGCTAATACCCGAGCGCTACGTCAACTGAAAAATTTGCAACTTGGCAAACTCCGGGTGGGGGCTCCCAGTCATCAATGTCATACGATTATTTCATTTCTCTTCATTTCTTTCGAGGGATATACTATAGACTATAGTTAACAGAAAGGTAAACTCAGCCTCAAACTTTGATAGGAATTCCATCAGGCCCTCAGGTTTTGTTCACTTTTAAAGATTTCAACTGTTTCTCAATGCCATTGACGCTAATATCTATTTCACTTGTCTTTCCAGCGGTAAGAGAAACTGCGGCTACACTCTTGAGTTTTTCTTTGTAGAGGAACTTCTTAAAAGAGAGTTAGGCGTTTCTGCTTTTGCTTTGCTACTCTCAATTTCAGTTCCTGTCTTGTCCGTGAGAGTCTGGGTAATTAACTTTGGTACCATTAACAGCATCTTCTGTTATACCTCGGTGATAATGGGCTGTCACTGGCTGACTAGTACGATTGTCGTCTTCGAACTCAGTTTCTACGGCATCCTAAGTGAAGCCACTCCTTGAGTTGCAGATTTTTCCCCATTGTTGACACACATTTGTTGTGGTGGGGACTGGCTGCGTAGCGTTACTAATATTCTGGAATTCCTATTGTTTCCTGACACTGCGCTTGTCAGTTTCTCTTTTCTGCCTCATTTGCTCGAAGAGCTGAATTCCTTCCCAGACAATGCGACGCCATACTGGATTCTCAGTTACCAGTTTCAATCTAACCACTTTTCATGTTGTCTTTTTGATAAATCTTTGTATCGTTTCCGTGGTCTTCCTAGTTTTCTTCGACCATCCTTGACGTGGGAAAACATAATTTATTTTGGTAGGAGGGATTCAGGTGTACGAACAACGTGGCCAGTGCAATGGAGTTCAATGCTAGTAAAATTTACTTCTTCCAGAATACTGATGTTAGCGCTCCAATCTTGCCACTTCACCTTAGGAACCTTCTCAGGTAGCGCTGATGGTACATTTCCAGACATCTTACTTGCCTTCATGAAGTAGTCCATGCTCTGCACCCATATGTGAGAGAAGATATAACAGTAGTTTTGCATACATAGAGTTTGCCCTTAACGTTGATGTTATGATTGTCAAAGACCCTTACCCGAAGACGACCAAAAGCCGTACTGGCATATTTTAGGCGGTGTTGTATAGCAGGATCAATATTTGCATTTCTTAAACGATGGCCTCCAACGTAAGGTAAGTTTTCTATGTTCTGCAGGACTTTGCCTTAGAGTGTGATTCGTGGGGGTATGGTGATAGAGTTGGGTGCAGGTTGAGGTAGGCTCTGAATCTTCTGGATGTTAAGGCTTAGCCCAGTGCGCGTACATCCTTCATCAAACGTATTTAGGATCGCTTGTTGATTCTCTTCTGAGTTGGCAAGAACGACATTATCATCTGCATATTGATGATTGTAGTGGATACTTTAGTTTTGGTCTGTAGTCTACTGAGACTGAACGAGCTACCATCAGTCCTGTATTCTATTTCCTTGCGCTTTGGAAAGGTACCGTCGACTAAATGAAGTGTAGTTCCAACAAAAATTGGAAGCAAAGTGGGATTTATCAGACAACCTTGCTTCAAACCCATTTTGATTTCGAAATTCACTCCAGTGCTATTGTTGACAAGAAGCATGTCATTCGTGTTATCGTGCAGCAGTCGAACAATGTTAATCTACCTGACAGGATAGCCTGTTTTAGTTAAGATCTTCCGAAATGCATATCTTTTGACTGAGTCGAAGGCTCTGACAAGATCTACGAATGCCGTGTGCAGAGGATGTTGTTCTTCGCACTTTTCCCTCATTCGTCTGTGGTACTGCGATTAGGTCGAAATCTACACTGTGTTTTAGGCAAACAATCTTCAGCGAGAGGTATCAGGCGGCTGGATGGAATTAGAGCAAGTATTTTTCTAGCAGCAAATAGATTTCAGGATGTAACAGAGTACGAAGAGGTGTTCGCCCAGTCAGCATTCCGTAGCAGGTCGGAACCTGCGGCACACAATTGCAACCGCCGAGACCGGACATGCGTTAAGGAAGGAGGTAAGAGTCAAGGGGTTGGTGAAGGGAGGGAGGGGCGGGTAGTGGGAGGCGATCGGAGCGTGGGCGGGCGTTCCAGCTGTCGCAGCAACTGCAGCAGCTATTGGCCGGCAGCCTCTCTCCGCCTCTTGCTCCTGGTCGACCCAGTATTTTTCCACCGCTCTACTTCAGCGGCGCTACGGCCGAGTATGCGCTGTGTTGCACCCATTAACTGCATTAGCTAGACACTGGCAGTAAATAAAGCACTCTAGGATTTTGCTGATCATTTACACTCCTAGACAAAAAAAAAGGGAAGCACCAACAGGTAGAGGAGGAAACGAAACGAAACTTCATGGATTGAGAGGGTACGTTATGTTATTTTAGTGATTACACACTAGAGTCAAATTTTTTAAGAACTTAGCATTTTGAATCCACGTAACATTATTACGTAACACCGCTCTGGGCTGTATGTACACACTGATTCAGTTGGGAAGAGTTTCTAAAGCTCCTCTATCCTCTCCTGAGGCAAACTGGCCCACAGCACTGTAACTGATCCTTCCTACTCCAGGACGGAGATGTCAGAGCTGGTCCCGAACATTGTATTGGGGACAGTTCTGCGTATCTTGCTGGCCGCAGGAGTACCTCAATACCACGCACACATTTGATACAGACACATGCCATCAGTAGATGAGCATTATCGTGTCGAAAAATGACACTCCAATACTGGTGCATGAAAGATAACACTTGAACACGCAGGATGTCCGTGATGTACTGTTACGCTATCAGACTTCCCTCAGTCACAACCAGCTGTGACTGTACATCTACATCTACATTTATACTCCGCAAGCCACCCAACAGTGTGTGGCGGAGGGCACTTATCGTGCCACTGTCATTACCTCCCTTTCCTGTTCCACTCGCGTATGATTCGCAGGAAGAACGACTGCCGGAAAGCCTCTGTGCGCGCTCGAATCTCTCTAATTTTACATTCGTGATCTCCTCGGGAGGTATAAGTAGGGGGAAGTAATATATTCGATACTCATTTAGAAACGCACCCTCTCGAAACCTGGACAGCAAGCTACACCGCGATGCAGAGCGCCTCTCTTGCAGAGTCTGCCACTTGAGTTTGCTAAACATCTCCGTAACGCTATCACGCTTACCAAATAACCCTGTGACGAAACGCGCCGCTCTTCTTTGGATCTTCTCTATCTCCTCCGTCAACCCGACCTGGTACGGATTCCACACTGATGAGCAATACTCAAGTATAGGTCGAACGAGTGTTTTGTAAGCCACCTCCTTTGTTGATGGACTACATATTCTAAGGACTCTCCCAATGAATCTCAACCTGGTACCCGCCTTACCAACAATTAATTTTATATGATCATTCCACTTCAAATCGTTCCCTACGCATACTCCCAGATATTTTACAGAAGTAATTGCTACTAGTGTTTGTTGCGCTATCATATAATCATACAATAAAGGATCCTTCTTTCTATGTATTCGCAATACATTACATTTATCTGTGTTAACGGTCAGTTGTCACTCCCTGCACCAAGTGCCTATCCGCTGCAGACCTTCCTGTATTTCGCTGCAGTTTTCTAATGCTGCAACTTCTCTGTATACTACAGCATCATCCGCGAAAAGCCGCATGGAACTTCCGACACTATCTACCATGTCATTTATGTATATTGTGAAAAGCAATGGTCCCATAACACTCCCCTGTGGTACGCCAGAGGTTACTTTAACGTCTGTAGACGTCTCTCTATTGAGAACAACATTCTGTTAGCCATGCAGCTGGTCTGATATTCCGTAGGCTCTTACTCTGCTTATCACCATGACGCTGGGAGTACCACTGCTGTGCCTCTCTAAAACATTGTAAGAATGGGACCTCGCTTCAGGTTGCTGTCATACTTGTCCACGATGATCATCCCAGGTAGTGCAGAATGCGAGTGATCGCTGAACACAATGTGACGACATTAATCAGCAGCCAATGTTTGTCGGTCACTGCACCACTTCAAATACAGCCGTTTGTGTTGTGTTAACAGCAGCCAGTGGGTGGGATGTTAATTCTCTTCTCCGGTGCTGCTAGTCTCCGACCAAAGGCGCGGGATGGGTCTACTACTTGCTCCCGGTATGGCAGGTGCAGGTGTGGCTCGATTACGATTTACTTGGTCCACAAATAGCTATCCTCTCCTGTGGTAGTCAGGTGAGGTCAAAAGGAACCTTGCCGACGAGTATCCCGGCCATCATGTTCGCAGACCAACTTAAGGCCACTGTCACATCTGAATGCCCCACAAATCTGAATATTGCACTATACGACCTGACGGCCAAATGGAGGCCCACAATTACACACATCAAAAAAAGTTTTGCATCACCTCTGTTCCGAGAGTTCCGGAACCTGTACAGAAAATTGGAATAGAGATCAACATTAACATCTTTTCCGCCCTTTTTATTGCTCATGAAAACCACACATTGCATGTTGTACCACCCTACAGCGAGACCTTCAGAGGTGGTGGTCCAGATTGCTATACACACCTGTACCTCTAATACCCAGTAGCACGTCCTCTTGCACTGATGCAAGCCTGTATTCGTCGTGGCATACTATCCACAAGTTCATCAAGGCACTGTCGGTCCAGAGTGTCCCACTCCTCAACGGCGATTCGGCATAGTTCCCTCAGAGTGGTTGGTGAGTCACGTCGTCCGTTAACAGCCCTTTTCAGTCTATCTCAGGCATGTTCGATGGGGTTCATGTCTGGAGAACTGTCCACTCTAGACGAGCGATGTCGTTATCTTGAAGGAACTCACAAGACGTGCACGATGGGGGCGCGAATTGTCATCCACGAAGGCGAATGCCTCGCCAACATGCTGCCGATATGGTAGCCCTACTGGTCGCAGGATGGCATTCACGTTTCGTACAGCCGTTACGGCGCCTTCCGTGACAACCATCGGCGTACGTCGGCCCCACATCATTCCACCCCAAAACAGCAGGGAACCTCCATCTTGCTGCACTCGCTGGACAGTGTGTCTAAGGCGTTCAGCCTGACCGGGTTGCCTCCAACCACGTCTCCGACGGTTGTCTGGTTGGAGGCATATGCGACACTCATCGGTGAAGAGAACGTGATGCCAATTCTGAGCGGTCCATTCGGCATGTTGTTGGGCTTATCTGTACCGCGCTGCATGGTGCCGTAGTTGCAAAGATGGACCTCGCCATGGACGTTGGGAGTGAAGTTGCGCATCATGACCCTATTGCACATATTTTGAGTTGTAACACGACGTCCTGTGGCTGCACGAAAAGCATTATTCAACACGGTGGCGTTGCTGTCAGGGTTCCTCCGGGTCATAATCAGTAGGTAGCGGTCGTCCACTAAAGTAGTAGCCCTTGGGCGGCCTGAGCGAGGTATGTCATCGACAGTTCCTGTCTCTCTGTATCTCCTCCATGTCCGAAAAACATCGCTTTGGTTCACTCCAAGACGCCTGTGACACTTCCCTTGTTGAGAGCCCTTCCTGGCACAAAGTAACAATGCGGACGTGATCGAACAGCGGTATTGACCGTCTAAGCACGGTTGAACTACATACAACACGAGCCATGTACCTCCTTCCTGGTGGAATGACTGGAACTGATCGGCTGTCGGACCCCACACCTAACAGGCGCTGCTCGTGCATGGTTGTTTACATCTTCGGGCGGGTTTAGTGACATCTCTGAACAGTCAAAGGAACTGTGTCTGTGATACAATATCCAAGGTCAACGTCTATCTCCAAGAGTTTTGGGAACCGGGGTGACGCAAAACATTTTTGATGAGTGTAGATCCTTTACAAACACTATCAGATGATAGTGAATCTGACACTGTTGCCCCATCTTACGTACCCTAGGAGGATGGTAACAACGCTTAACATGAACAACATTAATGCGCTCTGGTGGCCGCTCTACTTGACAGAGATGCCAGAGAATTGCAAATCTAACTATTTACATATCCACTAATGGTGTGTAAGTGTACGAAGTCCTCTGGGTGTTGCGCTTTCTTTTTTCAAGCAGTATATTTTGCTTTTGTTCACTATGTTGACCTCCAACGATCCACGGACTTTGCTGTGGTAGAGTGGCTAGACGTGTCTCAACGAAACAGACAGTCTTACCGTAGGTGCAACCACTTCGGAGGGATCCCTGCGGAGGCACCAGACTAACAAGTGGTTCCTGAAGAGGGTCAGCTGCTGTTTTTTGCTTTTTTCTTTTGTAACTGCAGCAGCAACAGTTTGGACTTGCAACTTTGGCCATCTTGGCATTACCTTGCTGCTGTGAGCATCTGAAAGCAAGGGAAAGTACAGCTGTTCTACCTAGAAAAAGTTTTTGACAATGTTAACTGGGATACAGCCTTCGAAATTCCTAACTTTGCAGAGATAATTCGGAAGCGAAACATTATTTACTGCCGGTATAGAAACCAGACTGCAGTTGCAAGAGTCTAAGGACATGAAAGGGAGACCGCAGTTGAGAAGGCATTGAGACAAGATTTTACCCTATCCTCACAGCTTTAATTCCGCCAGTACCTCGTCTCCTTCCTTCCAAACTTCACAGAAGCTCTTCTGCGAACCTTGTAGAACAGCAAGGCAAAGGTCCCGAGTTCGAGTCTCTGTCCGGAACACAGTTTTAATATGCCATATCAGCGCACACTTCGCTGCAGAGTGAAAATCCCATTCTGGAACCGCATACGTTTTGCCATGGAGGCATCGACCGTCTTATCTCACAGTGGGAAAAATGCGTTGTTATGGCGATTATTTTTGAAATAATAAACAGTTTATTTACCTTTTTCGATCTGTGTTGTTTTCATTTGACTGCCCTTTATGTGCAGGGTCTAACAGGTATAAGTGCAGTTACTTTTATATGTTGTACCTTAATGTGTGTGCGTGTCAGTGTGTTGGCTGTTTTTCTCTGCGTCTAACAGTCTTCCTGCAAGAATGTCACATAATTCACTGCCTGAAGTTTTCTGAACATTTGTAACTGTACCCATTTCATTGGTCCCATTGGATTAGGGAAGGTTGGGGGCAGGAAGTCGGCCGTGCCCTTTCAAAGCAACCATCCTGGCATTTCCCTGAAGCGATTTAGGGAAATGACAGAAAATCTAAATCAGGATGGCCTCCCGAATGCGAGTCCAGTGTGCTAGCCACTACGCCACCCTGCTCGGTAACTGTACCACTAAGTGGACTAATACTGTGAGCACAGACCAACCGTTTTGCGTACACGTGTCCACACTTCACCAACTGACCTGCTGCTCAAGGGAAAATAAGCATTAATGGCTTTCTTTTGCCACATGTACTTAGAGATACTAACCAAGCTGAAAACATATTATTTCCAGCAGCTGTAATTATTAGTCTGTAAATGACGTAAGTACTAATATAGTGTTGTTCAGCATACCGTCGTCACTCACCAATAGAAATATCTGCTCTGATACCTGTTACGTCCTGTATAACGCGTCACAACACACGCTGGATCTATCTGCAGTCTACTATAGATCGCTATCAACACTTTTTCACGTTCTGGTGAAAAGTCTACAGACACCAGTTAGTGGAATTAATATGGGGGCGTCCACCCTTCGTCTTTATGACGGCTTGAACTGTGCTGGGGAGACATTCAATAGCCTCATAATTCTTGAAGAGTGATCACCAATGCAAGGGTTGATTAGAATTGCAACATTAAACTGTATATCTGTTCTGATACCTGTTACGTCCTGTATAACGCGTCACAACACACGCTGGATCTATCTGCAGTCTACTATAGATCGCTATCAACACTTTTTCACGTTCTGGTGAAAAGTCTACAGACACCAGTTAGTGGAATTAATATGGGGGCGTCCACCCTTCGTCTTTATGACGGCTTGAACTGTGCTGGGGAGACATTCAATAGCCTCATAATTCTTGAAGAGTGATCACCAATGCAAGGGTTGATTAGAATTGCAACATTAAACTGTATATCTGCTCTGATACCTGTTACGTCCTGTATAACGCGTCACAACACACGCTGGATCTATCTGCAGTCTACTATAGATCGCTATCAACACTTTTTCACGTTCTGGTGAAAAGTCTACAGACACCAGTTAGTGGAATTAATATGGGGGCGTCCACCCTTCGTCTTTATGACGGCTTGAACTGTGCTGGGGAGACATTCAATAGCCTCATAATTCTTGAAGAGTGATCACCAATGCAAGGGTTGATTAGAATTGCAACATTAAACTGTATATCTGCTCTGATACCTGTTACGTCCTGTATAACGCGTCACAACACACGCTGGATCTATCTGCAGTCTACTATAGATCGCTATCAACACTTTTTCACGTTCTGGCTAAAAGTCTACAGACACCAGTTAGTGGAATTAATATGGGGGCGTCCACCCTTCGTCTTTATGACGGCTTGAACTGTGCTGGGGAGACATTCAATAGCCTCATAATTCTTGAAGAGTGATCACCAATGCAAGGGTTGATTAGAATTGCAACATTAAACTGTATATCTGCTCTGATACCTGTTACGTCCTGTATAACGCGTCACAACACACGCTGGATCTATCTGCAGTCTACTATAGATCGCTATCAACACTTTTTCACGTTCTGGTGAAAAGTCTACAGACACCAGTTAGTGGAATTAATATGGGGGCGTCCACCCTTCGTCTTTATGACGGCTTGAACTGTGCTGGGGAGACATTCAATAGCCTCATAATTCTTGAAGAGTGATCACCAATGCAAGGGTTGATTAGAATTGCAACATTAAACTGTATATCTGCTCTGATACCTGTTACGTCCTGTATAACGCGTCACAACACACGCTGGATCTATCTGCAGTCTACTATAGATCGCTATCAACACTTTTTCACGTTCTGGCTAAAAGTCTACAGACACCAGTTAGTGGAATTAATATGGGGGCGTCCACCCTTCGTCTTTATGACGGCTTGAACTGTGCTGGGGAGACATTCAATAGCCTCATAATTCTTGAAGAGTGATCACCAATGCAAGGGTTGATTAGAATTGCAACATTAAACTGTATATCTGCTCTGATACCTGTTACGTCCTGTATAACGCGTCACAACACACGCTGGATCTATCTGCAGTCTACTATAGATCGCTATCAACACTTTTTCACGTTCTGGTGAAAAGTCTACAGACACCAGTTAGTGGAATTAATATGGGGGCGTCCACCCTTCGTCTTTATGACGGCTTGAACTGTGCTGGGGAGACATTCAATAGCCTCATAATTCTTGAAGAGTGATCACCAATGCAAGGGTTGATTAGAATTGCAACATTAAACTGTATATCTGCTCTGATACCTGTTACGTCCTGTATAACGCGTCACAACACACGCTGGATCTATCTGCAGTCTACTATAGATCGCTATCAACACTTTTTCACGTTCTGGTGAAAAGTCTACAGACACCAGTTAGTGGAATTAATATGGGGGCGTCCACCCTTCGTCTTTATGACGGCTTGAACTGTGCTGGGGAGACATTCAATAGCCTCATAATTCTTGAAGAGTGATCACCAATGCAAGGGTTGATTAGAATTGCAACATTAAACTGTATATCTGCTCTGATACCTGTTACGTCCTGTTTAACGCGTCACAACACACGCTGGATCTATCTGCAGTCTACTATAGATCGCTATCAACACTTTTTCACGTTCTGGTGAAAAGTCTACAGACACCAGTTAGTGGAATTAATATGGGGGCGTCCACCCTTCGTCTTTATGACGGCTTGAACTGTGCTGGGGAGACATTCAATAGCCTCATAATTCTTGAAGAGTGATCACCAATGCAAGGGTTGATTAGAATTGCAACATTAAACTGTATATCTGCTCTGATACCTGTTACGTCCTGTATAACGCGTCACAACACACGCTGGATCTATCTGCAGTCTACTATAGATCGCTATCAACACTTTTTCACGTTCTGGCGAAAAGTCTACAGACACCAGTTAGTGGAATTAATATGGGGGCGTCCACCCTTCGTCTTTATGACGGCTTGAACTGTGCTGGGGAGACATTCAATAGCCTCATAATTCTTGAAGAGTGATCACCAATGCAAGGGTTGATTAGAATTGCAACATTAAACTGTATATCTGCTCTGATACCTGTTACGTCCTGTATAACGCGTCACAACACACGCTGGATCTATCTGCAGTCTACTATAGATCGCTATCAACACTTTTTCACGTTCTGGTGAAAAGTCTACAGACACCAGTTAGTGGAATTAATATGGGGGCGTCCACCCTTCGTCTTTATGACGGCTTGAACTGTGCTGGGGAGACATTCAATAGCCTCATAATTCTTGAAGAGTGATCACCAATGCAAGGGTTGATTAGAATTGCAACATTAAACTGTATATCTGCTCTGATACCTGTTACGTCCTGTATAATGCGTCACAACACACGCTGGATCTATCTGCAGTCTACTATAGATCGCTATCAACACTTTTTCACGTTCTGGTGAAAAGTCTACAGACACCAGTTAGTGGAATTAATATGGGGGCGTCCACCCTTCGTCTTTATGACGGCTTGAACTGTGCTGGGGAGACATTCAATAGCCTCATAATTCTTGAAGAGTGATCACCAATGCAAGGGTTGATTAGAATTGCAACATTAAACTGTATATCTGCTCTGATACCTGTTACGTCCTGTATAACGCGTCACAACACACGCTGGATCTATCTGCAGTCTACTATAGATCGCTATCAACACTTTTTCACGTTCTGGTGAAAAGTCTACAGACACCAGTTAGTGGAATTAATATGGGGGCGTCCACCCTTCGTCTTTATGACGGCTTGAACTGTGCTGGGGAGACATTCAATAGCCTCATAATTCTTGAAGAGTGATCACCAATGCAAGGGTTGATTAGAATTGCAACATTAAACTGTATATCTGCTCTGATACCTGTTACGTCCTGTATAACGCGTCACAACACACGCTGGATCTATCTGCAGTCTACTATAGATCGCTATCAACACTTTTTCACGTTCTGGTGAAAAGTCTACAGACACCGGTTAGTGGAATTAATATGGGGGCGTCCACCCTTCGTCTTTATGACGGCTTGAACTGTGCTGGGGAGACATTCAATAGCCTCATAATTCTTGAAGAGTGATCACCAATGCAAGGGTTGATTAGAATTGCAACATTAAACTGTATATCTGCTCTGATACCTGTTACGTCCTGTATAACGCGTCACAACACACGCTGGATCTATCTGCAGTCTACTATAGATCGCTATCAACACTTTTTCACGTTCTGGCGAAAAGTCTACAGACACCAGTTAGTGGAATTAATATGGGGGCGTCCACCCTTCGTCTTTATGACGGCTTGAACTGTGCTGGGGAGACATTCAATAGCCTCATAATTCTTGAAGAGTGATCACCAATGCAAGGGTTGATTAGAATTGCAACATTAAACTGTATATCTGCTCTGATACCTGTTACGTCCTGTATAACGCGTCACAACACACGCTGGATCTATCTGCAGTCTACTATAGATCGCTATCAACACTTTTTCACGTTCTGGTGAAAAGTCTACAGACACCAGTTAGTGGAATTAATATGGGGGCGTCCACCCTTCGTCTTTATGACGGCTTGAACTGTGCTGGGGAGACATTCAATAGCCTCATAATTCTTGAAGAGTGATCACCAATGCAAGGGTTGATTAGAATTGCAACATTAAACTGTATATCTGCTCTGATACCTGTTACGTCCTGTATAACGCGTCACAACACACGCTGGATCTATCTGCAGTCTACTATAGATCGCTATCAACACTTTTTCACGTTCTGGTGAAAAGTCTACAGACACCAGTTAGTGGAATTAACATGGGGGCGTCCACCCTTCGTCTTTATGACGGCTTGAACTGTGCTGGGGAGACATTCAATAGCCTCATAATTCTTGAAGAGTGATCACCAATGCAAGGGTTGATTAGAATTGCAACATTAAACTGTATATCTGCTCTGATACCTGTTACGTCCTGTATAACGCGTCACAACACACGCTGGATCTATCTGCAGTCTACTATAGATCGCTATCAACACTTTTTCACGTTCTGGTGAAAAGTCTACAGACACCAGTTAGTGGAATTAATATGGGGGCGTCCACCCTTCGTCTTTATGACGGCTTGAACTGTGCTGGGGAGACATTCAATAGCCTCATAATTCTTGAAGAGTGATCACCAATGCAAGGGTTGATTAGAATTGCAACATTAAACTGTATATCTGCTCTGATACCTGTTACGTCCTGTATAACGCGTCACAACACACGCTGGATCTATCTGCAGTCTACTATAGATCGCTATCAACACTTTTTCACGTTCTGGTGAAAAGTCTACAGACACCAGTTAGTGGAATTAATATGGGGGCGTCCACCCTTCGTCTTTATGACGGCTTGAACTGTGCTGGGGAGACATTCAATAGCCTCATAATTCTTGGAGAGTGATCACCAATGCAAGGGTTGATTAGAATTGCAACATTAAACTGTATATCTGCTCTGATACCTGTTACGTCCTGTATAACGCGTCACAACACACGCTGGATCTATCTGCAGTCTACTATAGATCGCTATCAACACTTTTTCACGTTCTGGTGAAAAGTCTACAGACACCAGTTAGTGGAATTAATATGGGGGCGTCCACCCTTCGTCTTTATGACGGCTTGAACTGTGCTGGGGAGACATTCAATAGCCTCATAATTCTTGAAGAGTGATCACCAATGCAAGGGTTGATTAGAATTGCAACATTAAACTGTATATCTGCTCTGATACCTGTTACGTCCTGTATAACGCGTCACAACACACGCTGGATCTATCTGCAGTCTACTATAGATCGCTATCAACACTTTTTCACGTTCTGGTGAAAAGTCTACAGACACCAGTTAGTGGAATTAATATGGGGGCGTCCACCCTTCGTCTTTATGACGGCTTGAACTGTGCTGGGGAGACATTGAATAGCCTCATAATTCTTGAAGAGTGATCACCAATGCAAGGGTTGATTAGAAATGCAACATTAAACTGTGTACTGCAATGTTCGTGGCAAGGGTACAGTTTAATCTGCGAAATTTAACAAAACTGTCCTGTTCAACCAATCTGACTGCGAGAAAAAAATGAAATATAAATAACTACCAAAAATGCCTTGTCTGAATAGTATATCACTGTTGAAATGTTAATTGTATCACACGTAAATTATAAATGGCCTACCTGTTTTCGCAGTGAAGAAATTCTATGCTGTTGCTATCTCCAAACTACTGCAGCTGCTGCTGCTATGCTAGTTAAAAAATAAAAATTCAAGCTACTGGCAACGCGATGTGCAATGTATGCTTTAAACTATAGAGACATCCACAAAACTTCTGTGCTAACAAATCTCATTAGTGCAGTGATCAGTGTAAATTAAAGTTCTGTTACTAAGTAACTTGGGAAAGCAAATTTATACACGTGAAACTTGAAATAAAGAGAGGAAATACAATAAAGTAACTGTATTAACAAAACCTTACATCACTAAGACAAAATATTTTAACACTTGAAATATTAAAAATTCGCTTTATTTGTTGCAAAAAACCTGAAAAAATTCTCTTTAATTTCTTACAAACACTTACACTATCCATCTTTGAAGAGAAATCAGTAAATCACACATTGTTACGTTATCATAAAAATCTCCAATTCTAGATCCCTGACCAAATTAATTACTACGCTTCGATGTCTCGGCAAATGCGCTGTTACAGTATCTTTTGAAGTCTTCTGAATGAATTACAAAATATCTTTCAATAAACGAAAGAAATATAAGAAAATTGTTGCCAGCACACAGCACGGCCTAAACACATCTTACTCCATCACAAGATATAAATCGACTCTCTCTCTCTCTCTCTCTCTCTCTCTCTCTCTCTCTCTTTCTCTCTCGCTTCGAGACTGCACTCCATTCGCAAGTAAGGTTCTACTAATAGTCTCTCGCAGCGCAACCTCTTTGGCAGAGATGTTGCCCTCTGTTACTCAGATGCTATTAAAGCTGTACTGCTCCGCGTGCATCCAAAAAACTACACAAAATACAATTTTCTGTGTAGAACAAAACCCTTACAATATGATGATAGTAGCGGCCCACGCATTCGCCAAACCCAAACCCTTCCATCGAATTCATCACTCCAGATCACTGGTTTCCAGTCATCGCTGCCGAGCGGCAACGCTCTGTACAAAACCAGAGCGCCATTTAGCATTGAGTACAGAAATGTGTAGCTTATGAGAAGTTGTTCGACCATTGTACGCCATTAAGCCTCTGCAAAGAGTCACTGTGCTGCTTGAACTCCTGGTAGCAGTTTGGAATCCGTGACTGAGTTCATCCGCCGATTTCATGTGATTCTGTACAACCACCCTCCACAATGCTGTCCGTCTGCCTAGTCTTTGTTTAGTTGTGGCTGTTCCTTCGCGTTTCCATTTTACAGCCACATGATCAACAGACGACCTGGGCACCTACAGAAGGGCTGAAATGTCCCTGATGAATTTGTTACTCGAGTGACATCCAATGAATCTAGAACAACTGCCAAAGTGACTAACTTAGAAGTAAATATCCTCCTTGTAGTGAAACATCTTAAATCACTTAATAAAAGCAAGGCTTCCGGTCCAGATTGCATACCAGTCAGGTTCCTTTCAGAGTTCACTGATACAATAGCTCTATATGTAACCACAATAAACAAACTCTCGCTCATCGAAAGATCTGTACCCAAAGAATGGAAAGTTGCGCAAGTCACACCAATACCCAAGAAAGAAAACAGGAGTATTCCGCTGAATTACCGGCCCATATCGCTAACATCGATTTGCAGTAGGGTCCTGGAACATGTTCTCTGTTCGAACATAATGAATTATCTCGAAGAAAACGATTTATTGACTAATAGCCAGCACGGATTCAGGAAAAATCGTTCTTGTGAAACACAGCTAGTTCTCTATTCTCGCCGGCCGGTGTGGCCGTGCGGTTCTAGGCGCTTCAGTCTGGAACCGCGTGACCGCTACGGTCGCAGGTGCGAATCCTGCCTCGGGTATTGATGTGTGTGATGTCTTAGGTTAGTTAGGTTTAAGTAGTTCTAAGTTCTAGGGAACTGATGACCACAGATGTTAAGTCCCACAGTCCTCAGAGCCATTTGAACCATCTCTATTCTCACAAGTAATGATTACGTATTTTTAGATTTCCAGAAGACTTTTGACACAGTTTCTCGCAAGCATCGTCTAATCAAATGGAGTGTCTATGGAGTATAGTCTCAGTTTTGACACAAGGTACGTGAGTTCCTGTAAGTAGGTCACAGTTCGTAGCAAGTGGCGAAAAGTCATCGAATAAAACAGACGTAATATCTGGCGTTCCCCAAGGAAGTGTTATAGGCCCTGTGCTGTTCCTGATCTACATAAACGACGTAGTAGACAATCTGAGCAGCCCTCTTAGACTGTTTGCAGATTATGCTGTCAGTTACCATCTTGTAAAGTCATCAGATGGCCAACACCAGTTACGAAATGATTTACACAAAATATATGTGTGGTGAAAAAAGTGACAATTGACTCTAAACAATGAAAAGTATGAAGTTATACACCTGAGTACTACATGTAAGTAAGGCATTCGACGCAGACTCGGGAGAAAAGGGTTTCATATCCCTCTCCAGTCACTCACAGGGTTTTTGCGGTTTTCCTAAGCTGATTAAGGCTAATGTCGGAATGATTCCTTTGAAAAGGACGCAGCCGATTTCATTCCCGCCCTTGTCCTGTCCGAATATATGCTCCATCATTTATGCCCTCGTAATCGACGGGACGTAGACTAGGAACGGTTGTCGCTGAAACAACCGGTTTTCGGTTATACCAGTGTTTTTCATCTCCAATTTAACCTGTCTGTTGAGATCGCTCAAAATAACCGGGTCCTGAAATAGTTTTTTGGCTTTTTATCGATATGATTTCCAGCATTAAATGTAATCACCGAGCAAACACTGAAAAATTCTAAGCCTCCCTCAGACGTCTGTATCATGCGTTTCAAGATATGTAGAACCAAAATCAATTAAAATAGGTAAATTAAGGAAAACCCCGTTAGTCTACCGTCTCTGCCTTTCTTGAAGGGTAATTAGGGGTTGAATACTACAAAAAAATCACCAGATATTAATTTTTTGCAAGTCTGCTCAAAAAATCATGTTGTAATCAAGAAAGGTTACAAGCAGATAAAATCATTTTATGTAGACACAGGCAGTAGATCAGCTATTTTCTTTTTTATTCTCAACTGTTATTTTGAAAAGTTAAGTTTTTAATTCATTATTTATACCTTAATTTCCTTTCTCTTTTTCATTTCACAGAGATATCACACAAATAAAATTCCTTTGCGTAAAATTTGTTGCATTCTTTTTCTTCAATTATTTCGAATGAAAAATCTGTTTTGGAGGCAATACACATTTATTCACTTTTTTAACAGGAATTTGAGTAAAACTGATGTTTTGTTAGCAAAATAAAAAAGGCAGTTCAAAAAAGATTCAAATAAACATTAACTAGTAGACAAAACAGAATATATTCGTTGTATAATGTGCTGATCTGTGAGTCGACTCCTTTCATCAGAAACACTATTATTCAAAAATGACTTTAATCATTTAGAAGCACAGAAGTTCCTAACAGCGATAAATACTGTTGGGCTACAAATGACAGGCCTGGCATTCACCTTCTACTCTGCTCCCAAAAAAAAAGGAAATGATCGCTCCTTATTGGTGGTGTAGGACAACAGGTACATGTATTGCCTCAGAAATGGTGTACCGATTCTCATGTCATGTGTGTGTTGTTCGTTTTTATGTGTGGGCATAGCTAATAAAATAGCACTAATCATTTTTCCCATTTTCTGTCATATCCAAACATCTCAAAGCAATGGTAATTTTACGAACCAGATTTACTCGTTTTAAAAAAGTTTTATTTAAAACCAAAAGTTCTAGATCTCTACTATGACAAATTGACATACCTATTCTTTTACCTGCTTAAATAAAAAATTAAAAAACTGTTATAACAGAGACCAAACAAAATCGAAAAATACTGTCTATTAGAATTAAAATGACGGTATCAGTTTTAACTGGTCGGTTTGCCCATCGCTAACCCTAACCTTCCCTCATTTCCTCCTTGACTGGTAAGTTAAGTACTCCAGCTCGAACGGCTGAAAGTGAATAAAGATTATCCTAAAATATGGAATATTTGTCCCATCACACATCAAGATCATTTGATGAGTGACACGTCAAATGCTCTAAATGCCAAATCTCACATTTGTCAAGAGAGTCAAAAAACAATGTATCTCATTTTGTAGGTAACACATTTGTATTTTTTTCCTTTTTTGGAAATTTGTGGTAACGTCTTGTGGGACCAAACTGCTGAGCTCATCGGTCCATAAGCTTACTCACTACTTAAGTTAACTTAAACTAACTTAAGCTAAGGACAACACACACACCCATGCCCAAGGAGGACTCGAACCTCCTAAGGGGGAAGCCGCGCGGGCCGTGACAAGGCGCCTGAGACCGCGCGGATACCACGCGGCAACATATTTGTATCTAAATAACTGAGACGCTATTCTGATGCTACATAATTATGCTGATCGCTGCAAAAAATTATGAGACAAATCAGAAAATGAATAATTTATTAGGAATATTCTAAGGGCTGTACCAGGTAACTGAATTATTATGATAACAAGTGTCAGAAAGTTTTTGATTCGAGTGCCACTAATACTGAGACACTACGTTTGATTTGTAATGATTCGAGTACAGAAATAAACCAGTAATGCTTTAATTAGTAGAACTGCAGATAACAAAACTCATTTCTCATATCTTTTAAATTTCACATAAGAGAATAACAAAATTAATTGCAAGAAAATAAATCTTTCACTACTGTCTTCTGTTTCTTATCCAACTCAGTTCTTGAGTTCAGCAAACAGCAAATTCTCTGCGCTGTTGAAGAAAAGACAACATCGCCAACACGTCTTTCTGTTTCGCAAATGATAAACACTGCTGTATTTCAGATAAAGTATGGCATGGCGTACATCAACCATGGTCTTTCCTCTTTTGAATACATTGGCATTTTTCCGTTCTTGTGTTTCAGGTTTCATCAACCATGGTCTTTCCTCTTTTGAATACATTGGCATTTTTCCGTTCTTGTGTTTCAGGTTAAGAATTTTTAACAGCTGTTTGAGATGGATGACCAACAGATGACTAACAGATACTTTCAACATACCGCATCTGGAGATCTCGTAAGCCTGCATTGACAGCAGTGTTTCAGCAGCATTTTTAAAATCAAAGAAGTAAGTTGTATCCATTGTATGCATTGGATTCTCAGCTTTAACTGACTCAACAATGTTATGTATACCTTTCGGAACAAAAGCCTTGTATTTCTCTAACATAGCAAAATCACTATCGCAGAACAAAAGATGTACCCACTCGCCAAAAACTTGCGTGTTATCTCCCCAAGCCACCCAGTGATAAATAAATGGAGGCGACCCTGATACATGGCACTTGGAACTGCAGAGCGAAGTACTGCGTGACGCAAAGATCATGCGGCATCTAGTAACGAATATTTGATACATTTTCCTCGTGATCTGACACTTGGAACAAGTCTAGCCGCATGCAACAGAGTAAGCCTACCGAGAATATAATCGCACAGAAAACGTGTTTTGTGAAAAATGGGACTTAAAAGGGGCCTTTACAAGCTTAATACTATTGAGCAGTAATATTGTGGAAATATATTGCGTAAAAGTGTTAGGACAAGACGGCACAATATTATTGCGTAATTAGAACTCTATGCCTCCATAATGGCAGCACTCGACGATATACATCTCACATCTATTGCGATTGTTGTCGCTACATGCTGCAAAAAGAAAACCACGTGGAAGGAAGTATTCATGTATCTATGGCGTCGCTGTATCAATTGTTTGCTGGCGACGCTGTATTAGTTGTTTGCATAACCGATAAATACGAAGTTTAGGCAGGAGCTGTCGTGTTTCGCATAATGTCACTCTTACACGGCACAATATATTTCGTAGTATATTGAACGAGCGTCAAATTCTTTAAAGCTCTGAAGTCACCTTCAGCACAGAGTGTCAAACCTTCTGGGTCAACCTGAAACAGGTGATAGTGGGTCTACAACCGATTATATTAAGATAGTCAGCCAATGGTCGAAAATGCATTTTTATTGTGTTTTGGACATACACAGCATACACCGCATAACAACAACGTCGCTCATAGTAATTGTTCAGTGCCACGACTGTCAATGTATTGCAACGGAGCATGCAGCTCCACCGCAGTCTCGAAAAAGATCCCGGGTGTCTGTTGTACACTGGAATAGGCAGCGGGTGATAAACGGCGTAACTCCTGACCACCAAACACACATACTGATCAGATTCTTGTCGGGTCTTCAGCCGGATCAAACTGTCATCTGACACAATAGTTTCGCAGTCCACTTAGCCGCCATCATCGGGTGAGAAAAGCTAAGCCGCTCTCGCCTATAACTGATTTATACCAGGGACGACGGATTCTTAATATGCAGCGAAAATACGTAAACGCATGCGCTGAGGTAAAATGCAGAAGCGCTTAATCGTTGCTGTTGCCCCTGGCCCAAGAAGAACTGCAGCGCTTCCAGTGCCGAATATTGTCCAAAAACGATATATCGTTAAAGATTATTACTCATGGGTGGCCGATTCAGATGCCGTCGTTTCTTCATATCTGATGAAACAGGATTCCAAGTTTTAATTAGTGGGTATCCATTATCAAGGTTAATGTTATAATCTGTTAGTTTGATTTCTAAAGACTCTTTTAAGAAACATTCCCAGTAACGCGAAGCGTTTGCAACCACTTGTGCCTCATAGCATTCTATGTCCTTCTGTAAGACAGTGCTCACCCAGCGCAGATTTGTCAGGCTGTAATAATCGCGTATGGCGTTGATGTTCAACACATCTGTCATTGACTGTACGAATAGCTTGGCCAATGTATATTTTACCGCACTCACGTGGTATTTTGTAGACGCCAGGCTTCCTCAAACCCAAATCTTCCCTAACAGAGCCAAGAAGTGCTCTAGACTCAGCTGGCGGACGGAATACACACGTTGGCGGTGGCGTGTTTGTTACTGTCATAAATAGTTTAATTTGTCGCGAAATTGAAGTAGATGCTTCCTGTGAGTTAGTATGGACAGAGGTCATTGTTGGCAACCGGAATAAAATACTAATTGGATCCTTTTACCGACCTCCCAATTCAGATGATACAGTTGCTGAAAGGTTCAAAGAAAACTTGAGTTTGATTTCAAACACATATCCGACTCATACAATAATAGTTGGTGGTGACTTTAATTTACCTTAGATATGTATGCGAAAATACATGTTTAATTCCGGAGGTACCCATAAAATATAATCCGAAATTGTGCTAAGCGCGTTCTCTGAAAATTATTTCGTTAGTTCATGAGCCCACGCGAATAGTAAACGGTTGTGAAAACACACTTGACCTCTTAGCAACAAATAATCCTGAGTTAATAACGAGCATCAAAACCGATTCAGGGATTAGTGAACACAGTGTTGTCGTAGTGAGATTGAATATTGTAATCCCCAAATCCTCCAAAAACAAGCGAAAAATATACCTATTCAAAAAAGCAGATAAAAATTCACTTGACGCCTTCCTGAGAGACAATCTCCACTCATTCCAAATTAATAATATAAGTGTAGACCAGATGTGGCTTAGATTCAAAGAAATACTATCGGCAGCAATTGATAGATTTATACCACATAAATTAACAAACGACGGAGCTGATCCTCTTTGGTACACAAAACGTGGTAGAACACTGTTGCAGAAACAACGAAACAAACATGCCAAATTTAATAGACGAAAAATCCCCAAGATTGGCGATCTTTTACAGAAGCTCGAAATTTAGAGCGGACTTCAATGCGAGATGCTTATAACAGTTTCCACAACGAAACCAAAGAGATTCTGGTCGTATGTGAAGTATGTTAGCGGCAAGAAACAATCATTGCCTTCTCTGCGGATTGCAATGGAGATATTATCGAATACAATGCTGCCAAAGCAGAGTTACTAAACACAGCCTTCCGAAATGCCTTCACAAAAGAAGACGAAGTAAATATTCCAGAATTCGAATCGAGAACAGCTGCCAACATGAGTAAGGTAGAAGTAAATATCCTCGGAGTAGTGAAGCAACTTAAATCACTTAATAAAAGCAAGTCTTCTGGTCCAGACTGTATACCAATTAGGTTCCTTTCAGAGTATGCTGATGCATTAGCACTATGCTCAACAATCATATACAACCGTTCGCTCGACGAAAGATCCGCACCCAAAGACTGAAAAGTTGCACAGGGCACACCAATATTCAAGAAAGGTAGTAGGAGTAATCCACTAAATTACAGGCCCATATCGTTAACATCGATTTCAGCAGGATTTTGGAACATATATTGTGTTCGAACATTATGAATTACCTCGAAGGAAATGGTTTGTTGACACACAGTCAACATGGGATTAGAAAACATCATTCTTGTGAAACACAACTAGCTCTTTATTCGCATGAAGTGTTGAGTGCTATTGACAAGGGATTTCAGATCGATTCCGTATTTCTGGATTTCCGGAAGGCTTTTGACACTGTACCAAATAAGCGGCTTGTAGTGAAATTGCGTGCTTATGGAATATCGTCTCAGTTATGTGACTGGATTCGTGATTTCCTGTCAGAGAGGTCACAGTTCGTAGTTTGACGGAAAGTCATCGAGTAAAACAGAAGTGATTTCTGGCGTTCCCCAAGGTAGTGTCATAGGCCCTTTGCTGTTCCCTATCTATATAAACGATTTGGGAGACAATCTGAGCAGCCGTCTTTGGTTGTTTGCAGACGCTGTCGTTTATCGACTAATAAAGTCATCAGAAGATCAAAACAAACTGCAAAACGATTTAGAAAAGATATCTGAATGGTGAGAAAAGTGGCAGTTGACCCTAAGTAACGAAAAGTGTGAGGCCATCCACATGAGTGATAAAAGGAACTCGCTAAACTTCGGTTACACGATAAATTCAACTAATACCTCGGTATTACAATTACAAACAACTTAAGTTGGGAGAAACACGTAGAAAATGATGTGGGGAAGGCTAACCAAAGACTGCGTTTTATTGGCAGGACACTTAGAAAATGAAATATACCAACTAAGGAGACTGCCTACACTACGCTTGTCCGTCCTCTTTTAGAATACTGCTGGGCGGTGTGGGATCCTTACCAGGTAGGACTGACGGAGTACATTGAAAAAGTTCAAAGAAAGGCAGCACGTATCGTATTATCGCGAAATATGGGAGAGAGTGTCACAGAAATGGTACAGGATTTGGGCTGGACATCATTAAAAGAAAGGTGTTTTTCGTTGCGAAGGAACCTTCTCACGAAATTCCAATCACCAATTTTCTCCTCCGAATGCGAAAATATTTTGTTGACACCGACTTACATAGGTGTTCATTCTTTCCGGGCGCTATACGAGATTGGAATAATTGAGAATTGTGAAGGTGGTTCGATGAACCCTCTGCTAGGCACTTAAATGTGATTTGCAGAGTATCCATGTAGATGTAGATGATTTCATGTTTCTTCAAAACTCTACCTGTATTGGCAGACACGTTCCCAGCATATGGACGGAACACCACAGAAATGTCTTCAGCTGGTTTAGGTAGTGGTCCAGACTCAAAAACACGTCGGATCCGTCTATATCCGTATACCCGTTATGATTAAACACATCCTTACAATGTTGCAGCTCTTATGGCAAATTCCCAGCATCCGAGAGAGAATACGCTCTTTTGACCAAGGTCCTTAAGACTCCTGTGCGTTAAACAGGTGGATGGCAGCTGGTAGCTTGTAAATACCTATCAATATGAATCGGTCTCCAATAAACTCTGTGTCTTAGAGTTCCGTCATCTTTTTTATAAACCAATACAGAAGTTGCTGCGTTGGATTACTTTCTTCTCTTGTTTGTAATCTATGTGCAAATGTGGAGTTTCAATTAAGTGATTAAAAGGACCATTAGGTCTGTCCTTCTCTGTATAGGTTCAGTACCTCCTACAGGTCTATTTTATATGAATATCACACATTTGAGCAGTATTGTAGGATCGGTCGCATGAGTCTTTTGTAAGAAAACTCTTTTGCAGACTGCATTTCCTCAGCAAACTACTAATGAACTGAAATCTAGCTTTACCAACGCCAGAACTTGGGTTTGTTCAATTTTCATACGCAGGTATTTGTATCGATTGACCGATTCCATTCGTGTTCGTCGATAGTGTGGTCATTATACTATGTTCTTACGTTTTGTGAAACGCAAAATTTTTACTTCTGAACATTTAAAGCAGGCTGCCAGTGTTTACATCATTTTGAAATCTTATCAAGATCTAACTGCTTTTTCAGACAGTACTTCACTAGAGATAACTAACTGTATCATCTGCGAAAATTCTGACGTTACTTGTAATATTGTCTCCAAAGTCATTAATATATAACATGGACAACGATGGTCCCAAAGCAACTTCCATAATATTGTCTGCAAGGTCATTAATATACTACATGAACAGCAAGGGTTCCAAAACACTTCCATGGGGTACACCTGAAGTTACTTCTACATTTGTCAATGAATTTCCATCCAAGCTGGAGTCCGTGTGGGATACAGTGGCCAGTGCGCAGTGACAATTTTCGTCCGAAGGGCTGGTCGGGTCCATTCGTTTGTTCAGAAGGGGAGGCCGACATTGTTTGCTTGTTCTCGGTCGGTTAGCGACGCGCTGCGCTGACAGAATGGAGACACACGCCCTCAGTCTTTCTCAAACAATTTTACGGAAACTATTGAGTAAAAAAAAATTATTTTTGCGTTACTTATAGCCTTATATGTCAGCTTCATGATGACATGCCCATAAATACGTTAATGTCCACAGTCATTGTGATATTTGCATTTAAGTAAGACACACTGTGCAAAATTCGAAGAAGTAGAGTCACGGGTCGTAGCACATTTGAAATGTATCGTCCACTGTTCAAAGTGCCGTCAATGCGAGCAAGAGGTGACCGAGTCGTGTAACCAATGGCAACCCATACCATCACGCCGGGTGATACGCCAGTATGGCGATGACGAATACACGCTTCCAATGTGCGTTCACCGCGATGTCGCCAAACACGGATGCGACCATCATGATGCTGTAAACAGAACCTGGATTCATCCGAAAAAAGGTCGTTTTGCCATTCGTGCACCCAGGTTCGTCGTTGAGTACACCATCGCAGACGCTCCTGACTGTGATGCAGCGTCAAGAGTAACCGCAGCCATGGTCTCCGAGCTGATAGTCCATGCTGCTGCAAACGTCATCGCACCCTTAGTGCAGATGGTTGTTGTCTGTCAAACGTCCCCATCTGTTGAATCAGGGATCGAGACATGGTTGCGCGATCCGTTACAGCCATGCGGATAAGATGCCTGTCATCTCGACTGCTAGTGATACGAGGCCGTTGGGACCCAGCACGGCGTTCCGTATTACCCTCCTCAAACCACCGAATCCATATTCTGCTAACAGTCATTGGATCTCGACCAACGCGAGCAGCAATGTCGCGATACGATAAACCGTAATCGCGATAGGCTACAATCCGACCTTTATCAAAGTCTGAAACGTGATGGTGCGCATTTCTCCTCCTTACACGAGGCATCACAACAACGTTTCACCAGGCAACGCCGGTCAACCGCTGTTTGTGTATGAGAAATCGGTTGGAAACTTCCCTCATGTCAGCACGTTGTAGGTGTCGCCACCGGCGCCAACCTGGTGTGACTGCTCTGAAAAGCTAATCATTTGCATATCACACCATCTTCTTCCTGTCGGTTAAATTTCGCGTCTGTAGCACGTCATCTTCGTGGTGTAGCAATTTTAATGGCCAATAGTGTACTTTAAGTATTGTGTAAGTCTAGGAACCGATGACCTAAGCAGTTTGGTCCCTTAGGAACCCACACACATTTGAACAATATTTGAAACCCAAGTTCAGTATTTTTGCTTTGTGTCAGTAACAGCCTTTACGTATGACCAGCATTTCTTCGAGTTTTGTGACAGTTCTCTCTGCTATCGTAGGAGCTAAAGGCTTCAAGCTTTGCTCCCTTAACAACCAAACGCATTTCAGTTAGCATCACTCTAGCTACAGCGCTATGCTCCGTTTTACACCTATACTATCTGATCGAACTTCACTGGGGACACTTCCAACCAGGTGTCTGTTCGTCTGGGGCGAAATGGCATCCCAGTTTTCCATAAGAGCCAAACCAAGAGAAGGTTGTGTTAGACTCTGGGGTCTGGAGTGAAGTGGCATTCTAGAACACGATAAAAGTATGCCACTGCCTTCGAGTCGGGACCTTGGGAAGCTAATCCATTTCAGGAATGTTATTGTCCATGAATTATTGCCTCACAGATGCTGCTTTATGACAGGGTCCATTGACATTCGATACAAACAATCATCGTCTCCGACTATTCCTCTATTGTATGCAGTACCACGTGTAGAAGTATGAAACCGGAATTTCCCTATAGATGGTACTAGCCACAGTGTAAGGCCCCTGAGACCGCGTCTGCAGCGTCGTCTGCTTTCTATAACGGCTGACGGCGAATGTCGACACGCAGTAACCCAAGTTCCATACATCGGTATCTGTTTCAAACCCGTAAACATGCCTAGTTTTGTGCCTACGAACTACGATTTGCGGCCAGCATTGGTTTCCCGTTATCATTTGAAGAAAACTGCTGCATAATCCCATCGAATGCTTTTCGAAGCTTTCGGTGAACATGCTCTTCGGAAAACGCAATGTATCGAGTGGTTCAAATATCCAAAAGTGGTGATTTTGAAGTGAGAAACGACGAGAGCGGGAAACCAACGAAAAAAGTTTGAAGACAACGAATTGTATGCCTTATTGGTTGCGAGATGATACTCAAACTCAACAGGAACTCGCGAAACAACTGAATGTGACGTAGATAGCCGTTCCTCTGCGGTTAAAAGCTATGGTAAAGGTACAGAAAGTGGGGAAAGTGGGTTCCGCATGAAATGAATGAAAGATAGCAGGCAAACCGAAAACCAATCGTGAAATGCTGCTCGCCAGATACAAAAGAAAGTCGTTTCTCCATCGAATAGTGACAGGTGATGAAAAATGGATACATTTTGAGACTCCTAAGCGTCTTAAATCATGGGTGAATCCAGGCAGACCGTCGACATGCAAATCGCTTTGGAAAGAAGACAATACTCTGTGTTTGGTGGGATCAGGAGGGTGTCATTTATTAAGAGCTGCTAAAACCTGTTGAAACCGTTAAAACTGATCGCTACCAACAGCGAATGATCGTTTTTGAGTCGAGCATTACGTGAAAAACTACCGGAATATGGAAAAAGGCAACACAAAGTCATATTGCTCCATGATAACGCCCCATCACATACAGGGAAACGATCGAGGCGTTCATTTGGGAAATACTAGGGCATGCGGCTTACTCTCCAGACTTGGCTCCGTCCGATCATCATGTATTTGCATCACTGGGACACTCTCTCGCTGAACAACACTTCAATCCGTATGAAAATGTACGAAAATGGTTCGCCGACTGGTTCGCTTCAGAAGAATAACTCTTTTTTTGGCGTGGCATTCATAGCGTGTCCGGAGAGATTGGAGAAATGTATAAATAGCAATGGAGATTTATTTTGAATAAAATATTGTTCATTAGTTTCAAACAGCAGACATGTAATTATTGCAACCAAATTCTGGTACACAATGCTGCAAAATCTTTCCGCATTTAGCGTTTTCTCAGGCGCAATAATGGGACCTAAGTAATGCTATATAATGTGTTCATATCTCTTCGCATTTAGCGTTTTCTTACGCGCAATAAGGGGACCACACACAGATCACGAAAAACTGTCCCAGATCGTAACATCACTACCTGCTTGCTTCACTGTTGGCACTACGCATAATGGCAGGTAACGTTGACCACGCATTGGCCAACCCAAACCTTCCCATCGGATTGCCGCAGGGTATCGCGAGCTTCATAATAGCAAATCACTCATTTTCAGTCATCCACTGTCCAATGGCGTTGCCCTTTGCACCACTATAAGCGCCGCTTAATACCGCCTACTGGAATGTTTAGCTAACAAGCAGCTGCTCACCACTGCACTCAATTGTTTTAACTCACTGCACAGAGTCATTGTGCTAGCTGGACTCCTGGAAGTCACCAATGATTCCTTCCGCTTATTTCATGCGATTTTTACAACTACCCACCGCAATGCTTGACGATCCCTGTCCGTCAGTATATACGTTCTTCCTGGTCCTTGCTTAGCGGTAGTTGTTCCTTCAAGTTTCCCCTTCACAACCACATAACCAACAGTAGACTTGGGCAGCTTTAGAAGGTTTGAAATGCCCCTGGTGGATTTGTTACTCGGGTGACATCCAGTGACTAGTCCACGTTCGAAGTCACTGAGCTTTCCCGACCAACTCATTCTGCTGTTACTGCTGCTCTACTGACGACAAAAAATTCCCCGCCTACTTTTATACTAGGGGTCCGCCTCTCAAGACATCTAGCTGTCAGTTTCGCATTACGTATGGGTGTCCTGATATACAGGGTGAAAAGTATTTAAACCGACAAACTCTGGGAGGTTGTTGGGGACATCAATACAAATATTTTTTCCCTAGTGTCATTTTTTCCTATGAGGATTACTTAAACCGGTGGAGGCCGTATTACGCTCTTCAGTTGTAGGCAACTGCTGTCCACCAGTGTAGTAGTGCAGTGTCTCTGTTTACTAATGGAGCGATACACCTGGAGTGAGTACACTGATATGGTTGGTGCGTACTACGTAGCGCACCACAATGGACGAGCTGCACAGCGGGTTTATCAACAACAATATCCTAATCGCCGTATCCCGCATCATACGACCTTTGCTGCTGTCTACCAGCGTCTGCATGAGACCGGGTCATTTATCAGATTACCTGCACAGGGGCGCCGTCGCACGGTAAGAACGCTGCAAATAGATGTAGCTGTCTTGCTGCATGTGGAGCGGGATCCTTCAATCAGCACTGGTGCAATTGCACGTAACATGAGGACGAATCAGACGAATGTAAGAACAGTTCTTCGAGAGCAGTTGTTACGTCCATTTCACTTACAACGTGTCCACAACCTGGAACCAGTTGATTATCCACTCAGAGCACAGTTTTCGCAGTGGTACCTGGAACAGTGTGAAATGCATCCTACATTTCCATCCTCTGTGTTGTTTACCGATGAACCAACGTTCGGGCGTGATAATGTCTTCAACATGCACAATTCGCATGTTTCAGTTACTAGCGCTCATCAAGTGCGGTTCTTCGTTAATGTGTGGGTCGGTCTTGTTGGGGACTGTTTAATTGGGCCGTATCTGCTACCTAGGCCATTAAATGGCAGGCACTATTACAATTTTCTCGCCAGAGCATTGCCGGAACTGCTGGAAGACGTCAAGCTCCCTACAAGAAAACGCATGTGGTTCCAACATGACAGGGCGCCGGCACATTTCATTCGTCCTGTGCGTCGATTCCCGGACTGACGGTTCCCAGAAACGTGAATTGGCAGAGGTGGTCCTCTACCACGGCCTGCTCGATCCCCAGATATGTCCCCTCTGGACTTCTTTGTGTTGGGAAAGATGAACGACCTTGTTTACGCAACTCCTGTTGCATCAGAAGAGGATCTGGTTGCCCGGATAGTAGCAGCAGCAGGAACAATTCAGGATACTCCTGGGGTTTTTGCCCGCGTCAGACAGAACATGATCCGACGGTGTGACCTTTGTTTACGTGTCAATAGATGCATTTTTGAAAATCTACTGTAATTGAAATTGGGTTGTGTTAATGTGTTGTCTCTTGGTCACAAAAAAATGGAAAAGTGTTTGTTGGTTTAATTAATTTGCCGTCAGAGAAATCTTCCTCTACCGCTTTAAATACTCCTCATAGGAAAAAATGACATTAGGGAAAAATATTTGTTTTGATGTCCCGTACAACCTTCCAGAGTTTGTCGGTTTAAATACTTTTCACCCTGTATTTGATTACATAGTGTACTATGCATTAATACACTCCTGGAAATGGAAAAAAGAACACATTGAAACCGGTGTGTCAGACCCACCATACTTGCTCCAGACACTGCGAGAGGGCTGTACAAGCAATTATCACACGCACGGCACAGCGGACACACCAGGAACCGCGGTGTTGGCCGTCGAATGGCGCTAGCTGCGCAGCATTTGTGCACCGCCGCCGTCAGTGTCAGCCAGTTTGCCGTGGCATACGGAGCTCCATCGCAGTCTTTAACACTGGTAGCATGCCGCGACAGCGTGGACGTGAACCGTATGTGCAGTTGACGGACTTTGAGCGAGGGCGTATAGTGGGCATGCGGGAGGCCAGGTGGACGTACCGCCGAATTGCTCAACACGTGGGGCGTGAGGTCTCCACAGTACATCGATGTTGTCGCCAGTGGTCGGCGGAAGGTGCACATGCCCGTCGACCTGGGACCGGACCGCAGTGACGCACGGATGCACGCCAAGACCGTAGGATCCTACGCAGTGCCGTAGGGGACCGCACCGCCACTTCCCAGCAAATTAGGGACACTGTTGCTCCTGGGGTATCGGCGAGGACCATTCGCAAACGTCTCCATGAAGCTGGGCTACGGTCCCGCACACCGTTAGGCCGTCTTCCGCTCACGCCCCAACATCGTGCAGCCCGCCTCCAGTGGTGTCGCGACAGGCGTGAATGGAGGGACGATTGGAGACGTGTCGTCTTCAGCGATGAGAGTCGCTTCTGCCTTGGTGCCAATGATGGTCGTATGCGTGTTTGGCGCCGTGCAGGTGAGCGCCACAATCAGGACTGCATACGACCGAGGCACACAAGGCCAACACCCGGCATCATGGTGTGGGGAGCGATCTCCTACACTGGCCGTACACCACTGGTGATCGTCGAGGGGACACTGAATAGTGCACGGTACATCCAAACCGTCATCGAACCCATCGTTCTACCATTCCTAGACCGGCAAGGGAACTTGCTGTTCCAACAGGACAATGCACGTCCGCATGTATCCCGTGCCACCCAACGTGCTCTAGAAGGTGTAAGTCAACTACCCTGGCCAGCAAGATCTCCGGATCTATCCCCCATTGAGCATGTTTGGGACTGGATGAAGCGTCGTCTCACGCGGTCTGCACGTCCAGCACGAACGCTGGTCCAACTGAGGCGCCAGGTGGAAATGGCATGGCAAGCCGTTCCACAGCATCTCTACGATCGTCTCCATGGGAGAATAGCAGCCTGCATTGCTGCGAAAGGTGGATATACACTGTACTAATGCCGACATTGTGCATGCTCTGTTGCCTGTGTCTATGTGCCTGTGGTTCTGTCAGTGTGATCATGTGATGCATCTGACCCCAGGAATGTGTCAATAAAGTTTCCCCTTCCTGGGACAATGAATTCACGGTGTTCTTATTTCAATTTCCAGGAGTGTATCTGTTTCCTGAGAAGACAACAGACAAATTTCTGTGGACTTAGCCTGCTTGGAACGACGAGCAGACACAATCATTGAATGCAGCTGTGCAGTTGGGCAGCATCTGAAGGGGCAGACAGCGACCGTCAAAAGCGCCAGTTTGGTTCTTAGCGAGGCTGACGGTGCAGATTCCGCGCACCAGAAACAGACCGTGCAAACACACGCCCCGGTGTGCCGGAGATTACAGGATCGCATACAAGCGCACTCGTTAGCGAGAAATGAAGCCGCGTTCATTGCAAATTGGATGAGCTGCGCCGTCGCACCCTGCTTCTTTCTGTACATAACAAAAGGGGACATGAATTACGGCGGTCGTCTTAGTGTTCCTGTTCCAGCTAAGACGCGGTCCAAACGCCGCAACAGCTGTAATGGGCGTTTGTTTTAGCCTGAGACAACTAAATATCTCGAAAACGACGCATCGTAAGAAACAAATGTTCTTGATGAAAAGTTGGTATTAGTTAAAGAGGACATCTGTCTGTGATACAACTGGCCACTCCTGGCGGCCCTTCCTGTGTAGATGGGTTCAACTTAGTATTTTCAAATGGGAACTCCCTATTTTTACTTTACATTCTGATTCTACCCCCCAAAAATACGTACGGTTTACTCAGACCATTGTTTTCCATTCGTGGTAGAGGGCGCTGTAATCGACAAATACCAAGTGTGATTCTTTTGCAATTAACAACCGACGCATTTGATTCCATATTTCATTTGCGACAGAATGTAAATCTTTCTGTTCTAACTTTTGATATTCGAAAATTTGATTGTATTAGGCGTGCCGCATGCTAGGGCACTCAGTGATAGGACGAGATCTCCTCCTCCCCCCCCCCCCCCACCAAAATAAAAAAATTGCCAATTTCTTAAGTAGTGTTATTTTTATGGCATGTGAACAGTATCAGAAATCTCAGAGACTAGCTCAGGGCTCAGTCAACTTGACTTTATTATCCATTACACTCATTTGGTTTATTAGAAGCCATTGGTGTAATTGGTGTAAGCCGAGCTAATTACAAATACCCGTAATTTCAAACTTCGTTATCACTGTTCATATGTAAACATATACTCAGTTACTAACTTTCAGATGAAGTACATCAAAATTATATATAAATAAGTGAAGTATCAAGACAGCTAATCCTGGAAATACGTTAGCAACTTTAGCACTCATTTAGTGTCAGAGCACAGCATCTGCGAGGTAACGATGAAATGGGGATTTTCCCGTGTAACCATTTCTCGACTATACCATAAATACCAGGAATCCGGTAAAACAGCAAATCTCCGACATCATTGCGGCCGTAAAAAGATCCTGCAAGAACGGGACCGACGACGACTGAGGAGAATCATTCAACGTCACAGAAGTGCAACCCTTCCGCAAATTGCTGCAGATTTCAATGCTGGGTCATCAAAATGTATCAGTGTGGGCTATGTGATAAGTAATAGGGAGATGGGGTTCTCGGGACAGTTTTGATATCAAATTGATATACAAATTAATTAAATTGATCAATTGATTCCCCCAACCACGCCCACCCCCAGTCCCCACCACGCTCACCGTATGACATCATGTGTTTTTCTCAGCCTTCACACGGGTCCCAGCTCCCTGCCCTCTCCCTACCCTCCCCCACCCCCAACCCACCCTATTGGCGGTAATTTCGAATTTTGGTGGAAATTTCGAATTTTGGTGGGAATTTCATTGTGCAGGGCAGTGCTGACGTACCCACCCCACCCCACCCCCCACCCGGGAATTGGCGGGAAATTAAAAATGGCGGAACCCTTTCTGGGACTCGAACCTTGGTCCTCCTGGAAAGAAAGCTCAATTGCACTCCCCTAACACACTTATACGACCAGTGGCGCTTAAAATTGGCAGTAGCCAATAGGAACGCTGCATCCGATCACAACGAGGATATAAGGTGGGCCCAGCAGCTCTGCAGCCTGAGTTGCAGTCAGTCAGTAACTCAGAATGAAGCGCCAGTCGCAAACGTCCTCAACGAGATTACTCGAACCCGCGAGTTCCCAGCTTGCTGGAAACATGCGATACACAAACCAGGGAAAGACCCTCTATTCCCGCAGCACTACAGGCCAATTAGCCTCTTGCCAACTCTCAACAAGATCTATGAGCGCCTCCTGCTAAGACCCATACAGGAACATATTTCCAGAGAGCAACTTCTGCCGGATTTCCAATTTGGGTTCCGGCAGAACCACTCTGCCCCACAACAGGTCACTGAGTGGTTGAAACAGCCACAGAATGCTTCAACCACAGAGGCTACTGCGGGATAGTGCTACTAGACGTAGCCAAAGCATTTGACTCAGTATGGCATAGGCCATAGAGGGCTACTCTACAAGCTGTACACGCAAGGGTTCCCCGGGAGAATAGATAAGCTGATCAAAAGCTATCTCACGAATAGGACTTTCTCCGTCAAAGTAGAAACTGCCACCTCCACCAAAAGGCGTATTCGTGCTGGGGTGCCACATGGATCGGTCCTGGGGCCCGTTTTGTACAATCTGTACAATGTGGACACTCCAATGGCCCCCAGGTGAACACCGCACAGTACGCAGACGACACAGCCTTCTACACGAGAAATGCGAACAAGGACCTGGTCATCCGTAGGCTACAAAGTGTTTTAGATGACACAGAAACTTGGGCCCGTCAATGCCGTATCACCATCAACTCTGAAAAGACACAGGCTATGCTGATTACCCGCAGGCTCAGAAGACGCGAACCTCCTCAACGTCCCCCCCTCCATCGTCACCTAAACAGAACCCAACTCCCCTGGCGCAGAATCGCCAGGTACCTTGGTGTAACCTTGGACTCTCATCTTACGTGGAAACCCCACATAGACGAGGTCCACAGGAAGGTCTGTGCCAGAATGTCCATCCTATATCCAATCCTGAACTCAATCAGCTCCCTTCCCTGCCCAGTAGCAGTAAACGTGTACCAGGCCCTGAGTCATGGAATATGCGTGCCCCATCTGGGGATATGCGGCGAAGCAGCACCTGGACAAACTCCAGAGGCTACAGAACCACACCCTCAGGAGGGCATTGCATTTACCCCTTGGATTCCCCATAGATGATCTGCACGCCGCAGCTGAAATCCCACTCCTGAAAGAGCATTTCCAAGATCTGGCAAGGGCCTTCTATGAAGGTTCTTCCAGATCAGGAAACGCCCTCATCCACCCCCTAGGTCGGTATGACATGTCCCGCGACAAGCACAAGCGCCCCATGACGATCTTCGACGATTAAGTCGAAGAGAAAATCCCAATACCCATTCCCTTAATCCCGTTCCCTCCTAATATAACACCAATTCATCTCGCCTACCTCAGGCAAGTACCAGACACAGACAGAACAATCATCACATATCACAGGCACCAAAAAACTACAGAAAAATCACACACACATGTACACAGGGGAGTAAAAGCCGAAAGGCTACAAACTCCCCCTCACACTTCCCCAAAGAGGGGAAAGTAAAAGATGAGATCAGGCAAGCCCCAGTCGAGATCGTCCAGTGCCGCCCAGCCACAGCAGCAACAGAACAGGAAGAGGCCGCGGAAGCATAAGTATTCCCTGCTTAATGTCTGTGTTTACTGCCGTGTGAGGGTCTTTGTGCTTCTATCAGCGCTTGTAACGATTTTTCTTCTTTGCTCATCAGCGGATACGACGTCATGCAGCGGCAGGATCCTGGGATTCTGTCACGCACCAGGTCAGCTTGATGGAGAAGGACAGTCAGCTGTTATTGTCGGCTGAAGACACCCAGCCAACCCCTGACTTGCTGAAGTGCACCGGGGGTCCTAATCAGCATAACGCAGGTCGGTACTGACCTCCATCATAAGTGCCATCACAGAATATTCCAGTGATATTGCATGGACAAAGTGAGGATGTAGTGTATTAGGAGATACCAGTTAAGCCCTGTGCACCACTACTCTTCTCTTCACCGTATAATTTAACCGCTAGTGGTTCGAAATGTTTACATATTGGTGTAGAAGCAATCACAGACAGAGAGTGGCATATTGTGATAGAGATCGAGAATGCAGCTAAAGGTATTAAACTGCGGTTTACCGAGGTGGAGTGGGATGAACTCTGTCGTGTAAAAGCGTATATCAAGCAGCAGTTGACCGCCGAGTATCATCCGAGCCTTCCTCCTCTGGACATTTACTGTGCTGCTCTAACTCTGTCCATTATAATGGTGTACAATGACTCTGCACTCTGTGTGAAATCAGGTGACACATCCATTTATGTACATCACCCCATCCTTAAAAACTTTTTCGATCTACAGGTTGTGCTGCCCATAATGTTGGAAAGACCAAACAGATGGCTACCCTGTGTTAAAGCTGTGTATAGAGACATTGCAGATTATCTAAGTATGAACAGTGTGCATGTAGACGACTTCGAACACTGGGTCAGTATGGTGCGGACGAAAACTAATGTACTGCCAATAAGTTTGAGAGAAACACATGCTGAATTCTGTGCTTAGAAGAAGGCTTTATTTTCTATATTCTGCCCTGGCGTTAAGATAAAGAAAGAACCAGTTGATGTAGTGCATCCTGTGTATGATTACTGACTAAAAAATGTATATAATCATGTAAGTGTTTTTTACTTCTTATCTCTTATTATATTGCAAGTACTAAAGCTATTGCCCCAGTATTTTCACTGGAAACATGCAACAGCAGAAAACTATGTCATTTAACAAAATTATCCGTAAAAACCCATTGCACGCCAGCACCTGAAAATGTCGGTATCATAGAAAGGGCTTAGTGTTCATTATTTTCTATAAAGACCCATTGCACGCTAGTACCTGATGTAGTAGGTATCATGGCAGGGTGGATGAAGCATCAAGACTTCGTTGTAAGCTACTGGAGCAGTGACGGTGCGCGAGAAGACCGGACGAAGAAGAATGGCGCACTCCTTACCGACAACATTGTGCAATAATTGTAGGTCCATCCAATTGCGGTAAGACAAATGTTCTCATGCCGTTGCTAACACATCCGGATGGAGTCCGCTTTGAGCATGTATGTGCATTTTCATAAACACTGTTTCAGCCCAAATACCAACTATTACAGGAGATTCTGCAGGGTGTAGGTGGTGTGACATACACGACGTTCAGTGAGAGCAGTGATATCCCTCCACTGGAAAAAGTAAAACCAAACACAGTGTTCATATCTGACGATGTTGCTGTGGAAAATCAAGATCAAATTAGGCGATATTTCTGTTTCGGTCGCCATATGGCTGTTGATGTATTTCATCTGAGTCAGACATATTCAAGAATCCCAAAACAGCTGGTGAGGAATAATGTAAACCTAATTATAGCATTCAAACGGGACAATCTGCGCATTTACCAGGCTCATGTAGGATCCGACAAGTCGTTCAATGTTTATGTAAAGGTATGTGCAGACTGCTGGAATCAATCACAGTATGGGTTTTTCGTTATTGATAAAACAAGGAAACTGAATGATGGCAGGTATAGGCAGAATTTCCAGGAGTTCATATATATATATATATATATATATATATATATATAATGGAAGGAAACATTCCACGTGGGAAAAATTATATATAAAAACAAAGATGAGGTGACTTACCGAACAAAAGCGCTGGCAGGTCGATAGACACACAAACAAACACAAACATACACACAAAATTCAAGCTTTCGCAACAAACTGTTGCCTCATCAGGAAAGAGGGAAGGTGAGGGGAAGACGAAAGGAGGTGGGTTTTAAGGGAGAGGGTAAGGAGTCATTCCAATCCCGGGAGCGGAAAGACTTACCTTAGGGGGAAAAAAGGACAGGTATACACTCGCACACACGCACATATCCATCCACACATACAGACACAAGCAGACATATTTAAATATAGGTATACACTCGCACACACGCACATATCCATCCACACATACAGACACAAGCAGACATATTTAAATATGTCTGCTTGTGTCTGTATGTGTGGATGGATATGTGCGTGTGTGCGAGTGTATACCTGTCCTTTTTTCCCCCTAAGGTAAGTCTTTCCGCTCCCGGGATTGGAATGACTCCTTACCCTCTCCCTTAAAACCCACCTCCTTTCGTCTTCCCCTCTCCTTCCCTCTTTCCTGATGAGGCAACAGTTTGTTGTGAAAGTTTGAATTTTGTGTGTATGTTTGTGTGTCTATCGACCTGCCAGCGCTTTTGTTCGGTAAGTCACCTCATCTTTGTTTTTATATATATATATATATATATATATATATATATATATATATATATATATATATATATAAACAGGTTTTTTTTCCATCTGATTTTTCGATAAATTAGTGTAATTGATGTTCTGATTTCATTTCTATTTTGTTTCATGCCATTGTGTTAAGAAAACTGTAAACAATTTTCAATGTGAATATTAATGTTTATGTCAAATGTCAAGCAATAGTGTAATAGAATTGAAATGTAACAAATGTTGAAACTGTTGTAAGATGTTTAAAATTGTAATTGTGCGTCTGGTCCATACGTAGGCAATGTGTTAGGATATGTAGAATGCAAAACCTTGGGTGAATACCCGGCCTGTCAGGGAGCGGTAAAAGGTGGATGGCAGGCGAGCGCGGGAAAATGCACAAGGGCACTGCACGGCACAACAGGCTCAGCAGTAGTAGTTGGAGTTTGGCATTGGTCTGAGCAACACCTTCTGGAGCGAGGAGGCTCTCCTGGAAGACGTAGTTTCATTAAGCCTCGGGAATGCCATTCCAAATCCCACACATCATGGCAAAATTCCATAGGCACTAAATGGAAAAGTAATGCGACACTAAGAAGAATTAAAGTGCCGATACGTCAAGAGCCATAGCTGTGGTTGTATGTGTGCTCTGTGCCTCGCCATCTCGCCGCTCACCAACCGCCGCATCGATACAAGCAGGTTGAAACTTTTAGTACTGTATTCGTATCGACTATAGAGTGAACTGTTCAATAATAACCTAAATTTTACCAGAACTTTTCCCTCATTTAATTATCCTCACAACTAACCTAGACACGGTCCTTTCCAAATGTTGTGCAATCCGAGTGTCCCGAAATGAAAAATTAAATTTTGTGTTAATAATAGTTACTTGCAGACCTAGTAATGTTAGAATGGTGTTTAAAGAGCTGTTTTATTAACGAACCAGTAAATGAATAACGAAGGTCTAACAAAGTTGAAAGATAACTTTAATATTGATATAGTAATGAAGTTTAATTATTTCAAGACAGATATAAAAGTATTTAAATGAGAAGTAAATAAGATAAAAAGAGTTGTAACTCATATACTGGAAATCTTGAACGCATGATAATTTCAGTAATCAATTTTTTTAATATAGTGATCATAACAGTTTCAGGGTCCTTCCCCCCTTTTTATTCATTTGAATTCTGAAGTGTTCCACATTGGTTTGACCAGCAAAAGTTAAAGTCAATATATAAGTCAAAATTTTTCAGTGTTTTATCTTTATCAAAATTGACATTTTGTGTGTGGCTTGAAAGTGCTATTTCTAGGGTAACCTATGCCTGATTTTAATCAGATCAATAGACAGTACGAAGCTTTGTAGTATACATTATAGTGTAGTGTTATATATTCATGGTCAGTACAGAACGTGAAACTATCAGTTCAATAGATTTTCTGTTTCTAAAATTTTACTATATTATGCAGTGTTACTACATGTTGTTTTGCATGAATATACACAAACTTGTACAGGGAAGAAACTCAGTTAATGCCTAGTTAGGCTGGCAACCGTATTATTATTAAATTGGTAGCATCTTCAGTGTTGCTTTTGGTACTTACTGACGTGTAATTGCGTTTTGAACTTACTTGACGGATTATTGTTATTACAGAGTGGGTGTAAGTCCGATTTTCCACCATTCAGGTACATGTGGTCAATATCTATACGAAAATCCTGTCTCATAAGGTGAACCCCGCTCACTTACCATAGTACAGGCTTTAATGAGTATTGTGTGCCCCACGCACACGTTACAAGGTGTACATCAGTACACGCATCACCATGGATAAATTCAAACGCATGCCGGGAGCTCAGTTTGATAGGATGGGTGTACACAGAATCGAAAATTCAAACTTTCGAACATAAAGTTGGAGTCGTACGCAAGGAACAAGAGGCGTATTGCCAGACTCTTCTGAGACTGAACAATACACTGAATGATTGGGTTTATGCAATTGAGAAGAAAGTAAATGACTTAACTGAAGGGGGGGATACCTGTCATTGAGAACGGGACATTGTACGAATGGGTTAACGGAATTGAAAAGAAAATAGGAAACTTAACTGAAGGGAAAATAGCTGCTACCATGAAGGGGGAGCAGCAGAAGAAGAAGAGCGGATATATAAAACCTCACGCTGCACAGAAGTCCGATTAATATACACCGAGATGTCGACTAAGCATAAAGTCATCGAGGCAAGGAAAGGTCGTTCGCGAGAAGTTACGGTTGCTGAGGTTAGGGCATTTGAAGCGGGAGCAGACATTGTGAGAAACCTTTAAACCAGTTACTGAATCTCTCGATGAACTCTCAGCGAAATTCCGCTATGACGACATGACGCTATTGCCGATTTCATTAACCGGCACAGCGAGGCTAGGATAGACGATAGACGAAATGTTCGGTGTCAGTGGTGAGAAACCATACATGTTGGGCGCACAGCCTATAACTTTAAATGAAAAAAAAAAAAAAAAAATACCAATACAGATCGGCGATAAACAGTTTCAAAGAACACCCGGCCTACTGAACCTAATTTTCCTAAGACCCACAAAAACTGTAAATTAATCAGCTAAAGATCTGGAAATGTATCATGAAATATTGCTTTTAACTGATCTGCATAACAATGCTGAATAGCACAGCAATGTGAAATACAGATCTATTATAAAACTATTTTGGATGGTGAAAGAAATAGCAGTGGTGATGGTATTGACATTCAGCATAAAAGAGTGAGCAATCGACTCCTGCAGTATATAATTATGATGGCCCCAATGAGCTGATAGACCGGCTACAACTTCTCATGGCATCAGCTGCCGCTGGTAATAATTTGAATGAAGTTGTTTCAATAATTTCTGAGCTTAGAGAGTAAGTATGGAGACTGTAGTTCGAGAACTGCACAAACCAGCACGCAAAACATACCCTCGAAGATATGTTATGATTAAAGGTTTGGACGACCTGTGGCGGATGAATCTTGTCGACATGAGGGAATATTCAGGTGTGAATAACCGATTCAAATATATTTTAATGGTCATTGATACTTATTCCAAATATGCCTGGGCATTACCCGTGAAAGCGAAAACAGGGAAGGAAGTCGCGCATTTGTTTGATGTATTACTGCAGACGGGGATGAATCGAAGCCCCGACAACCTCAAACAGACAATGGCAGTGAATTTTACAATATCTGTTTCAAGAATGTGATGGAGCGTATGGAACACATCACTACTCGACGTTCAGCCACCTGAAAGCGAGTATCGTGGAACGTCTCAACAAAACAGTGAAAATCCAAATAAGGATGCAATTCAATCATCGTGGCTCACACAAATGGATCGATATCTTCGCGCAAATAATTGCACAGAATAATCGAACCAAACATCGCACAATAAAAATGAGATCTAAGGCGCTGCGGTCACGGACTGTGCGGCTGGTCCCGGCGGAGGTTCGAGTCCTCCCTCGGGCATGGGTGTGTGTGTTTGTCCTTAGGATAATTTAGGTTAATTAGTGTGTAAGCTTAGGGACTGATGACATCTTCAATTTTTTGGTCCTGTCCTCCTCAGTTGCGCGTAATACTACGGTATGTTGATGATTTTCACTTATGGACCGTCTGACAGCAACTGAATGAAACACAATGTTAGTGCCATACGCGTTTCGCCTTTATTTTCTGCAAGGCATCATCAGTGGCCTGTAATATGTACATATGTTAGCTATTTTATTTACATTTTTGTCACTGTGCCTATAGGTTATAAACAGTTCTGGTGGTTGGTATTTCCTATTAAGTAGTAATGTTTTGAACTGTACTTACAGGTTGCGTAGACAGTTTCTTACATATTACGCTCCTGTTGCATTTTTGGTCTTGTTCTTCTTCCTATGAGCGCCAATTTGCTGTTTTTTCTGCATTCCGCAGCACTATGCACTGAACGCATTTTTTAATGCAATGTTTTGGTTTCTGTTGCCGACTGTCAAATGTTTTTGCCAGAGATCGAATATTACTGCCAAACTTATGAGTGTAACTATCGAAGTATCTGTGGTCTGTTCGTTGTTCGTGTATGCATTTGTGTGTGTGTATGTGTGTGTGTGTGTGTGTGTGTGTGTGTGTGTGTGTGTTTTTGGTGTCATATTAATTTAATTTAATTTTTTTGTACTTAATTATTTATTTTTGTTTATGTCCTGTGTATGTGTGTGTGTGTTTTGGTGTGATTATATATATATATATATATATATATATATATATATATATATATATATATATATATATATAACTTTATTTTATTTTTATTTTTTTTTTTTTTTTTTTTTTGGGGGGGGGGGGGGGTTCGGCTGTGTGCGTGTGTGTGTGTGTGTGTGTGTATTTTGGTGTCATATACTTTTCTTTTATGTTATCATTTCCTTTATTAATTGTAGTAAGGAGCCTGTGCTGATGTGTGTTTGTTCATTTATCACATGTTTGTTTTCTGCTATGGCTTTCTGGATGTGGAAGTTTTCTTGCATTTGTATAAAATGTTTGTCATGGTTGCTTATTCTCATTATTTTCATTTCTTGTTCCATGTTTGTAGGATGATGGTTGTAGTGTTTTAAATGCTCTGCAAATGTGGAATGGTTTGTTTCATACTTCCAACATCTGATATGTTCTTTGTATCTTGTTTCAAAATTCCTGCATGTCATGCCTATGTATACTGCATCACAACTTTGACATTCAAGTTTATATATTCCTGATTGTTGGAATTTGTCCCTCTTAGGTGTGATTGAAGGGTTTGCCCAGGCTTATATGCTATTTTGAAGCCCTGTCTCTTTAGGATGTTTGCAACTCTGTGTGTTAGTTTATGTGTGTAGGTCATGGTGTACCATCTGGTTCTTTTCTGTGTGGTGTTGTCATTGTGTGTGTTTGTTGAGTGTGTTTGTAAGTTTTCATCTTGTGAGTTCTTTTGTATTGTGGAAATGTTGTGTTTGTTTTTTATTTGTGTTTTTATTTTTTGATTGAGCCTGTGTACCACATGTGTGTCATACCCGTTGTTCCTAGCTATTTGTATGATCGTGTTCATTTCTTGTTCATAGTTTCTCTTACTGAGTGGGATTCTGTTTAATCTATGTAACATGTGTCTTAGTGCTGCAAATTTCTGGCTTTGGGGGTGGTTGGATGTGGAATGTATTATTGTGTCCGTGGCTGTTGGTTTTCTAAAGATGTTAAATGTATGTTTTCCATTTTCTTTTTTAATTGTAATGTCAAGAAAATTTATTTGATTTTCTTTTTCTTTTTCAAGTGTGAATTTTATGTTCTTATGAGCTTTGTTTATTTCTGAATGGAGTTCATCTATTTTTTCACTTGGCTCGTCTATCAAACAAATAATGTCATCCACGTATCTGTACCAATATATGATTTTGAAACTTTCATTTGTGGTTATCTTATCAAATATCTGATTTTCAAGGTGACTGATGAAAATGTTTGCTAGTGTTCCTGATATTGGGGATCCCATGGGCAGTCCATCAGTTTGTAGATAATATTCTTCCTCAAACTGAAAGTAGTTTTGTTCAGTTGTCAGTCTGAGCATATCTGTTATTTCTTTTATTGCGTCTGTGGTGAGGTTGCTGTGGGATGAGAAATTTTGTTCTATGATTTCTATTGTTTCTGTGATAGGGATGGAGGTATACATATTTTCTATATCGAATGAAATCAGTGATGCTGTGTGTGGTACCTGTATGTTCTGTACATTTTCTATTAGGTTTCCTGTGTTTATCAGTGTTCTGTTGTTTTCTACTTTATAGTGTTTTGTAACAAACTTTTGGAGGTGTTTGGCTATGCGGTATGTTGGGGCTTTCTTGAAGTTGATAACAGGTCTCATTGGCATTCCGTCTTTATGTATTTTTGGTTGACTGCGGAGTGTTGGTGCTTGAGGGTTTTTCTGCGTTAAGTAGTATTTTTGTTTGTCTGTGAGTGTGTGTTCAATGTTTTTCAGTGTTCGTTTCACATTTGCCTGGAATCGTGTAGTAGGATCTGACTTCAGTTTTTGTATTGCGTTGGTGTTTATGTATTCCTTGGTTTTTGTGATGTATTGCTCTTTATCCATGAGTACTGTTACATTTCCCTTGTCTGCTCTTGTTATTAATACGTTGTTGTTTGTTAACTTTTGTTTTAACCTTTTCATAGTAGCTGCTTCTGTTTGGTTGTTTTTATTGTGTGTCTGCTGTGTTTGTTTTATTATGCCTTTTATTTCTTCTTTTACTAGTTCTCTTGTCAGTCCTATGACAAACTGATGGACTGCCCATGGGATCCCCAATATCAGGAACACTAGCAAACATTTTCATCAGTCACCTTGAAAATCAGATATTTGATAAGATAACCACAAATGAAAGTTTCAAAATCATATATTGGTACAGATACGTGGATGACATTATTTGTTTGATAGACGAGCCAAGTGAAAAAATAGATGAACTCCATTCAGAAATAAACAAAGCTCATAAGAACATAAAATTCACACTTGAAAAAGAAAAAGAAAATCAAATAAATTTTCTTGACATTACAATTAAAAAAGAAAATGGAAAACATACATTTAACATCTTTAGAAAACCAACAGCCACGGACACAATAATACATTCCACATCCAACCACCCCCAAAGCCAGAAATTTGCAGCACTAAGACACATGTTACATAGATTAAACAGAATCCCACTCAGTAAGAGAAACTATGAACAAGAAATGAACACGATCATACAAATAGCTAGGAACAACGGGTATGACACACATGTGGTACACAGGCTCAATCAAAAAATAAAAACACAAATAAAAAACAAACACAACATTTCCACAATACAAAAGAACTCACAAGATGAAAACTTACAAACACACTCAACAAACACACACAATGACAACACCACACAGAAAAGAACCAGATGGTACACCATGACCTACACACATAAACTAACACACAGAGTTGCAAACATCCTAAAGAGACAGGGCTTCAAAATAGCATATAAGCCTGGGCAAACCCTTCAATCACACCTAAGCCAGCCAGCTACCAAGAGGGACAAATTCCAACAATCAGGAATATATAAACTTGAATGTCAAAGTTGTGATGCAGTATACATAGGCATGACATGCAGGAATTTTGAAACAAGATACAAAGAACATATCAGATGTTGGAAGTATGAAACAAACCATTCCACATTTGCAGAGCATTTAAAACACTACAACCATCATCCTACAAACATGGAACAAGAAATGAAAATAATGAGAATAAGCAACCATGACAAACATCTTATACAAATGCAAGAAAACTTCCACATCCAGAAAGCCATAGCAGAAAACAAACATGTGATAAATGAACAAACACACATCAGCACAGGCTCCTTACTACAATTAATAAAGGAAATGATAACATAAAAGAAAAGTATATGACACCAAAATACACACACACACACACACACGCACACAGCCGAACCCCCCCCCCCCCCAAAAAAAAAAAAAAAAAAAAAAATTATATATACATATATATATATATAATCACACCAAAACACACACACACATACACAGGACATAAACAAAAATAAATAATTAAGTACAAAAAAATTAAATTAAATTAATATGACACCAAAAACACACACACACACACACAAATGCATACACGAACAACGAACAGACCACAGATACTTCGATAGTTACACTCATAAGTTTGGCAGTAATATTCGATCTCTGGCAAAAACATTTGACAGTCGGCAACAGAAACCAAAACATTGCATTAAAAAATGCGTTCAGTGCATAGTGCTGCGGAATGCAGAAAAAACAGCAAATTGGCGCTCATAGGAAGAAGAACAAGACCAAAAATGCAACAGGAGCGTAATATGTAAGAAACTGTCTACGCAACCTGTAAGTACAGTTCAAAACATTACTACTTAATAGGAAATACCAACCACCAGAACTGTTTATAACCTATAGGCACAGTGACAAAAATGTAAATAAAATAGCTAACATATGTACATATTACAGGCCACTGATGATGCCTTGCAGAAAATAAAGGCGAAACGCGTATGGCACTAACATTGTGTTTCATTCAGTTGCTGTCAGACGGTCCATAAGTGAAAATCATCAACATACCGTAGTATTACGCGCAACTGAGGAGGACAGGACCAAAAAATTGAAGATGTCAATACAGCTATGTCAAGCATTCCCTGTCAACGTGTACAACAGGTTCAAGAAAATACATCTGAGACTCCATAAGACGATACAGCATATAAAATTCAACAGAACATGCAAAAAGAACGATTTAATTCCAAGCTACATTAATGTAAAGGTTAAAAACAGTTCTACAGTGGCACAAAAGTCGAAATCATTTGCAGAACGATATTGGTTACTACATGAAATTAAGATGCTCTACTCGAAAAAACAGCACCTAAACATGATGCTCTATGAGACTCATCTAGAATTGGCAAAAAACGTAGGAAACGCCGCAGTTTTCATGGCACTAGTAGAAAAAACTGAGCACAACACATACATAGCAATGAAACATTTACAAAACAAACATAAACACAAGATAATGAAACTAACAGTAAAAAAGACGCAAAAATACATTTACATTTTAAATGTGAAACCACATGAACACCAACACTCATTCCATCCACGTTTAGTTAACCTAACAGAGACAGAACTACACGAAAACGAAAAAATGCTCTTGGAAAAAGGTTTGAAACACTGCACCAATAGCAAGGTGAACAATCAATACATAGAAAATCTCATAGTAGAAACCGAACACATCCTTACACGTGAAGAACAACAAAATAATTGTGAAATAAACATAGGACTGACAAGAGAACTAGTAAAAGAAGAAATAAAAGGCATAATAAAACAAACACAGCAGACACACAATAAGAACAACCAAACAGAAGCAGCTACTATGAAAAGGTTAAAACAAAAGTTAACAAACAACAACGTATTAATAACAAGAGCAGACAAGGGAAATGTAACAGTACTCATGGATAAAGAGCAATACATCACAAAAACCAAGGAATACATAAACACCAACGCAATACAAAAACTGAAGTCAGATCCTACTACACGATTCCAGGCAAATGTGAAACGAACACTGAAAAACATTGAACACACACTCACAGACAAACAAAAATACTACTTAACGCAGAAAAACCCTCAAGCACCAACACTCCGCAGTCAACCAAAAATACATAAAGACGGAATGCCAATGAGACCTGTTATCAACTTCAAGAAAGCCCCAACATACCGCATAGCCAAACACCTCCAAAAGTTTGTTACAAAACACTATAAAGTAGAAAACAACAGAACACTGATAAACACAGGAAACCTAATAGAAAATGTACAGAACATACAGGTACCACACACAGCATCACTGATTTCATTCGATATAGAAAATATGTATACCTCCATCCCTATCACAGAAACAATAGAAATCATAGAACAAAATTTCTCATCCCACAGCAACCTCACCACAGACGCAATAAAAGAAATAACAGATATGCTCAGACTGACAACTGAACAAAACTACTTTCAGTTTGAGGAAGAATATTATCTACAAACTGATGGACTGCCCATGGGATCCCCAATATCAGGAACACTAGCAAACATTTTCATCAGTCACCTTGAAAATCAGATATTTGATAAGATAACCACAAATGAAAGTTTCAAAATCATATATTGGTACAGATACGTGGATGACATTATTTGTTTGATAGACGAGCCAAGTGAAAAAATAGATGAACTCCATTCAGAAATAAACAAAGCTCATAAGAACATAAAATTCACACTTGAAAAAGAAAAAGAAAATCAAATAAATTTTCTTGACATTACAATTAAAAAAGAAAATGGAAAACATACATTTAACATCTTTAGAAAACCAACAGCCACGGACACAATAATACATTCCACATCCAACCACCCCCAAAGCCAGAAATTTGCAGCACTAAGACACATGTTACATAGATTAAACAGAATCCCACTCAGTAAGAGAAACTATGAACAAGAAATGAACACGATCATACAAATAGCTAGGAACAACGGGTATGACACACATGTGGTACACAGGCTCAATCAAAAAATAAAAACACAAATAAAAAACAAACACAACATTTCCACAATACAAAAGAACTCACAAGATGAAAACTTACAAACACACTCAACAAACACACACAATGACAACACCACACAGAAAAGAACCAGATGGTACACCATGACCTACACACATAAACTAACACACAGAGTTGCAAACATCCTAAAGAGACAGGGCTTCAAAATAGCATATAAGCCTGGGCAAACCCTTCAATCACACCTAAGCCAGCCAGCTACCAAGAGGGACAAATTCCAACAATCAGGAATATATAAACTTGAATGTCAAAGTTGTGATGCAGTATACATAGGCATGACATGCAGGAATTTTGAAACAAGATACAAAGAACATATCAGATGTTGGAAGTATGAAACAAACCATTCCACATTTGCAGAGCATTTAAAACACTACAACCATCATCCTACAAACATGGAACAAGAAATGAAAATAATGAGAATAAGCAACCATGACAAACATCTTATACAAATGCAAGAAAACTTCCACATCCAGAAAGCCATAGCAGAAAACAAACATGTGATAAATGAACAAACACACATCAGCACAGGCTCCTTACTACAATTAATAAAGGAAATGATAACATAAAAGAAAAGTATATGACACCAAAATACACACACACACGCACACAGCCGAACCCCCCCCCCCCCCCAAAAAAAAAAAAAAAAAAAAAAAATTATATATATATATATATATATATATATATATATATATATATATATAATCACACCAAAACACACACACACATACACAGGACATAAACAAAAATAAATAATTAAGTACAAAAAAATTAAATTAAATTAATATGACACCAAAAACACACACACACACACACACACACACATACACACACACAAATGCATACACGAACAACGAACAGACCACAGATACTTCGATAGTTACACTCATAAGTTTGGCAGTAATATTCGATCTCTGGCAAAAACATTTGACAGTCGGCAACAGAAACCAAAACATTGCATTAAAAAATGCGTTCAGTGCATAGTGCTGCGGAATGCAGAAAAAACAGCAAATTGGCGCTCATAGGAAGAAGAACAAGACCAAAAATGCAACAGGAGCGTAATATGTAAGAAACTGTCTACGCAACCTGTAAGTACAGTTCAAAACATTACTACTTAATAGGAAATACCAACCACCAGAACTGTTTATAACCTATAGGCACAGTGACAAAAATGTAAATAAAATAGCTGACATATGTACATATTACAGGCCACTGATGATGCCTTGCAGAAAATAAAGGCGAAACGCGTATGGCACTAACATTGTGTTTCATTCAGTTGCTGTCAGACGGTCCATAAGTGAAAATCATCAACATACCGTAGTATTAGGGACTGATGACCTTAGCAGTTAAGTCCCATAAGATTTCAAAACAAAACAAAAATGGGACCAATCGATGTTCGTGATAACAGACCTCTGGATACAGTATAGAGTCGTATTAAAACGTTAGATCCGCACAAACAGCTATTTAATGTATGTGATTTAGTACATATTTCAAAAGAAAAGACAGCATTTGAGAAGTCATACATGCCAACTGGCCAGCCGAGATCTTTACAGTTTCCAAAGAGCAGCCGATCCAAATGGGAATAGAGCATAATAAACACATTTTTTGTACATTCCTTAATCGGCCAGTACTCCAACACATGACCAGTTTCCATTGCTGTTTACTGTAAATGCCAATATTTTGTATTCCCCGTTCGTAGTCAGATTTTTCCATACAGCGTGTTTCAACCTGTATGTAAACATGGCCTGCACATCCGCAATAGCTTCTTCCTTTTCCAATTTCAGCTTGTATTCTTTTTTCATGGCGGTTAGCGTCTCCATATATACCAGTTTCCTTTTCTTTACTTTGAGGTCCTCCATTTCCAGTTTTCTTTTCCGTATGCTTAATACATTAACTGCACTTGAAGGAGTAATTTCTTTAATGGTGAACGGTTTAAGTGTGTTCGATACATTGGTGCTTTTTCTTAAGACTTGAGGTATAACATTATTTGTAGGAACCAGTCCCAATTCGGAGATATCTACAGGGTGTTACAAAAAGATATGGCCAAACTTCCAGGAAACATTCCTCACAGACAAAGAAAGAAAATATGTTATGTGGACATGTGTCCAGAAACGCTTACTTTCCATGTTAGAGCTCATTTTATTACTTCTCTTCAAATCACATTAATCATGGAATGGAAACACACAGCAACAGAACATACCAGCGTGACTTCAAACACTTTGTTACAGGAAATGTTCAAAATGTCCTCCGTTAGCGAGGATACATGCATCCACCCTCCGTCGCATGGAATCCCTGATGCGCTGATGCAGCCATGGAGAATGGCGTATTGTATCATAGCTGTCCACAATACGAGCACAAAGAGTCTCTACATTTGGTACTGGGGTTGCGTAGACAAGAGCTTTCAAATGCCCCCATAAATGAAAGACAAGAGGGTTGAGGTCAGGAGTGCGTGGAGGCCATGGAATTGGTCCGCCTCTACCAATCCATCGGTCATCGAATCTGTTGTTGAGAAGCATACGAATACTTCGACTGAAATGTGCAGGAGCTCCATCGTGCATGAATCACATGTTGTGTCATACTTGTAAAGGCACATGTTCTAGCAGCACAGGTAGAGTATCCCGTATGAAATCATGATAACGTGCTCCATTGAGCGTAGGTGGAAGAAAATGGGGCTCAATCAAGACATCACCAACAATGCCTGCCCAAACGTTCACAGAAAATCTGTGTTGATGACGTGATTGCACAATTGCGTGCGGATTCTTGTCAGCCCACACATGTTCATTGTGAAAATTTACAATTTGATCACGTTGGAATGAAGCCTCATCCGTAGAGAGAACATTTGCACTGAAATGAGGATTGACACATTGTTGGATGAACCATTCGCAGAAGTGTACCCGTGGAGGCCAATCAGCTGCTGATAGTGCCTGCACACACTGCACATGGTACGGAAACAACTGGTTCTCCCGTAGCACTCTCCATACAGTGACGTGGTCAACGTTACCTTGTACAGCAGCAACTTCTCTGACGCTGACAGGGTTATCGTCAACTGCACGAAGAATTGCCTCGTCCATTGCAGGTGTCCTCGTCGTTCTAGGTCTTCCCCAGTCGCGAGTCATAGGCTGGAATGTTCCGTGCTCCCTAAGACGCCGATCAATTGCTTCGAACATCTTCCTGTCGGGACACTTTCGTTCTGGAAATCTATCTCGATACAAACATACCGCACCACGGCTATTGCCCCGTGCTAATCCATACATCAAATGGGCATCTGCCAACTCCACATTTGTAACATTGCACTGACTGCAAAACCACGTTTGTGATGAACACTAACCTGTTGATGCTACGTACTGATGTGCTTGATGCTAGTACTGTAGAGCAATGAGTCGCATGTCAACACAAGCACCGAAGTCAACATTACCTTCCTTCAATTGGGCCAACTGGTGGTGAATCGAGGAAGTACAGTACATACTGACGAAACTAAAATGAGCTCTAACATGGAAATTAAGCGTTTCCGAACATATGTCCACATAACATCTTTTCTTTATTTGTGTGTGAGGAATGTTTCCTGAAAGTTTGGCCGTACCTTTTTGTAACACCCTGTATATCAGACGGTATTGTGGAGAACAGTGTTCTAGGCAGAAAAATAAGTTTCTCCTTCTTTAACATAACACTTCTGCGTAATAATTATTTTGTTTTTGTTGGAGTCAGAGTGAATAATCTCCACGAAGTTTACAGACAGATAATTAAAACTGTATGCAGGCAGCATAACTTATAAGCTTTTCTTGGTCTTGGGAGCCCGGCAGACTTACTTGCACACCAGCCAGTTTTCGGTTGCTCTTATTAACCCTATAAACAAATTGTTAAACACCACACAGCAATTGTTCTGTAAATTACGAGGGTCACTCCAAAAGAAATGCACACTATTTTTGTAAAAATACAGTTTTCATTCTGCATGTGTGAAAGTTTTACAGTGTGTAGATACATCCTTCCTGCTTGTTTTCAAACTTAGTTCAACCTGTTCCCATGAGTGGCGCCGTCACAGCATGTCTTCAAGATGGCTGCTACACTTGACGTTCGTCAGAAGCAATGTGCTATCATAGAATTCCTGTGCTGTGAAAACAAGACAGTGGGAAACATCCACAAGAGGTTGAAAAAGGTGTATCGAGATGCTGCTGTTGATCGCAGTACAGTTAGTCAGTGGGCAAGCAGGTTACTTGATGAAAGCGGGCACGGCAATATTGAAGATCGTCCTCGCAGCGGTAGGCGCCGTACTGTAAACACTCCAGACAATGTGCAGAGAGTTAACGAATTGGTGACTGCTGACAGACACATCACAGTGAGCGAATTGTCACACTATGTTGGGATAGGGAAAGGAAGTGTTTGCAGACTACTGAAAGTGTTGGTGTTAAAAAAGGTTTGTGCCAGGTGGGTTCCCAGGATGTTGACAGTAACTCACAAAGAAACAAGGAAAACGGTATGCAGCAAACTTTTGGAATAGTACGAGAATGGTGGAGATGAATTTCTAGGAAGAATTGTGACACATGATGAAACATGGCTCCATCATTTTTCACCAGAGATGAAGAGGCAATCAGTGGAGTGGCTCCAACATGTTGATCCAGAATTCTACTGTGCGGGTATACAGGCGCTGGTTCCAAGATGGCATAAGGCAGTTAAGAGGGATGGAAATCATGTGGAGAAATGAAAATTTTGTTCCTAAAGGATGTATCTATACACTGTAAAACTTTCAAACATGTAGAATAAGAGATGGATTAACAAAATAGTGTGGATTTCTTTTGGAGTGACCCTCTTAGTAGTTAGCTGACACCACATGGATGCAGTTGGTAAACAGTAAAGTGGAACACATTGTAAATACTGCTTGATGGTGTCTAATACAATTAAACAGTTTTGCACTGGATCGAACACACTTTCCATTCTGTAGTTGTATATTGTAGCCACCAGTCTGGTAATGCCATGCTCCTTAACCTACGAAGACGTAAAAGTTTCTCATATGGCTTGGCTCTGAGCACTATGGGACTTAACATCTATGGTCATCAGTCCCCTAGAACTCAGAACTACTTAAACCTAACTAACCTAAGGACAGCACACAACACCCAGCCATCACGAGGCAGAGAAAATCCCTGACCCCGCCGGGAATCGAACCCGGGAACCCGGGCGTGGGAAGCGAGAACGCTACCGCACGACCACGAGATGCGGGCAAAAGTTTCTCATAGTTGCATGTCTGGACACCTTATAAAATCTATAAAATGGTTACCGATAGTTTTGTTTACTCCTGGACTTGTGATTTGACACATAAATTTGTTATTTACTTTTACTGTACAATTGAAGCTCACCCACGTTAAACAGTCTATTGCAGCTGTCTCATCATCGTCCACAACCACTTTGCTGGTCCCCTTCCATGCAGAAGTCATGGGATGATATTAGGTGGTCGCACATCTCCATTTTATTAAAAATTCCGGCAAAGTCTTGCGTTATGTCTAAATCCGAAAGGTACTGATCGTCTACAAGTAGCTGCTGCAATATTCCAGGCAACTCTTCCATTATAAAATGCAATGTAATGTTGGATAATACCACTTTAAATGGTGTATGCACAGGATTCTTACATTACTTCAAAATGGTTTTCAGTGCTTCCTTGATGATTTTATCCAATATTCCTCGTGCAGTCTCACTGTCGCTTCCATGTAGGAGAAATGGTAGCTTCACCTTGACACCATGTCTTGCAGTGACAAACTTGGAGAATTTACTTCGTAGATAGTAGTTAAAAGAGTCAGACATCTTCTTCTTTGACATTACAGATTGTCCCTTCTCTAACTGCTCCTGACAGTCCCCTTGATCACAGATTTTAACTACCATAATGTTATCACAAAACAGTTCAGTAATAGGAGTAAGCACATTTAAATTCTTCTTGCTAAGGATCGTATCATTTTTGGTGTAAATTATGTTGCCAGTGTCAGAAACAAGACTATCCAGGTTCTCCTGTAGTAAGCATAAACTAAAGCGTTCGTCGGTTGGTCTCGTTCTCCTCCCTAATAGCTAAGGCATGTTAAGCACTTTGGGGGAATCTATGTTGACACTTTCAACTACCACAGAAGACTGATCAGTTACGGCTGTCATGCCTCCTTTTAAACTCTAAATATCCACAATGGCGGCACTTCCGGTCACGTGATCATCCCATCATACGCTCCTTAGCAAGAAGAATTCGAATGTGCATACTCCTACTACTGAACCATTTTGCGATAACATTATGGTACTTAAAGTCTGTGATCAAGGGGACTGTCAGGCGCAGTTAGAGAAGGGACGATCTGTAATGTTAAAGACAGAAATGTGTGGCTCATCTAACTATTATCTACGAAGTGAAATCTCCAAGTTCGTCACTGCAAGTGCAAGACATAGTGTCAAGGCGAAGCTACCTTTTCTCCTATGTAGAAGTGACAGTGTGACTGCACGAGGAATATTGGATGAAATCGGCAAGGAAGCACTGAAAACCATTTCGAAGAAATATAAGAATCCTGTGGCTATACCATATAAACTGGAATCATCCTACATTAAATTGGATTTTCTAATGGAAGAGTTGCCTGGAATATTGCAGCTGATACTTGTAGACGATCATTACCTTTCGGATTTAGACATAACGCAAGACTTTGCCGGAATTTTTAATAAAATGGAGATGTGCGACCACCTAATATCATCCCATGACTTCTGCATGGAAGGAGACCAGCAAAGTGATTGTGGACGACGATGAGACAGCTGGAATAGACTGTTTTACGTGGGTGAGCTTCAATTGTACAGTAAAAGTAAATAACAAATTTATGAGTCAAATCACAATTCCAGGAGTAAACAAAGTTATCTGTAACCATTTTATAGAATTTATAAAATGTCCAGACACATGATTACGGGAAACTTTTACGTCTTCTTAGGTTAAGAGGCATGGCATTACCAGACTGGAGGCTACAATATACAACTACAGAATGGATAGTGTGTTCGATCCAGTGCAAAATTATTTAAGTGTATTAGACACCAACAAGCAGTATTTACAATGTGTTCCAATTTACTCTGTACCAACTGCGTCCATGTGGTGTCAGCTAACTAATAATTTACAGAAGAATTGCTGTGTGGTGTTTAACAATTTGTCTATTGGATTAATAAGAGCACCCAAAAACTGGCTGGTGTGCAAGTAAGTCTGCTGGGCTCCCAAGACCAAGGAAAGCTTATAAGTTATGCTCTCTGCATACAGTTTTAATTATCTGTCCGTAAACTACCTGGAGCTTCTTAACTCTGACTGTAACAAAAACAAAATAATTATTACCAGAAATGTTATGTTAAAGCAGGAGAAACTTATTTTTCTGCCTAGAACACTGTTCTCCACAATACCGCCCGATTAGATATCTCCGAATTGGGACTGGTTCCTACAAATAATGTTATACCCCAAGTCTAAAAGGACAAATGTATCAAACACACTTAAACCATTCCCCACTAAAGAAATTATTTCTTTAAGTGCAGTTAATGTATTAAGTGTACAGAAAAGAAAACTGGAAATGGAGGATCTCGAAGTAAAGAAAAGGAAACTAGAGTATATGAAGAAGACAACTGCCATAAAGGAAGAATATAATCTGTAATTTGAAAAGGAAGAATCTATTGCGGACGTGCAGGCCAGGTTTTCGTATAGATTTAAACACACTGTATGGAAAAATCTGATTACGAAGGGGGAATACAAAATATTGGCATTTAGAGTAAACAGCAATGGAAACTGGTCACATGTTGGAGTACTGGTCGAAATCAAGGGAATCAAGAACATTAAGTGTATTAAGGGATACACGGAAAATGTGTTTATTATGTTCTATTCCCATTTGGATCGGCTTAAAAAGGATGGTTAAATTTTAAGTGTGGTGTGATGGATGTTGTTCACCTAGCAACAGAACAGCCATTTGCCGAGTTTAAAAGTGATGGAATAACTACTTTCAATGGACACTCGTTTGCAAAAGTTGTAAACTTGAATTTCTATGCATAAATCCCGAAATAATGTGCTGCACAAATGTTGCCGACATACACACAGGAAGACGTGTAATGCTTTAACAATAGCATCATGGAGGAGATACGAGGAAAAATTAAAATCCCAGAATGCTCTCTCCTAGAAGAACTACAGGAAGGAACCGAGCTAATAGTTAAAGCCATAAAAGAACTATTTTACAGGAAGAAAATTAGATATATATTAGAATTTGAGAATATACCTTCTCTGTATTTGTCAAATTACTCGTTGGAGAAAGATAGATGATTCAGATGTGGGTGTACGCTACAAGCTAAAAACTACATTAAACATTATTAAAACTACTCCTAACAAAAATAAGAAAAGAGTTGTTTTCTGTGTGTAAATGTATACGCGAAAGTTAATAAATATTTTGAACGAGAATATTTACCTGTCTTAGTCACTAACATACCAAGAATCCTGGCATTTCCTGTATACAACGATCTTTGTGCACGTATTTCGGATGTGGAAGTGGGTGGTTGGATGACCTTGAAAATTAGTTGAAACTAGGCAGTTGAAAGTGTAGAGACCCCCTTTTCTTACCTATACGAAGAGACTGTGGTGTGAGGTTGCTGTTGGTTTATGAGGTAATGGCCGCTGCCTCAAGACAAGCCGCGAGCGACCGCAGAGGGTAGTGGAAGGCCTGGCGAGGCCAGTGACCTTACAGGGGTGGCAGTGGAGCTGCAGAAAAACAGCAAAGCTGTTTGAAAAAGCGATCTGGAGCATTCTCTAGGATTTCACTGTTGTTCCAGAGGGGTCCAGCCTTTATGAGAAATACATTTAACAGACTGCAAGAAAGAGTTACGTTGACGTTAAATAAAAGTGTTCTTCATCGCAGAACGACATGCCTATTGGAAGCGTTAGAAGCTTGCCTAGCCTGAGGGTAGGTGCCGCCCAACTACGGGGCTGCGTGTAGGGGCAGGGCTGGGTGACTATATTTTAGGTTTCACTTGGAGCGCCCGTTCTTTTATCTCCTATTGTTTAGTTGACTGTATATGCTATTGTGTTGGCGAAGGAGCATCACCTCAAGGCGGTTAGCAACCTTGCAAGGCACGGCAGAGCAGCTGCTATTTGAAAAATCCTGTCCCCCCCCCCCCTCCCCTGCAGGTGGGTTGAGGGAGGGATGGAGGGGAGGCATGAGGAAGAAGGTCTCGATTTTCGGCAGTTTGAGGACACCTACCGCCCCTCTGCAGTCTTTTAGGACGACGATTTTCCCCAGTACATGTGTTGCATTGTGACCCATTCATTAAATGTGCTGGCTTTTTCACGGCATTTTTGAATTATAGTTAGAACTGTTATGCATTTTTCCCATCAGTTGTAGTTGTGTGTTTGGCTTCAATTACCTGTGCTGCAGGATGGTTTTTGAGCAGGCGTCTTTAGTGAACTCTGATAGATACTGTCCCCAGTTGTATGCTTCCAGGTAGCACAGTTTTTAAACTCCTCTCTGTCCAACACTGACATCTCATCACTTGAACGTATTTCCAGCCATAAAGAATAAAGGTAGTACCTTAACCCCTGCCTTTTGATTTCAATGGCTGCTTCACTACCCAAGCCATCTGGATTCTCCCCTTCAAAACCAGCTTTTCCGGACTGCTCAGATGGGAGTTATCCTTAATTATCCCTGCCTGAACCTACAGAAACATACTGTCCCTACACCCTCCACCCAACAGTTTCCACCCCGTCAGTCTTATCACCTTCTCACCATTCTTGTCTCCCACTCTCTTTGTTTGCCATCCTCTGCAAACACACCTACCCATCTTTCCCCAATTCTCTCTTTTTAGCTCCATTTTCCCCACTTCCCCGACCCACAACCTTCGATGCTGTGCCTGTTGGCGTCCTAGTCCCTGTTCAATCTGCCAGACAGTGCTCCTCTCTCCGCTCCACCCATACACTGCTATCCCTTCCCCACCCACACAAGATTGCTGCTGCCATCCCACATGATTGTTACATTCTGGCCTGAGGTGCTGGAGCTCGCGATCATGTGTGTGTGAGGTGCACTTCCTGGTGTAAATGAATGGCATGCCTTTCCCTTTTCCTGATGAAGGCTCTGGCTGAAAGCTCTGTGTAAGTGTCTTTTAACTGTACCTGTCCACAACTTTGTGTCATTTGTACAGTAAGTAGCAATCTTTCTTTTCCTACATTGTTGATATTCCTACCTGGAGTTTACATTGTCAGAATTCTTTTCCTTTTATGATGAATTTCAAGCAACATGTTTATCCTTTTGTCAAAGTAGTTCACGTGTGCACCTCTGAATGGAAAGGGGGCGCTATCTCTGAAAATAATTGAAGTCAATTATTTTCATTTTTTTTTTTTTGTAATAAGAGTACCTACTCTCCCTATGTCATTGACATACAGGGTGATTATAATTAAAGTTAAACTTTCAAAATGCTGTAGAAATAACACCACTGGTCAGAATGATGACAAATTGGAATGGAATATTATCAGAGAAGCAGGAAAACATATGGCAGAAGCAAAAAAAATAGTGTGAAAATTGATCAATAGATGGCGCTGTACATGTCAGAATATGTAAATGAAAACACCTGTCATGCGCACGACCCATTGAAGTTGGTATAAAGGCCTTTGCTTTAGAATTTCTTGCTTGCATGGAAGTGGACAATGGTTGGCTATGGAAGATTTTGTGGACAGACAAAGCCCACTTCCATCTGACAGAATATGTCAATACACAGAATTGTTGAATCTGGGCAACGGAAAATCCACACACAAATCAACCAGTACCACTTCATTCTGAAAAGATCACTGTGTGGTGCAGGTTTATAGCATCATTTATCATTGGGCCATATCTTTTTTAAAGAGACAGGTGCTTCCTGTCCTTTTACCTGTACTGTCACTGGAAAGTGCTATGAGTGTTTTTTGTACAACCACGTCATTCCAGCTCTCCAACAGTGTGGATGTATGGATGGGATCATTTTTATGCAAGATGGCAGACCTCTGTACATCACAAATCCAGTTAAGCAGGTGCTGAAGCCCATTTCAGAAATGCTAGCATTATCAGCTGCCCTTTCCCTACAGCCTGGCCGTCCCGGTCACCTGATCTTAATCGGTGTGATTTCTGGCTGTGGGGCTATCTGAAAGATGTTGTGTTCAATGTTCCAACTGCAAACCTAGCTGTATTGAAGGCATGCTTTGCCCAACACATTCTGAACGTGACCCCAGAAACACTTCAGTCAGCTGTGGACTATGCTGTTTCTTGATTTCAATTTGTTGCAGAAAATGGTGGACAGCATATTGAACATGTTTTGAACCAGTCACATGGAAATTAATAATCTGATTTGATTTTGATTGATGGTTTTCATGCAGTTTTTGGTCTCAGGGCGATTAAAAACTGATGTGATTGATGATTTTTATTTGGTTTTGGCCTCAGGACAATTAAAAACCGATGTGAGTGATGCTTTTTATGCGGTTTATGGCCTCAGGACAATTAAAAACAGATTTTTTTCCATCCAATGTGATATGGCCTTGCTGTGATGGATGGGATTACATAACTAACAGTATCACACCTGTACACCCAAGTACACTGAGTAGTACAGTTTGTTTAACATCAAACATACACCTTAGGCATTGTTGTATGATTCATTTGTCATTTGTAGTCAACCACTATTAAATTATAATGCTCACAGCACCATCTATTGCTACATTTTGTAACTATTTATCTTTCTTCTGCCATACATTCTCCCCCTTCTCTTATAATATTCCGTTGCAATTTGATGTCATTCACCAGTGGTGTTATTTCTGCAGTGGTTTCAAAGTTTAACTTTAATTATAATCACCCTGTTCAAAGTATCTTTTTCAAGGTTGGGAATCATTTGTGAAATACGTGAATTGTGACTGATAGCATACTTATCTCATTGCCTTATTTCCAAATTTAAGTATCCTAGATTTTCCAAATTTAAGTAAAATGCTACTCAGAACTGAAGTCTAATAAAACAGAGGAAAATCGTAATTAAAGGACATGATTATTAAACACAATGACTGTATGTGTTTATCATGAGTTAGCTGTAAAGTATTAAAAATAACATTTTACACTGGCCTGATCTCTATCAGAGGCATCTTAATAGTTTACAAGGTATTAAACATTCATTCTAAAAACCTAAGGAGTTTCCCCAACAGCCATCATTTGTGGCATTATACAGGTTGGAACATTCCAGAAACAATTTTGCATTTACTCTTTTTAACACATACATTGTATAACATGACAAATGATGACCACGATAGGACAATCGTGATTGCGATAATTTATTTCATTGTGTTGTGTGATATTAAGATTTACGAAAATACAGTTTTGTGTATGATAATGATTATTTTTGTTTTTGTATCATGTGCTGGTGCTGAATAATATATGACATCATGTAACAAAATGGACCTAATAAAGACATAGCATGAAAGAGTAGGCTAATACTGATGGAAAGGTCAGAAAACACACACACACACAAACAAACAAACAAGTGAGTTAAATTATTTTGCTTCTTTCATAGCATTATCGAAGGAAGCAGTTGCAAACTTGATCTAACAGACATAGCTGCCTTATCTTGGATAGCTAGAATTAGTAAAAATATTTTCAAACATTCCTGTAGCATTCCATAATGGCCAAACAATTTGTTGCTAGAATGTTCTGTGGTATATTGCTTAGCAATTATCTTCATAAAATCTGAGAGATAAATTTATTATTACATCTTTTCAAATTGGCCAACATTAACATTATATCTGAGACATAGGACAAGCAGTAAATGAATTTGCTAACTGAATGTTTTTGTTTGGAGTATGTAGTATGTATTTGTGTGGAGTGTAGCCATGTATGGAAGTGAAACATGGGCGATAACCAGTTTGGACAAGAAGAGAATAGAAGCTTTCGAAATGCGGTGCTACAGAAGAATGCTGAAGATAAGGTGGGTAGATCACGTAACTAATGAGGAGGTATTGAATAGGATTGGGGAGAAGAGAAGTTTGTGGCACAACTTGACTAGAAGAAGGGATCGGTTGGTAGGACATGTTTTGAGGCATCAAGGGATCACAAATTTAGCATTGGAGGGCAGCGTGGAGGGTAAAAATCGTAGAGGGAGACCAAGAGATCAATACACTAAGCAGAGTCAGAAGGATGTATGTTGCAGTAGGTACTGGGAGATGAAGAAGCCTGCACAGGATAGAGTAGCATGGAGAGCTGCATCAAACCAGTCTCAGGACTGAAGACCACAACAACAACAACACAACTGAATGAACTGATTAACCACAGTAATGTCCTAGATAGCGAAATTGATTCCACATTTTGGCAGTTTGATAGTATTTCACAGGGAACAGATGAGCAAAATTTGGTACAAAATTCTACTGAAATGCATATTTAAGAAGAAATTTCTATTCATATAATGGGTGACACATCGTCACAACTTCCAAGGGAAATTTTGAAATTTTCTTTCTCCTTCTGAATGGTCTTGTTAAAGAAGCATTACTGAGATCAGGATATTTCTCTTAGCCTGATGATTGGAAACCAAGTAGTGTCTAACAGTAATTCCGCATCACCAATGCAGGATGCTGCAGTGTTAACTTGCTACTCCAGTATATTGAAACAATGTTAGGCCAACAAAATAAGTCTGGCCAGCAAATTTTGCAGACGTATAATAAATTTTCTCAGTAATTTAAACAAATGTTTGATGAACAGTAGGTTTCGAACAGGTTAGACAATCTTACAAAACAGCAAAATGTTTTACAGATTACACAAGATGAATTGGCAGAAGATGTTTCTGTGGTTCAAACAGAGATGTCTGAATTGCAATCCATCTGTAACAAACTTCCTAATCAAGTACAGACATTTTCAGAAGAAGTGGGTTTTCTTAAGTTTGAACAGAAATGTATAAGTGATGATGTAAAGAAAGTTAAGAATGTCCCTGAGGTAGAAGCTTTTGGTAGTGATACTACTTTCACTGGAAAGGTAGTACATCCACCGAAATCGTTTGAAAGAAGTTGAAAATTCGATATCTGACACAAAAAGTGAAATTATTAAAAAGTGCACAACGATATGAAAGCTGCAGTATAGCAGAATGTTCCAAATTAGCTTCACGCAAAACTGTCCACTTAAATCGACTGCAACTGATCTCTCGAATGTATAAAGAGGTTTGTTACATATGCAGGAAAGTATTTATTCACCTTCACTGATACAACAGGCTGAGGAAAGAAACAAAGGTGAATGTAATCAATTACCTATGTCATCAACCAATCATGTAGATTACCAAGTATCACTAGCTTTGTCTATGCCACAATCACTGAGGGCAGGACCTCACTTTCTTCAGTATTACTCAATGAGAGTTTGCTGAAACATTGAAAATTCCATGTATTTTCATCTGAAACAAAGAAAGTACACCCTATGGTTTTATAAGATCTTTACATAATGTATTACCCTGTAACTGGATAGAAGCACAGAAAATACATTATGTGTTAGGCTTTATACAAGGTAATGCTTTACTTTGGGTGCCAAGCATGGCTGAGAGATGTCACAGTTACATACTATTTGAACAAGTTTCCTTGGACAAATTCTGTTCTAGTTGTGTCCAAGAAGATCTTTGTAGAGAGGTATTTAACAGAGAATTTTTTAACAGTAAACAAGGGGCTTATGTAAGTATTTTGAACATTACATCAACAAAACAAGATGGAATAAGCCAGTTTCACATATAAATGTTGTGCAAATTCTTAAAGGAAAGTTACCACTGGTTACCACGCCAGAAACAGATTTAGAGTACTTCCTTTTCATAGTTGATTCAGTCGATCTAATTCACGAGGATGAGAAAGGATGAAGTAATAACGCAAACGTACAGTCTGGTTCATCTACCTCTACATCTACATCTACATGGTTATTCTTCAATTCACACTTAAGTGCCTGGCAGAGGGTTCATCAAACCATTTTCATACTACTTCTCTACCATTCCACTCTCGAATGGCATGTGGGAAAAAGGAACACCTAAATCTTTCCGTTCGAGCTCTGATATCTCTTTTTTTATTATGATGATCATTTCTCCCTACATAGGTGGGTGTCAACAAAATATTTTCGCATTTGGAAGAGAAAGTTGGTGGTTGAAATTTTGTAAATAGATCTCACTGCAAAGAAAACCGCCTTTGTTTCAGTGACTGCCACCCCAACTCATATCAGTGACACTCTCACCCCTGTTGCACAATAACACGAAACAAGCTGCCCTCCTTTGCACTTTTTCGATGTCCTCCATCAATCCTACCAGCTAAGGATCCCACACCCAGCAGCAATATTCCAGCAGAGGACAGACAAGTGTAATGTAGGCTGTCTCTTTAGTGGGTTTGTCACATCTTCTAAGTGTTCTGCCAACAAAGCCCAGTCTTTGTTCCACCTTCCCCACAATATTATCTATGTGGTCTTTCCAATTTAAGTTGCTCGTAATTATAAATCCTAGGTATTTAGTCAAATTGACAGCCCTTAGATTTGTGCGATTTATCGTATACCCAAAGTTCATTGAATTCCTTTTAGTACCCACGTGGATGACCTCACACTTTTCTTTGTTTAGTGCCTATTGCCACTTTTCACACCATACAGAAATTCTCTCTAAATCATTTTGTAATTGGAATTCATCATCTGATGATTTCACTATATGGTAAATTACAGTGTCATCTGCAAACAGTCTAAGTGGGTTGCTCAGATTATCACCTAGATCATTTATGTAAATCAGGAACAGCAGAGGGCCCATGACACTACCTTGCAGAATGCCAGATATCACTTCTGTTCTACTCGATGATTTACCATTTATCACTATGAACTGTGACCTCTAAGAGAGGAAATAATGAATCCAGTCACACAACTGAGACAATACTCCATATGCATGCAATTTGATTAATAGTCACTTGTGAGGAACAGTATCAAAAGCCTTCTGGAAATCTAGGAACATGGAATCGGTCTGAGATCCCTTGTCAACAGCACTCATTACTTCATGGGAATAAAGAGCTAGCTGTGTTGCACAAGAACGATATTTTCTGAATATACATTGGCTATGTATCAATAAGTCATTTTCTTCAAGGTGATTCATAATGTTTGAGTACAGTATATGCTCCAAAATGCTACTGCACATTGAGGTCAGTGATATAGGTCTGTAATTCAGTGGGTTATTCCTATTTCCTTTCTTGAATATTGGTATGACCTGTGATACTTTCCAGTCTTTAGGGACAGACCTTTCACCAAGTTAGCGGTTATATATGATTGCTATGAAAGGCGCTATTGTGTCTGCATATTCTGATAGGATTCTGACTGGTATACCATCTGGACATGAAGACTTGCCTTTCTTAAGTGATTTGAGTTGTTTCGCAACACCTAAGATATCTACTTTTATGTCACTCATGCTAACAGCTGTTCTGGTTTCAAATTCTGGAATATTTACGTCATCTTCTTTCGTGAAGGAATTATGGGAAACTGTATTTAGTAACTCCGCTTTAGTGGCACCATCATCGGTAACATTTCCATCGCTATCGCTCAATGACGGTATTGACTGTTTTTTGCCTCTGGTGTACTTTACATATGACCAGAATCTCTTTGGGTTTTCTACCATATTTTGAGACAATATTTCATTGTGGAAACTATTAAAAGCATCTCACATTGACGTCCGCACTAAATTTAGAGCTTCCATGAAACTTAGTCAGTCTTGGGGATTTTGCGTTCTTCTGGAATTGTCATGCTTTTTTCGTTGCTTCTGCAACAGTGTTCTGACATGTTTTGTGTACCTTGGTGGATCAGTCACATCTCTTATTAACTTATGCAGTTGCTGTCGATACTGTATCTTTGAATTTGAGCCATATCTGGTCTACACATATAATTAGCTTGGAAGGAATGGAGACTTTCTCTTAGGAAGGCATTAAGCGAATTTTTATCTGCTGTTTAAATAGATATATTTTGCATTTTTTAGTGATTTTGGTTGATATGGTTTTGAGCCTCACTACAATGACCTTGTGTTCACTAATCCCTGAATCCGTCATGATGCTCTGTATTAGATCAGTATTATTTATGGCTAAGAGGTCAAGTGTATTTTCACAACCATTTACAATTTGTATGGGCTCATGAACTAATTGTTCAAAGTAATTCTCAGCAAAAGCATTTAGTATAACTTCAGAAGATGTTTTCTGTCTTCCACCGGCTTTGAGCATGTATTTTCACCAACAAATCGAGGGTAGATTGTACTCTCCACCAATTATAATTGTATGAGTGAGGCACTTATTTGTAATGAGATTCAAGTTTTCTTTGAACCATTCAGCTATTATATCTCTGAGTCAGGGGGGTCGGTAGAAGGAGCCAATTATTATTTTGGTACAGCTGTTGAGTATAAACTCTACCCATAGTAATTTGCAGGAACTATCTATTTCAACTTCGCTACAAGATAAACTACTACCAACAGACACAAACACACCACCACCTACTTTATTTAATCTATCCTTTCTGAAAACAGTTTGCGCCTCTGTAAAAATTTCAGCAGAATTTATCTCCAGCTTTAGCCAGCTTTCTGTTCCTATAACGATTTCAGCATCAGTGCTTTCTATCAGCATTTGAAGCTCTGGTACTTTTCCAACACAGCCATGACAATTTACAACTACAATGCCGACTGTTGCTTGGTCAATTTTCATCATTTCTTTGCCCTGTACCCTTTGAGACTGGAGCCCTTTTTGATCTTTCCCGAGACTGTCTAACCTGAGAAACCGCCCAGTCCATGCTACACAGCCCCTGTTGCCCATGTAGTCACCTCCTGTGTGTAGTGGACACCTGACCTATTTAGTGGAATCCAAAACCCCACCACCCTATGGCGCAAGTCGAGGAATCTGAGGAATCTCATGAGGTAATGGGGATTCAAACAATAACAATAACAGTAATAATAATATTAATAATAATAATAATAATAATAATAATAATAAATCCCGTGGAGGACCGGGAAAAGAATAGGCCTCCGGTATGTTCTGCCAGTCGTAAAAGGCGACGAAAAGAACAAACCACTAATAGTGCTAACCCCCCTTTTAGTGTGATTACTTGGTTCAGGACAGAACTAAAGAAGCCTCGGACAAGCGCCGTCATGATCGGGAACGATGCTTGAAACCTATGCCCGCCCACAATGGTAACGACACTGCTAGCTAACTGGAAAATGATTTAAATCCAAATAGAGGTGTTTTGCAGGATATGCTTCCTGCAACCACCCTAGAAGGAAAACAAAGACAGGGGATGAGATGGTCAGATGAAGTTAATCGACACCTCATGTTCTGTTATTACCAAGCAACAAACCTAGGAACCAACACAACTGGATACAGATCACAAGTATATACAACATTTATTACCAGATACCCAGAATTAAAATTTTTAACAGAACAATGACTAGCTGATCAGATCCGTGTAATAATAAAAAATAACAGGATACCCCAGTCAGAATTAGAAAACATCAAACAACAAGTACAACAAATACTGGAACAAAATAATGTGCAATCAGAAGAAGAAGAAAATACAGTAATGGACTCAAACATCCCAGAGCAAACAAACAAAGAACAACACACATCAATTAAACAGCCAGAGGAAAACGAAATCTAAAGACAGCCACCAGAACAAGCACAAATAGAACACGAAGTGACACACATGTTAGATATAGAAGAAAAATTTCAGCTGACATATATAGAATACAAAGACACAAATACAGAAATTAGACCATTCTTGCATAGACCGCCAAATAACCCACAAGTCAAAACAACAATAAAAACTATCAACACAATCATACACAACAAAATAAATGAAAACACAACTATGGAAGAGTTACAACCACTGGTTTATATAGGAGCACTCACTACACTAAATATACACACTAGGCAGAGATCAGAACCAACCGACACACGGAAGAAACCCACAAAACCAGCATGGCAACACAGGCTACAGATCAGAATAGAAAAACTGAGAAAAGACATCGGACAGCTAACACAATTTATAAGAAATGAAATGTCAGAAAAAAAAACGAAAAAGGTTAGGTAAAATCTCACAACAAGAAGCGATAGAGCAATTAGATGAAAAGAAGCAGAAATTACAAGCATTGGCCAAACGACTTAGAAGATACAAAAAAAGTGAAAATAGAAGGGAACAAAACCAAACATTCAACACAAACCAAAAGAAATTTTACCAGACAATAGATAACACACACATTAAAATAGACAATCCACCAAACATAACAGACACGGAACACTTCTGGAGCAACATATGGTCAAACCCGGTATAACATAACAGGCATGCACGGTGGATACAAGCAGAAACAGATACATACAAGATGATACCACAAACGCCTGAAGTGATAATTTTGCAACATGAAGTCACCCAAGCAATTAATTCTACTCACAATTGGAAAGCCCCTGGAAAAGATAAAATACCAAATTTCTGGCTAAAGAAGTTCACCTCAACACATTCACATCCAACTAAATTATTTAACAGTTACATTGCAGACCCATACACATTCCCTGATACACTTACACATGGAATAATTTATCTGAAACCTAAAGATCAAGCAGACACAGCAAACCCAGCTAAATATCGCCCCTTAACATGCCTACCAACAATATACAAAATATTAACTTCAATCATTGCACAGAAATTAATGACACATACCACACAGAACAAAATTATAAATGAAGAACAAAAACGCTGTTGCAAAGGAACACGAGGACGTAAAGAGCAACTTATAATAGATGCAGAGGTGACATACCAAGCTAAAACTAAACAAAGGTCACTACACTACGCATACATTGATTACCAAAATGCTTTTAATAGTGTACCCCACTCATGGTTACTACAAATATTGGAAATATACAAAGTAGATCCTAAATTGATACAGTTCCTAAACATAGTAATGAAAAATTGGAAAACCACACTTAATATCCAAACAAATTCAAATAATATCACATCACAGCCAATACAGATTAAGTGTGGAATATACCAAGGAGACTCATTGAGTCCTTTCTGGTTCTGCCTTGCTCTGAACCCACTATCCAACATGCTAAATAATACAAATTATGGATACAATATTACTGGAACATACCAACACAAAATCACACATTTGCTGTACATGGATGATCTAAAACTACTGGCAGCACCAAATCAACAACTCAACCATTGCTAAAGATAACAGAAGTATTCAGCAATGATATAAATATGGCTTTTGGATCAGACAAATGTAAGAAAAATAGCATAGTCAAGGGAAAACACACTAAACAAGATGATTACATATTGGATAACCACAGCGACTGCGTAGAAGCAATGGAAAAAACAGATGCCTATAAATATCCAGGATACAGACAAAAAATAGGAATAGATAATACAAATATTAAAGAAGAACTAAAAGAAAAATATAGGCAAAGACTAACAAAAATAGTGAAAACAGAACTGACAGCAAGAAACAAGACAAAAGCTATAAATACTTACGCTATACCAATATTGACCTACTCATTTGGAGTAGTGAAATGGAGTAACACAGACCTAGAAGCACTCAATACACTTACACGATCACAATGCCACAAATATAGAATACATCACATACATTCAGCAACAGGAAGATTCACATTAAGCAGAAAGGAGGGAGGAAGGGATTTATCGACATAAAAAACCTACATTATGAACAGGTAGACAATTTAAGAAAATTCTTTCTAGAATGAGCAGAAACTAGCAAAATACACAAAGTAATCACTCATATAAATACATTGGCTACACCACTACAGTTTCATAACCACCTCTATAACCTTTAGATCACATAACATCAACAGATACGAAGAAAGTAAATTGGAAAAAGAAAACACTACATGGCAAGCACACGTATCATCTAACACAGCCATACATCGATCAAGACGCATCCAACCCATGGCTAAGAAGAGGCAATATATACAGTGAGAAGAAAGGATTCATGATTGCAATACAGGATCAAACAATAAACACCCGATATTACAGCAAGCATATTCTTAAAGATCCCAATACCGCAACAGATAAATGCAGACTTTGCAAACAACAAATAGAAACAGTAGATCACATCACAAGCGGATGTACAATACTAGCAAATACAGAATACCCCAGAAGACATGACAATGTAACAAAAATAATACATCAACAACTTGCCATACAACATAAACTAATAATACAACACGTCCCCACATACAAGTATGCATCACAAAATGTACTGGAGAATGATGAATACAAATTATACTGGAACAGAACCATTATAACAGATAAAACAACACCACATAACAAACCTGACATCATACTCACCAATAAAAAGAAGAAATTAACACAACTAATCGAAATATCCATACCCAATACAATAAATATACAGAAGAAAACAGGAGAAAAAATTGAAAAATACATCCAACTGGCTGAGGAAGTCAAGGACATGTGGCGTCAGGATAAAGTTGACATTATACTGATTACACTATCAACTGCAGGAGTCATACCACACAATATCCACCAGTACATCAACGCAATACAGCTACATCTAAACTTATATATACAACTACAGAAATCTGTAATTATTGATACTTGTTCAATCACCCGAAAGTTCCTAAATGCGATGTAACATATACCGTACAGTTAAAAGGAAGTCAAGCTTGATCAAGGTCCGCGTCACTTTCCATTTTTAACCAGACATAACGTCTGAGAAAGAAAAGAATAATAATAATAATAATAATAGTAACTTCACTGGCTGGCATTGAACTACTTCACATCAGGATAACAGTCTATAGGACAGGAATTACTGTGGAAATAATAATAATTATCAAAGGAGAGGAGAACACAGTTACAGCCCTGGCTACCAAAACAGGTCAAAACTGAAGGTGTTGTTAATCTCCACAATAATAACATGGACAGTGAACGATGTCAACAATGACACCAACTCCCAACAACGGACCCTTATTAGAGTTCAAGATGAATATACCAACATACAGTACTTTGTATCAGTTTAATCCACAGCATACATCATGTATGAATCTCATGCCTTCCACATCCTCCATGCCACATTTTGGAAACAAGCACCTGCACTCTGTACCAACAGGACCCGATGTGTCGAACGAACATTGGCAGCCATATTATCACGCCCCTTGTGCTTATTACATAGCATCTTGGATAACATTTACTTCACAAACCAGAATGTCATCCAGTGCAGTTTTTCTGCCAGTGTCTTACCACCTGCATCTATCATGCTGCACTTGGATTACAAATAACTGCATCCTGTTATCACAGCTAGTTGTACATTAGGCATCACCATTGGCTGGGCTACACTACACAACAGTTCTGCCACAACTCAAACTGGACTGTGGCCCCACAACAGCTTCACATATCACCTACCACGACAAACCACATCTGTTGGTTCTGTGGCACCTGCATTGACTGACTCACATTCTGGATATGAGCATCCACATTCCACTTCACCACAACCAGTTGCGCATGAGTTTTGCCAATCAGCAACTGCCCGATTCCACACAACAAATGCTAATCGGGGTGAGGATAATGATTTCAGGTATTTATATTACTTTATAATAGAGTACAATTCACAATTAGAAACATTTAACTTCAATGGTGTATGGAAAAGACAAATAAGAAACCCAACTTGGGAGAGAACAACAAAATCAGCTACACAGTACTATTACTATCTTTACATGGATTTATGTAATAAATATCATTTTTATTCATCTTTATTTGATAGAGCACTCTGCAAGCAAATTTTATGAAAGCCCTTATTTACTTTGAAGGAGTCACTTTATTAGTAACTGACATTGTTCAAACTTTGTTACAGCATTGGTCTAGTTCTACAATGGTGTATTCAAACTGAAATTGTTTCTTGGTATTGGTGTCAAGTGGAACAGTGTTACTGGTTGGAGCAGGATTGAGAGCAAGTTGCAGAATGCAGTGACATGTTCCACAGTTATTTGCCTTGTTGCATTGAACTCACCTCTTCCAAGATTATGATGTCTCATGAGCCTATAGTGTAGGTCAAGGAGAAATAGGACACAAAATACACTACATGCATCTCCATCAGGTAAGCTGCTACTCACTTAGTTTTTTATTGTCTGCAGAAAACTTCATATGGCAGTTTGGTACAGCACAAGAAACACCTTTTTACTTCCACCTCCCTCAATGTCCACTTATTTGTGTAATGACTCTACATTTAGGGTATTTTGGTGAACATCAATTTGATTTGGTACATTCTTCTGACATATTCATTTCAATTGTTTTTGCACTGAAATACAGTTTTTCTTGAAGGTAAAGTGGATCTGGCTGTGCTCACATTCCTAACTTGCATTTGTTTGGTATTTACTTGTCTACAATAACCACACATATTATTTTTTTTCCCATCTAATGTCAGGGTCAAAGTAGCGTACTGAGGCATATTTAAGAACCACTAGCGAATGATGTATGACACGGTTATACATGAATTGTTTTATTGCATAGAGCAAAATTACAGTGTCAAGAATGCAATGCTCATCTCTGCCTTTTCCCCCACAAAGATCCTCTCTGTGGGATGTCAGAAAGGTTTTGACCTCTCAAAGTTCTCGCTGTTCCCACAGACCCCTCCCCCCTACCCTCCACCCCACCCTCAAAGAGAATATGGAGTTCTATGGGTTGCATCGACAACAAGCAACAGGTGAGATCACCAGACCAACCCTGCCATGGATGGTGCGTAAGAAAGATACAGGCAGACTGTTTCTCATTGAGGCATGTGTTGGATGGCTGCCATACAATGGTGGTGAGTTCATTTGAGGTCTCCAGTGTGCACAGGTATTCATTATTCGTCACGGAGGTGCAAGAGGTGTGTTGGCAAACAGGGTACTGGTGATATTGCACCAGGTGTTGAGGCAGCATCCAACATGGCCATAATGCAATTCAGAGATGACATCTGGTGCAGGTGATAGTGATGGTAGCTATGTGAGGAGCTGATTGTGTGGTGCTGGTACCAGGGGTGAGGTTTTGAACATTGGCGAAGTTTGTTTGCCTTTGTTGGAATTGGGTGGTCCGATGTCTGTGAGGGACATAGTGTGGTCAACCTGCATAACCCATGCAGGTTTGTGCCTCATGAATAACACTGTTGGTGGTGTGCCATGCATTAATTGTTGGATGCTTCTTCACCACAGGACAGCATTTTGTGAGGGCCTGTGTATAATGGTTGGAGGGCTGGATGTATGGTGTTGCCACATATCACTACAAACTCACACTGGCGAAGAATCTTATGAATGAAGACTTTTGGCTGTATGTGTGCTGACTGTGGCAGCATGTACACATTTTGAAAATGTGTGTGAACTCAGCCCCTAGTGTTGACAGACAGGTCAGTGTGCTCTGCATGGAATGTAGGCTGTGTGTAGTCCACAGGAAGCAATAGGGTTTCAACATACAGGATCTCGACAAGTAACACATGTATGTCATCCTTTTACCTGACTGAATGTTGAGGAGCACTGATGGCAGTGCCTCTGACCAGGACCCAAAGTGGCAAATCAGAGCCAACTTCTTAGTCCTGTGCCCCATCTTGACCAGCCTGTTGCTTTTGGGGGGGGGGGGGGGGGGGGAGATGTTGTGCATATGTGATTGATTGATTGATACTGCACAGTGCACAGGCAGGCAGCAAGGGCAGCAAAGAGGGACAACTTGAACTGCTCGCCCTGGTCCATGGTGATCTGTTCTGGGGTCTGGGATTCTAAAGTGCAAAATCCACATATCTTAAATGTGCATGCCAGTGTGTCCACTGTAATATCGCAGATGGGTACCACCTCAACCCATCTCATTGTCCTATTGATGGCCAAAAACAGGTACCCGAAGCCTTCCCACTGAGGAAGAGGCACTACAATGTCGATATGTACATGTTAGAAATAAGCTTTGGGTATTGGAAGGTGTCTGAGCTGTGGGCAGGTGTGTTGGCCAATTTTGCTTTGTTGACAGGCTAGGCAGCTCTGTGCACAGCATCTGCAATCTTGCTTAACCCCATGCCAGACAAACCTGTATGTGACTAGGCATGTTGTTGCTCTAATTCCTGGCAGCTCAAGTTGTGTAGTTTGTTGAACACTTCCCATAACATACTGAGTACCACGATGGAGCATACTCTGTCTTGCGACCCATCACACAGCAGAGTGAGCTTGATGTTGGGTAAGGTTTGGCATTCAGTTTGAAGACAGTCACCTGATCTGTCATGAGTTCATCAATGGAAGGGTTGTTGTCTTGCTTTGTGGCCAAAAGTTCACAGCCTCATTGTAACAAAATTGACTGATCCGCAAGAGGTAATCTGTGATTACATTGTCTGCCCCTTGAATGTGTAGGATGTCATTAGTGTACCGTGAAATGAAGTGCAGGTGGCAGAAACAGTGCAGGCTGACATTTCAAGGCAGATTCTTGATTGTGTGCAAGCAGTTGATGGTCAGTGTAAAGCTTTACATAGTGCCCTTCTATGTGCTCTCAAAAATGTTTAATCACAATGTAGATCGCGAGCAGCTAGCAATTGAAGGCAGACCACTTAGTCTGTGGAGGCGTGAGCTTCTTGGAGAAGAATCTAAGGGGCTGTGGTAGGTCATCCACAGTTTGCTGCAGAATGACCTGCACCAGTAGCATCTGTTGTAAGGGTGAGTTGCACATTCGGGTCAAAATGGGCTAGAATGACAGCGTTAACTAGTGATTGTTTTGAGTTCTAGAATGCTTCTCACATGCTTGCCACCTCTTCTACCTTCTTCTTGCTGTGTTTGTCCTTTCCAGCTAGCATGTCTGTTGGTGGCAACTGTGAAGCGCCTGCATGTAGTAAGTTGTGGCTGTAAATGTTTAGTGTGCTGAGTGAAAGACAAAAGTTGTGGTACATCTCTGTTAGAAGCAGGTTCTGCACCACACATATCACTCCACCACGGAGAGGGTGTCATCCACATTCACACTGTGGTGCAGGACCATGACCCCTGGTAGTTGAAGTTAAGATTTAGCCTCATTAATGATAACCCCCTCCCCTTTTCACAGGTGACTGAGACTTGCTGTAAATGAACTAAGTGATCTACAAGGTTATTGGAGTAGATCAAAATATTGTCTAAATATGTGTAGCAGTGGGGAGGTGAAAGAGGAATCTGTCAATGAACTGCTGCCATGTTTGGACCACATTCTTCAGGCAGTATGGCACACACAGATACTCAAAGCGTCCAGATGGGGTCATAAAGGTGGTTTTCGCAATGTTGTCTGGGTGCATAGCAATCCGCAGATATGCTTGTTTACAGTTAATGACACTGAACACTGTGGTGCCCATGAGTGTATGAGTAAAATTTTGCATGTTAGAGTCAGGTATCTGTCATGAATTGTCCTGGAGTTAAGAACCCTATAATCACCACAGAGCCTCATGGTACCATCTATTTTTGGAACAAGTTTTATCCTGGAGACCTTCACCCGTGATCCCCCTTGGGGCATTTCATCAATAGCAATCTTCTAAATGTGCAGATTCACTGTAAAGAGACAGCATGGTTTGTGATGGCTGGGCAGACCTGTCATAACGATGTGGTGCATTGTACAGGAGTGGGATGTAGAGGTAGCAGAGCACTGTTTATCAGCACCATGTATTGGCTTGTACTACCCTTGGTGTGTTTTATCACATAGTTCATTTTAATTGGCTCTGAAGTTTTTATTATAAGGTGTAAATCAAACAATGGAAAATCCAGGATGCAATGTAAAAATATTAGAGAAGGAAAATTGCTACTCGCCATATAGTAGGGACACTGAGTTGCAGATAGGCACAAAAAAAAGATTCGCACAATTACAGCTTTCGGCCATTAAGGCCTTTGTCAACAATACACACTCTCTCTCTCTCTCTCTCTCTCTCTCTCTCTCTCTCTCTCTCTCTCTCTCTCTCTCTCACACACACAAATGCAACGCGTACACACAACTGCAGACTCAGGCAACTGAAACCACACTGTGAGCAGCAGCACCAGGGCATGATGGGAGTGGCAATTGGGTGTAGGTAACAAGGAGGCTGGGGCAGGGAGGGGGCGGGATAGTATGGGGTGGGGGGGGGGGAGAGCAGAAAGGAGAGAAATAAAAAGAAATAAAAGACTGGGTGTGGCGGTGAAATGATGGCAGTGTAGTGCTGGAATGGGAACAGGCGACTGGATGGGTGAGGACAGTTACTAACGATGGTTGAGGCCATGAGTGTTTCGGGAATGTAGGATGTATTGCAGGGAAAGTTCCCACCTGCGCAAATCAGAAAAGCTGGTATTGGTGGGAAGGATCTATATGGCACAGGCTGTGAAGCAGTCATTGAAATGAGGGATATCTCAGCAACAGAGTGGTCCACATGTTTCTTGGCTACAGTTTGTTGGTGGCCATTCATGCGGACAGATAGCTTGTTGGTTGTCATGCCTACTTAGAATGCAGCACACTGGTTGCAGCTTAGCTTGTAAATCACATTACAGGTTTCACAGATAGCCCTGCCTTTGATCGGGTAAGTGATGTTAGTGACCAGACTGGAGTAGGTGGTGATAGGAGGAGGTATGGGACAGGTCTTGCATCTAGGCATAATACAGGAGTATGAGCCATGAGGTAAGCGATTGGGAGCAGGGGTTGTGTCAGGATGGATGAGTATATTGTATAGGTTCGGAGGACAGCGGAATAGAACTGTAGAAGGGGTGGGAAGGATAGTGGGCAGCAAATTTCTCATTTCAGGGAATGATGAGAGGTAATCGAAACCCTGGCAGAGAATGTAATTCAGTTGTTCCAGTCCTGGATGGCACTGAGTTAGGAGGGGAATGCTCCTATGTGGCCAGACTGTGGGTCTTTGGGAGGGGGTGGGAGACTGCAAAGATACAGCACAGCAGATTTGTTTTTGCACGAGGTTGGGAGGATAATTATGGTCAGTGAAGGCTTCGGTGACACCCTCAGTATATTCTGAGAGAGACTGCTCATCACTGCAAATGTGACGACCACGGGTGGCTAGGCTGCATGGGAGGAACTGGAGAAGGGCTGGGGCGGGAGAAGGCACTGATGGCAAAGGGCATGGGTCACACTGCAGTGGTGCCAGTTGAGTCTATCATGGCCTGCACCTCAATATGTATGGGAAGGGGATGCTGGCAAAACCTATAGGCGACAGTGTAGTGGGTGGTGGTAGGATCAATCATGGAAAAATTCCTGTGATAGTTGGTATTAGAGATGAACCATTTTTACTTTGAACTCAGCTGATAGGTATGACTGCTTAAAGGAAGTCCCTCTAACTAAGGGCTCACCTTCAGAGGACATCATGTTCCCAAGTAGGGAAGGAATTAGCATATTTCACCAAATATAGGAGGTATTAGAGATAAAGTTAGTGAACTGCTTACAGACGTAAACTCTGAAATTATTGGTATATTGGAGGACCACTTAAATAATTTGACAATTCAGACACTTCCTTTACCAAGATACACATTAGCTGGCTGTTCTTTAAGGAGTTCCTTGCGGGGTGGGGGACTGGCCATGTACGTAAAACACAGTATTCCATTTGAATCCGTGGACATATTATGGCACTGCACTGAACAGATATTTGAATGTTATGCAGGGTCAGTTGAATTTAGTGAAAGTAAACTGACTTCAGAGCATTTCTGATCAAGCTAGAGAGGGTTCTTGATTCACTTTGTAGGAAGTAGCGGAAATTAGTTATATGTGGTGGCTTCAATATTAATTTTGTATATGATGGTGCAAGAAAAAGGATGTTGGTAGATCTCCTAAATTCATATGATCTGATACAGACTGTGTTTTTTCCAACTAGGGTCAGGGGAACAGTAGCACAGCCATAGACAATATTTTGATTCATTCTTCATTACCACTAGATGGGCATTCTGTTAGTAAAAGGGTGAATGGCCTTTCAGACCATGATGCACAAATTTTAACTCTTAAAGACTTTTGTACTCAAACAGATGTAACACATAATTACAAATTATTTAGGAAAGTTAAGCCAACAGCAGTAGAGAGTTTTTTAAGCCTTGTCAAGAGACAAGAGTGGCAGGATGCTTATAGTGCCGATAACATAGATGACAAATATAATACTTTCTTTAACACATTTCTCATGTTCTTTGAGAGTTGCTTTCCGTTAGAATGTTCTAAATCGGGTACTACCAGTAAAAGACAGCCCGGGTGGCTGACTAGTGGGATAAGGATATCATGTAGAACAAGGCAGGAATTAAATCAAAATGTTAGAAGTAGTCACAATCAAGCTACAGAAGCCCATTACAAACAGTACTGTAAGGTGCTTAAAACTGTTATTAGGAAGGCAAAGAGTATGTGGTACACAAACAGAATAGCTAATTCACAGGATGAAATTAAAACCGTATGGTCAGTTGTGAAGTAAGTGTCTGGTCAGCAGCACAAGGTCGGCCATATAAAGTTAGTAGGTAGTGAAAATATTTCTGTTACTGACAAATCAGATATATGTACAGTATTTAACAATCATTTTCTAAGCATTTCTGGTAAATTAAATAAAAATTTAGTTTCTACAGGGAATCATATAACTTTCTTGGCAAATGTCTTTCTGAGATTGATGTCTGAAATACTCCTCTGTGATACAGATAAGGGGGAGATTGAGTCAATAATTAAATCACTGAAGACTAAGGACTCTCAGGGTTATGATGGATTGCCTAGCAGAATATTAAAGTACTGTGCTGCACATGTTCCATAATTGTAATTTTTCCTTTAGGGGTGGTCAGTTTCCTGAACGATTAAAGTACTCAGTAGTAATGCTGCTTTATAAGAAGGGAGAAAGGGATAATGTAGATAATTTTAGACCTATTTCTATGCCATCAGTTATTAAAAAGGCTGTGTATGTAAGAATAATTGATCATTTTATATCACACGATTTGCTATCAAATGTACAGTTCAGCTTTAGAAGTTGTTTAACAATGGAAAATGCTATATTCTCTTTTCTCTATAAGGTACTGGATGGGTTAAACAAAAGGTTTTGAACGCTAGGAATATTTTTTTGATTTAACTAGGGTGTTTGATTGTGTTGTTCACAAAATATTGCTCCAGAAGTTGGTTCACTACGGAAATGGGGAGTAGCTCACAACTGGTTCACCTCTTACTTTAGCAACACACGGCAATAGGTCATGATTCACAGTGTTGAGAATGGCTGGGGGTCGGAGTGGGGCCACTTCTGGTCCTGATTTATATAAATGATATGCCCTCTAGTGTTACGGGTAACTGTAAAATATTTCTGTTTGCTGATGACACTAGCTTGGTAGTAAAGGATGTTGTGTGCAACATTGGCTTGGTTTCTGACAGTACAGTTCATGACATAAGTTCATGGCTTGTAGAAAATAAACTAAATCTAAATAACGGTAAAACTCAATTTTTGCAATTTCTAACACACAACTCAAAAATATCTGACATTTTAATTTCACAGAATGGGCATATGATTGATGAAACTGAACAGTTCAAATTTCTAGGTGTTCAGATAGATAGTAAACTGTCGTGGAAAGCCCACGTTCAGGATTTTGTTCAAAGACTTAATTCTGCCATTTTTACTATTCGAACAGTATCTGAAGCAACTAACAGTTTGACACGAAATTTAGTCTACTTTGCTCATTTTCATTTCCATATGCCATATGGTATTATATTTTGGGGTAACACTTCCCATTCTAAAAGGATATTTTTGGCTCAGAAACAGGCAATAAGTGGTTTAAGTTCATGAACCTCTTATTGACCTCTGTTAACGAGTCTGGGTATTTTGATGTTGGCCTCTAAATATATATATTCCTTACTGTCATTTCTTGTTAACAATATTAGCTTATTCCCAAGAATAAGCAGTTTTCACTCACTTAATACTCCGCAGAAATCAAACCTGAATTTGGATCGGACTTCCTTAACTCCTGTACAAAAAGGTGTGCAGTATACTGAGGCATCCATTTTCAATAAGCTACCACAAGAATTCAAATCTTAGCAGTAATCCACATGCTTTCAAATCGGAACTGAAGAGCTTCCTCACGGGTCACTCCTTCTATTCTGTCAAGGAGTTCCTTGAAAAATAAAGCTGATTCTTGTTGTATTATTGATTGTGTTTACTTAAACTTATGGCTTGACTTTTTTCGTGTTCATAGACATTTCATTTTTATCTGTTATTACTTTTATGTTGTAATTTCATGTACTGACACATTCCATGACTTTGGAATGCTCCTTAATTTGGTCCTGTGGAACTTGACGTGTAAATAAAAATAAAATAAATAGCATCAGCGTACCCTCTGAGTCACTGGCATCTCCATTTCCACCAGCCACTGGAGACCGCCGGAAGCCTCCCTTCCTCAATGCCACCACATCCACTGTCTTCAGCATATGCCCTGGAGGGTGTTGGCACTGCAGTGTCATTAAGATTGTTGTAGTGTGCTCACTAATAAAATGTGTTCAATAAATGAGGTTTCCTTGTTGGTGCGTTGGACAGCTAAAAGACATGTTTTCATTGCTATTCCACCCTGGATGGTGAAGTATTGGCTTCTGATAGTAATAAACCAGTACCGTCATCTGCTGTAGTGACCATTCTTTCTCAGTGTCCCCCTCCCCCTCCTGCCCCTTACTGTAGCATAGTTAAAACTGAATGTTTACATGCAGCAAAAATGGAGAAAAAATGAAATTTCTGAAGAAGATCCAAAAAGAGTAACATCAAATGTGGTTAATTTACATTTGAGATCAAACAAGGTCTTATATAGTTTGAAATTAGCTCAACTAAAATAGAGAAAAGTCTGGTTTTCTATTGAAACACATTTAAACAATGAAATGTTGGGTTAAGATAACGCAATGTCACATGTTTAATACATAAAAAAAGCCCTTGATATACAAAACAGCCCATCACCAACTGTTCAGTGCATTACAGTGATGGGTGCTTATGGGAACTGAGTGACGTACCGAAAACAACTAGTCTGTGACATTCGCCTGCTTTATTTCTTCGTTGATGGTCCTCGGTGTCAACACACTGCATTGTGATACTGGCTGCAGATTAGAAAGCGGAAGTGCAACACTGACTGCTTTAAATGATGTAGTCAACAGGTGCACATTTGCGTTTCACAGATCTTTACTTTCACTGTTCACAACCCCCCAACATTACACAGTTATATGGCCAGTTAACTATTGTTTAACTTCCAATAAGCCTCATTAATAGGCTGCAGGCAAACATCCACATACTGCTACAATAATTTACTGTTGAACATCTACGAGCAATAAAAACTTAGGCACACATTTCAGTCTTTCAAATAAATTGAACAGATACTGCCATTACTTTAGCATACGGAGTACTGGTGTAACACTTATTTCATGGCTAAGTTGATGTATTGTTGTTGTTCTAACCAACACAGGTTTCTTGTCTGGAGCTCAGCCGTAGACTGACTGTCTCAGGACCAAAAGTTGGGCCCTTATGTATCATCACAATAACAGGCACTGCAACTACACATTGTTTGATGTTTAATTTACAGAAATTACAATTAAAACCCAACTCATTAAATTAACTAAATACATCGAAAAATTGCGCCTTTTTAACAGTTTCTTCTACTACAAGAGTTAGGCCGAATTATTTGTTTAAATGATGAAATTAGCAGATATAGTTATGCAAACAATACTTTTGACAAAACTGTTAATTACTTTGGACTTAATTAAGGGCTGGTTTTGCTAACATGTTCTCAAATAGAGCCAAATCTCTTTTACGAAAATGCACATCATACTCATGTATGTTAATGGTAATTTGTTGAGGAAAAAAAATGAATTTTAAGCAGGCAGATGGCAAAACAAGAGGGGAAGTAAGAATATCTCAGGTTGCTTCATCACAAGTCAAATAAACAATTGAAAATTAAACAGGAAAGCTTTAAGCATATAATGACATTCAAGTACTCTGACGAAGAGCAGATGGTTACGGCACTGCGCCTGGGAACATGGATCTCGTGAACAGCAAAGCTAGTAAGGTGTTTGTGTGCTACTGTTGTAAGCATCTATAGTAAATGGTCGAAGGACAGTGAAACAGTGACTAACCAAGAAGGTGTTGGACGTTCACGTCTCATCGCAGAACATGGGGGTCAGAGGTTTGCCCGCTCTTTAAAGCGATATACTGTAGTACAATATTGGTGCAGATACAAGTGTTCAGAGAACACCATTTGGTGCACATTGTTGAAGATTGGGATCTGCAGCAAAGGACCCCTACATGTTCCCATGTTAACAGTATCATTCATTATGGTAGCACTTAGCATGGGATCATTGAGACTGAAAAGCGGATAAATGGAAACATGTTGTGTGGTCGGATGACTCATGTTTTTTTCATTACACCAGGGCAATGGTCATGTCTAGATATGCCATCACCCAAGCCACTTCCAATAGAATCTGTGGCAGTTATAAAATGCACCGTCAGCAGCTGTGTGCTACAAAAACATTATTGCAAATGACATGCACCCCTTTATGCTTTATGGCTTCCGTGACAATGATAGCACCTTCCAGCAGAATAACTGTCAGTCTCGCATGGCCAGAATCATCCAACAGTGGTTTGAGGAGCATAGTAGTGAACTCATGTTGGTACCATGGCCACCAAATTTGCCTGGTATGAACCTGTTGGAATAATATGCGATCCTATTGCACTCCAGTTCTGCCTACCACAAACAATAGATCTGTATTTTATGAGAATTGTGTGACCTATACATAGACATCTGTTGCCATATTCCTCCAGAAACCTACAATATTTTGCAGAATGACTGATGTATTGTATTCTTAAGGTAGACCTACATGCTATGAAGCAGATGGCCACAATGTTTTGATTCATCAGTTCACATTATGTAATAAGCAAGTGCGAATACATAGCGAAGTATTACACTGTCGTATTCACTCATTTTTGAATTATGGATTTTTCACTACAATGCTAATAAAGGAAACAAATATCTCTTTTTCCCCACAATCCATCTAGTGGTTTTCCTTCCCTAATACTCTACTTCACTTCTTTCATGCGATTGGCATTCACCTCTAAGCACTTTTCCTAACATTACACTAGCTTCTTCACAGTCTCTGCATGGAAGTTCTCCAACTGGGAACTCAATCAGTTGACAATGAAGAGCTCGACTTTGTCATCTTCAAACCATTGTAAGTCGAGCCATTGTTTCAAGTGCAAGAAGAAGTAATTACAAGGTACACAGTGGTCAAAAAGTTCCCAACAGCAATGGGCACTCTTTTCTTAGTAAAGGCAGTGTCATATGAATGAGCACTGTCATGGGGAAGTACTGTTCCAGACAACAGTTTCTCATATCATCAATTTTGCATGACACATTTCATCTTGGTGAGGACTATTGTAAACTTCAGCTTGGACCTCACTCTCTGATATCAACCAAAAGAATGTCCTATTTGTCCCAGAAAGACAGCCACCAGTTTTTGACTCTAGCAAGAAATTTTAAAAATGGATTAAAAACAGTCCTGACCACAAGAAAATATTTATTTGCAATGTTTACCAGCTTTGATCAGAATGTAACCATCTTCAGACCATTGACACCATCATGTTATAAATGGTCTGAAGATGGTTACATTCTGATCGAAACAAGTAACGATTGCAAATATGTATTTTACTGCAATCATGACTGTTTTTAACCAGACTCCTGTTTTTCTCCACAAGAAATGCTCCCAAAATTATCCAGCAAGAAAACTGAAAGTTTTTATTTTATCAGTTTTGGGAAAGTTGAATGGCACAAAAGTATTGACTGTTAATTTCATTTTGTGTTGGTGAACAATATCCACATCTCTTGCGTATAAAAATGTTATATAAATTTTCTCCACCTTGTCAGTAGTGATCAAAATACATTCCTTTGTATCTTGGTGATAGTCAGTAAGCTTTTCAGTCTCCTTTGCATACAATTTGTTACATCCAAGCTTTCATGACAATCATGTAAATAGTAGTGTATCCAGCATCAAGCAGTTAATCAGCCAGAGCAATTGTCAATCAGATTGCAGTTCTTGATACATAATTTCATCAGTCTGGATACCGGGCCTACCACTCAGTTCTTCATCAAACACATTTTGTATGACTATTTTTAAATTTTCAGTACCATTGTCTAACCTTGCTTTCAGTCATTAGTTTGGGCCTGTAAACTAGGTACAACTCTCAATGAGTTTGGAAAACTGTAGATCCTTTTGCACATAAAAGTCAAATTCCAGTGCGCAATTCACAACTGGTGGGAGCAACGGTTTTTCTAAGTAATTGTTGTTTCGTTTCACTATCTGTAAAACAAATAGACTGAATCAAAAGAACAACTCTTAATGCTTTGTAAATTATCAATACATAATGCTACTTTCAAACAACTTTCTTGTGAGCTGGCAACATTTAAATATATGCAAATGGCCCTTGATTTTCAAATACACTTTCAATTATACAAAATGTTAAGAAATTGGCTGCACTTTGCAACCTTGTAGCAAACGTGATTACTGTCACCTTCATCATTTTTCACAATATGTTGTTTGTTAGGTTTGATGTTGACTCCCTTTTTTAACTATATTCACAGAAAGTGCAGTTTTAAGCATTATTGTCTTTACTGTATCTGGAAGTAGGTGCAAAACTTCACAGTGTTGTTCACAGGACAGCAGTTACAGCAGAGCTGACCTCCCTTTTTTACTGTTCATTTATAACTGTTTTGAGTGTTCTTGTCCCTTCACTTTTCCATTCTTACGAGCGTTGGATGTTGGAGCTGACATCATGCAAGAGACTTGAACTTTTTCTTGCTTGCCATATACGTTAATGAAGATGAGTCAGAAAAACAATCCTGTAAGTTTTGAATATAGTTTCAGTAGTGTGCTGTTTGACAGTCACATCTATTTAACATCTAGGCATAATGTTGCAAACTGACTTGAAATGGAATGAACATACATAGTCGGTTGTAGGAGAGGCAAATGGTCAACTTTAGTTTATTGGGAGATTCAAGTGTAATTCATCTATGAAGGGGAACCTGTCCACAAAAGTTGTGCAACATTTTCTCAAGTACTGAGTGTTCAGTATCTACACAAGTTCATAGTAAAAGAAAAGAAGACACTGAAGCAATGAAGAAATGTGCTACTAATTTTGTCACTGGCTGATTCAATTAACATGTGAATATAAAAAGTATTGTGAACAATTTTTTCAATACAAGCACGATCAATGATGGTTGGGGGGGGGGGGGGGGGGGGGGGCCTTCAACGCGCACCAAGCACCAGTCACCAGCAAGCATTCATTCAGTAAGATCGAGCTTTTAGTGGAACCCTGTCGAGTGACTCCAAGCAAGCACAAAACACAGCAAATGACTGAACAGCGATACACCATCAAATTTTGTTTTGGACTGTATAGAGATGGTGGCCATAATTTTCCAAGTGTTCAATAGCAAAATCATGTCAAACTGCAGTTTCTAAGTGGCACAAGCTCTCAAAGATGGATAAAACAGTGTGGAGGACGAGTCCTGCTAACCATAACTGACTTTGCAAAGTTAACTTGCACCCTAACCTAAGGCACAGACATTTATTTCAATCCAATATAGCTTCAAGAAAACTAGAGCATGCAACTGACAGTGACCAGGAGCAAGTTACCAACAGCCATTACTCGTGCTTATCTCAAAACAATTTTGACATTCAACACTCCTCTTCTTGCAACTGAAAATACAGGTACTTTTAGATTAGAAAAGTTTGCAGTAGCATTGTGTCCAGAAATTGTGATGTTTTTTCTCAAGCTACCAGCCAACATCACAAACTGCTAAATAGGAATACAGACAGAATTTGTACATATCTGAATGCTACCTGGCTAACAGCTAAATAATATGTATAAATATCAAACTACACTCCTGGAAATTGAAATAAGAACACCGTGAATTCATTGTCCCAGGAAGGGGAAACTTTATTGACACATTCCTGGGGTCAGATACATCACATGATCACACTGACAGAACCACAGGCACATAGACACAGGCAACAGAGCATGCACAATGTCGGCACTAGTACAGTGTATATCCACCTTTCGCAGCAATGCAGGCTGCTATTCTCCCATGGAGACGATCGTAGAGATGCTGGATGTAGTCCTGTGGAACGGCTTGCCATGCCATTTCCAACTGGCGCCTCAGTTGGACCAGCGTTCGTGCTGGACGTGCAGACCGCGTGAGACGACGCTTCATCCAGTCCCAAACATGCTCAATGGGGGACAGATCCGGACATCTTGCTGGCCAGGGTAGTTGACTTACACCTTCTAGAGCACGTTGGGTGGCACGGGATACATGCGGACGTGCATTGTCCTGTTGGAACAGCAAGTTCCCTTGCCGGTCTAGGAATGGTAGAACGATGGGTTCGATGATGGTTTGGATGTACCGTGCACTATTCAGTGTCCCCTCGACGATCACCAGTGGTGTACGGCCAGTGTAGGAGATCGCTCCCCACACCATGATGCCGGGTGTCGGCCCTGTGTGCCTCGGTCGTATGCAGTTCTGATTGTGGCGCTCACCTGCACGGCGCCAAACACGCATACGACCATCATTGGCACCAAGGCAGAAGCGACTCTCATCGCTGAAGACGACACGTCTCCATTCGTCCCTCCATTCACGCCTGTCGCGACACCACTGGAGGCGGGCTGCACGATGTTGGGGCGTGAGCGGAAGACGGCCTAACGGTGTGCGGGACCGTAGCCCAGCTTCATGGAGACGGTTGCGAATGGTCCTCGCCGATACCCCAGGAGCAACAGTGTCCCTAATTTGCTGGGAAGTGGCGGTGCGGTCCCCTACAGCACTGGGTAGGATCCTACGGTCTTGGCGTGCATCCGTGAGTCGCTGCGGTCCGGTCCCAGGTCGACGGGCATGTGCACCTTCCGCCGACCACTGGCGACATCGATGTACTGTGGAGACCTCACGCCCCACGTGTTGAGCAATTCGGCGGTACGTCCACCCGGCCTCCCGCATGCCCACTATACGCCCTCGCTCAAAGTCCGTCAACTGCACATACGGTTCACGTCCACGCTGTCGCGGCATGCTACCAGTGTTAAAGACTGCGATGGAGCTCCGTATGCCACGGCAAACTGGCTGACACTGACGGCGGCGGTGCACAAATGCTGCGCAGCTAGCGCCATTCGACGGCCAACACCACGGTTCCTGGTGTGTCCGCTGTGCCGTGCGTGTGATCATTGCTTGTACAGCCCTCTCGCAGTGTCCGGAGCAAGTATGGTGGGTCTGACACACCGGTGTCAATGTGTTCTTTTTTCCATTTCCAGGAGTGTATATTTCATCATTTAATAACGTTATAGGTAGTAATTAACTACTATAAAGTAGTAGCATTAGTATCTTTGGTGATTAATAAACAGTTTCTTACAATTTTTGTTCTGTAAGAAATTATACTTCCTTTCACCTGCCCGTGAAACAATTAAGAGCTCCGATCTTGGCAGCAGACCTACAACTGAACAACGGGTAACAAAAAGTATTAGCTTTTAGGAGATGAGTGGGAGTGACTAGAATTATTCAGAGATTAAATAGGAAAATGACACAAGGCTGGGCCAAATTAACAATAAAATTAACAAAAAGATATATTTCTGTTGATATAAAAAATTTATTTTTAAATAATAAACCATTTCTCCCCACAGCTTTTAATCTTATACAATAATTAGATTGCTTCCAAGATTCAAATTTTTCAGTGCATCTAATCACAAATGGCAAGAACAATGCTTTCAGTGAAGAGATGATTGATCAGAGAGCAGTGACTTACAATGTGAACATACAATTTCACTGAGGGTTTTTTCCTCTAGGCAGTTTACATCACAGTACTATATTTGTGATACATCATCAGATGTGTTCTTAATGGAAATGTGAAAAAAACATGCCAAATAAATACATGCACATAAATAAGAAGATTGTCATGGATTCCGTTGTAATGCAGTGGCTACTGAATATGAATAAAGAACTCTAAATACTCTATAAATATGCTGTAGACTGTTGAAATATGGAGAAAATTACCACTCAAATACTGATGTTTAACATTACATTTTATAAATTCAATGAAATAACAAAATAAAAACATTACACAACCATTTTCTATAAAATTTGTAAAGAAACGCTATCATAGAGAGCACAAAGGCAATGCTGGTGACTGATTTAAGACACTTGAATTGGAGTCGGCAGTCAGTTAAAATGACTCACTGAAAGTCAATAATAAATGTAATATTTTCAAAAAATAATACTGTTACTAATACACAGGGTTTGGGGCACCGGTATATAAATCGTTTAGAATATGTAACCAATCATTACACAATATGCATGAGTATTTTCAATGACTATATAAAAGATATGAACTTTTTTATACTTAATAAAATGTAATAAGAATGTCTCAGCACACTATGGTGTGATCTATGTGCACAAATGCACAAAATATTTTCAAGTTCATCATAAACTATTAAATCGATCCAGAGAAAACTGCGATAACAGAAACTATAGCCGTCAGTTTTATTATTTGGCAACAAAATCTCAAAAATTGACAAATGTCCAGAGTTCACAAAATCTGGTGCAAATATAAAATGTGCACTGGTAAGGACCATCAATGATAAGTAAAAAAATTGATATCACAAAGAGCTGCCTCCAAGAAGCAATGCACATTATCATAATACAAGTAAGCAATGTCAAATATGTCACACACAGAAACCTTTGCTACAATAAATTGTTTGAACTGAATTAGGATTTCCTCATATGAACATGAATAAGAACTTTTATCAAAAAAAGAGGGATAAGAAGGAAGTTATCACAATTATACAGTGTTGAGACAAGCAAAAATATGAATTTAGCACATACAACAGTCATGGCTCAAGTAAATGAATACATACTACAAGTCATAAAACAAACAATTCAAACATTATATACTAATGAACAGGAGCAAACAAAGCAGTGCTACCAGAAGAATGAGAAACCTCAAAGGCGAAGTTAAAATAAACTAAGATCTTCATAATTTGGAACACAAACATTTCTGTTGGGTGCACAAACAATCTAACTAAAGGTATAATAGTTTGAAAGTGGTTGGCAGGATTGGTGGGGGTAAATGAGTCTGACAGACAGTGTCCTCAGTACAAATTTTTATAAAACCACAAGGTCACAGTATGTATAATTATCTTTTGGACTACCACAATTCCCCCCTTAATTTTAATGAGATTCTTCAACCACTTCTTCCCCATTCCAGTTTTTCACACACAGATCAAGAAAGTTTGCGGCTTTGGATTAAAACTAAAACTACTCAGTTCTCACAAGGTGGCACAGTATGACATATAAAATAATATATATCCATTAACTCCCAAAATATGGAGTATATGAAAAAAAGAACCCCAAGTTCCATCTTGGGTATCCTTCCACCTTTCATATCCATCAGTCCATTGTTTGCTGTAACATTTTGATTGTTCCAATCATTATTCAATCCCAATACTTCTGTAACAAACATAAATGGAGATAATATCATTATGGCACCAAATCTCTTATCAAATACTGATGAAGCCTGAATTCAGTTTTATAAGCTTCCAGTCAGTTCCATCTCATGTGAATATTATCAGTGACAGGTACTGTATCACTTCCATTTGTTACTTGTCTGTCAACGAAATTTTAAATCTATGTAACCCTCCAAAAATATGTGCTCTACAACATAAATTTTCTTTCAAATGACAAAACATTTAATTAAACAAATAATTACATTCTGTTCCAGTTATGTCCACACAGTTATTAACAACTCAAGTAAGCAAATCTTTCATATTTCTGAAATACTGATGCACTACCCTATATCTTGTATGTCATGAACACCAACAGAAGTTAAATCTTACAAGTGGAAAGATGCATGACTATATACTTAAGTACTGAGAAGAGAGTTAAGGGGGAAGGAGAAGGCAAAGTTAACTTAATTAAATCTCTTCCTGTCCCAAATATTTTCTTCTACCCTACAATCTCTTCACGAAATCGCAGCATCATTTTTGGGTATCACTGTATAAAGAATATTGCCAGAGTAAACAATAGCATCACACGATCCAATCCCTAAACCTGAGCATTAATTTCTGTGGAATGCCAACATCTGTTCAATACCTGCCACAAAAAATACTACAGGCCCTGTTTATAAACCAGGGAAGAATATGGGAAAACAAAGGAAGACGAATTATCAAAATGTTTGTAGTGTGCAGAGCAGACACCATATCTTTCATAGATGTCAAAGAAAACAAGATGAAATGGAAAAAAAAATTAAGTAGATGTAGCATTAAGAAATAACAGCTGAAAACAGCATTTATTTCCTAGACTCTTATGTTTAAGTGTGTCACAGACTGATAAATACTGCTATTTAAATGTCTAGGAATAAAATCACCCCATCTTTGAAAGAGTATCTGTTTTCAAAGTACATTTTTGCAGTAGTACAAATAAAAGCCACAGAAATGTTTGATACATTTAGTGCTTTCCAGCTTAACAGTTTCATCTTCTGTAGCCAAATAGCAGGAAGGCTGAGGGGCCAGGACTAGCAAAGAAGTGCGACAATCTGGAGTTGATAAAACTTACATGCATTAGGTTAGAATTGAAACTGAGCAACAGAAGATACACAAAAATGCTGATTTTTACAATAATTTACTTTAAAGCTTTACTTGCTGCAAATCATACTGTAATGTTTATTTATTACGGTATTTGTAAATAACAGATTTCAGCTATCTGTTGTCCTTTTTAACTTTTTTATTGGCAGATCTAGATTTCGGCTAGAAACTAGCCATTCTCAATGCACTATAATTTTTGATCAATGCATGTAATGCCTGTTGGTCAGGTTTGAGTAGTATTCAATGAACTGTGGATGGAGCCCGACCAACAGGCATTACATGCACTGATCAAAAATGATAGTGCATCGAGAATGGCTAGTTTCTAACTGAAATCTATTATTTACAAGTCAATATAACAGTCGCTGAGTGCAACAGCCTTCTGAATGGCAGGTAACCTGATATTACGGTATTGCTACAGATGTAAATAGGGTCAAAAATAAGAAGCATGATGGCAGAATTTTACAGCAGAGTGGGAGCAGAAGATCTTAATCAGTGAAAGCTACGTTACTGGATCCCCTTACGAATGATACAGAAAATGAGATTTTATGCTTAACCACAGGAAAAGGAACATATTCCCAATTAAATCAGACCTACTGGCAAGGACTGAGATGCCTGAATAAGTGAGCCAAATATTGTCTGATCCTCAAACCGGATGCCAGATACTCTACATGCGCCAACCACTTCATTTGTTTTAGCTACCTAAAAGTTTTCAAAACTTTTGAAATACACAACACATTATTTAATGGCAGTAATAGGATAAAAATCAAACATTTCTGTGTTCATTTGCACTAGGGCTTCAAATTATTGTGATAAGCTTCTTTGTCTTTTTTATAATATCTCTGATTTCATTACAAAATAATGTACATTGTGTCTTGCCTAACTTCCATTACAGCATGTTATTACTTGTTAAGCTGCCTACAGTTGTTACATATGTATTACAAGTGAAAAATATCAATCTGTAAGCAAAACTGGTATTTAACATGCAATAACATAAGCTAGGCTTTTTCTGTGAACATGAGTATTTATATTAATAAGCACATTAGTTTATTTCTATTTCTCTCAAGTTGAGCCATAAAAAGGAAGAAAAGTCTTCATTTTTTTTACATTGTTAAGTGTCACAATTTCAGTATTAAGTAATATAAAAATACTCATCAGTCAAACCACTATGGTAATGTATGTCTATGTTAATACTTTACCATCAACAACAATGTTAAAAAAGAGATTCATTAAATATACTGTGTATAAAAAGCTCATAAAACAAATAATCTCACTCAAATCACACATCATATCTGGGTAAAAAGAACTTTTCTATATAAGTCACAGCAATTATCAATGAATGCTGCTGGAAAAATTCAAATGTACGAACTGCAGAAAAGATAAATATTCCTAATGTCACTAATGCAATACAAATGAAAACTGCTTGGAATCAAACTTTCCCATATTTTCTATCTAACCTCATTCACTCACTCTCTCTATCTCATTTTTACCCTGGAGAAAGTAACGTCTTCTTTAGTGACAAATAAGGAAAAAATAATAATAATAAATAAAATGTAACTAAAGCACTTCATAAATGCTTGTAACAAAATAACGTATTTAGCCTGTGTGCATACATTCACAGAAAACAAAGCCCAACAACAAATATTGTTCGCTGCTGTGACTTACATCTTAAAACAATTCACATCTACAATGAGTCAAGAGATATAAAAAATAAATTTAAGAAATTAAATTAATAGAAGTGACTCAAAAACTCACTTCGTGTCAAAACTATAAAAACTGTGTACAGCCACCAGCACAATTAAGTTTGGACGGCAAGGCAAACTGAACAGCAAAACTGAAATAAGTTTACTATTTCTAAAATCTGCATTTCTATGAGGGTCAAGCTTAAAATGTAACAATAACAAGCAAGGAGCCTCAAATGCTGGTGGCAATGTTGTAATGAACCCAACTCCAACAGCCCAAGAATTTGAGATTACTTTCATTATGCGCAAAACAACAGTATGCATTAAATGCAGACCTGGGGAAAAAAAACCTTCGGTCATAAGCCAAATGAAAATGTTACAAAATTCTTAAATTCACTTTTTTAAATAAAAATCTAACTAATGTTCACACAAGATAAATAGTCGGATTACTCTTGAGCTCCATTTTTAAAAAATTATTGGTAGCACAAGCGTAATACAACTAGTGTGTTAATATCTCAAGAACTTTTGGCTGTTTTAGATGGGTACATAGTCCAAATGTAAATGTCTTCAATATCCTATGTTACAAAATAACAGATCATTATGTTACAAATAATACTTATAAAAAGTAAAATTAATTAGAATAAATAATAATCTACTAATTGCCCAATAAAATGGACAGCATGTTACAAATTTTTGCTTGCAGAATTATTGGCCAATGTTCTTTTGAGCCACTTTGTCAACATAACCAAATTAGAAAGGATAGCAAGGGCATAGCTGAATTACAGTAATTAACAACATACAGAACCATGTACTGAGAGACAGATGGAATACACAATGTTTAATCAAATGTAATTCAAATATCAACAGCTAAAAATCAAATCTATAAAGAATTTCTCTTCACTACTTATGCCTGCAATTCTCATTTTCACACACACACACACACACACACACACACACACACACACACACACACACACACACACAAATAAAAAAAGGAGAAAGACTAAAAACAATCTTACATTTGATGGCAGTCAGCACTAATGTAACATATCTTAGATGATTATTGCTGTCATTAAATATCCTCACTTGTAGTTGTGACTCAGGAGTCAATAAATACTACTTTCTTAAACAGTTACAATGTAAACAATGACCCATATTGCAGAGCAGGCAACAGTTAACAATGTGTAATGGCTAGCATTTTTTATAAAAATGCTCATCAAGCCAATAGCACATAATATTTTAAAATGAATATATTTAGAAAATATATATGTGGTTTGTTACAATACGACTTGGTGTTAGACAATGTTGACACATACAGCAACCCCTACCTATCTTTCATACTCCACAAAAATACTGCAAATTTTATTAGTACAATTAAATTCACACAATTATCTTGCTTTGGGAACAGCCATGGCATTACAATAATGGCAGCTGTGGCAACAAAATTCACTGTCCAACTTGCTGCACACTTTACCACTTGAAACAAAGCCATTTTTACAGTTTCCACTTAGAATAAGAGGATACAACTGTAACACAGGGAAGACAGACTTCAAAAGCAACAGCTATGTAATCTTACACAGTATTTGTGCACTGTTATGAAATCCACAAACTTTAACCATCCAAAACAGCAAAATATTTCTGAAAATTAGATGAATGCAGAATTTACATCAAATACAGATTATGCACCCACCTAATTCCTATCAAACCAGCTTCATTCTGCACAGGCACTTTTAAATTCAAATTTTACTTCTTACAATACGACAGTTTTGCTCTACAGTAATGCATAACAAATATTCTGCAAATACTTTTGAAAACAGTTTGTCTTTGATGTTAGACAGTATTTTATCCATGAAAGATTTTTACTTTGAAACCACAGTTAAAATGTTGCTATAAGCACTGCAAATCTGTCTGTCTTGTTACTTCCAAAATAATGCCACAGAGGGTTTGTTAAGGTGCTGCTAGCACATTTGTAGAATTTACTGAGACACAAGTATTTTCTGGAGTCGTTGAAATGGTTGCAGAAATAAGTACATCTGACAACTGGCCTTGCGATGAACAAAATGGTTTCTGTTATATTTCAATGATAAATGTCCTCAGTAGCATCATCAAAACACTTTTGAACAACTAATGTGACGAATGTGACAGGGTAAAACCAAACATCTACTGATTTTCCAGTTTTTAAAATGACAGCAAGTAATTATTTATGGAGTCCAATTTGTTTTCAAAAGTGTATCAACAGGTGAGGTGAATAAATGAATTTCAAGGAATTAGAAAATAAAATTCACAAATATGGGATTTCAGGTTAAAATTTTTCACATTTTACTGCAGTTTTTGTTTCTGTAGTAGAAATTAAGAAAAAATGTGAAAACAACATTTTTGCACACAAACATTGTCCTCTCACATTTGCACTGGCCCTATCTTAGTCAGGACTCAGCAGCACCAGCAGTGTTGTTTACTGTTTATCTTCAGCCATAAAAGCTGGAAAGAAATGCACATGCTGCTCATATTGAGCTTTTGTATATTTTTGTTGTCACATTTCAACATGACAGCTTTGTCTTCAGTAGGACACTTAGCTTTTTGAAAAATAACAGTTGGGCACCTTCCTGGATGTTGAGCTAGTAGGTGATAGAAAACATTACTGGTGATTTCTCTGTTGTAGAATGATTTTCTCACAAAATGAAACTGATCACACAGGACAAAGGAAACTTGCCATAATTCTTCAGATTTGTGCTCTTCGTTAAGCAATGGAAAATTATTTCACTGCAGTTATCTAAATTTCATATAAGTGTGAGGAAATCGTGGTTTCAATACTGAAATATATGAATGTCATATCATTACCAAATATGATGAAATTGTTTAAAAAATTATAATACATTTGTAGAGCATAATTATTACTGTTATGTATTGTTATTTAAAATAGAATAATTGATCTCTTACAACATCTGCATATTCCAAAGCCATTTTCTTTAATTTTGTATGTGCCAGTGCATATTGTGTATTACTCTTGAAGCAACAGAACCTGAGTTTATCCCTGTGTTACAGTGACTTTCTGTTCAATTATCAATCAGCTAAGCTGGTTGCCACCAAATTAAGGGGGAGGTCAGATAGGTCATTTTCACCTGACCTCTCATGTTCCTCAGATTCATTGTCGGAGCCCCCAGCAGTTGCAGAATCTTGCTCTGACTTGATGACTGACAACGAAGCAGGACCATGTGGAGGATGTCCCTGCGAATGTGGAGGAAGTCCTGGCGCCGCCTGCAGCGCCAACATTAGATGCGGTTGTATTTGTCGACGTAAAGCTGCCAGCATGTCTGCTGGCTCCTCTGTAGCTATATTTCCATTGGCTGCTTCTGCAAAACATTATATTTCACAGAAAAATACTAATACAATTCAACTAGAGACAAAATAAAGCAACAACAATTTCCAAATTTTAATGTGAGGTAAAACACACACACACACACACACACACACACACACACACACACACACACACACACACACAGAGAGAGAGAGAGAGAGAGAGAGAGAGAGAGAGCAAAAAATAACAGTGGATAGTTATACACTATCCACAGTTAACAATATTCTGTTACTGTCCAATCCTAACAACATTCTGTTACTGTCCAAACCCATACAGAGTGATGGAAAAATGGATATCCACATGCCTCTACACTTTTATCTTATTCTCATGGTCCCTACATGAGAGATAGACAACAGAGACAACAGAACTGTTTATTGCCACTCTTTAAATTCACCCCCACAGGGCTTCAACAGAGGCTTGTCTTTCTTCAAAAAACTGTTTATCAAATTACTCTTCTGACTATTTTGTACAGGCTGTACAGACTTGTTAAGACCCTAGCAGTGCAATTCTGAAGTCATAGGTATACTTTCATGTGCATACTCTAAATACTGGGGCACTCCAGATAATTCATTAAAAATCTAGGATGCAGTTTTCTTTACAGAGGCACATCACTTTCCAGAATTCTCCCCAAAAAATCTAAGTCTTCCAGTTGCCTTCACTGTATTGGTTTCATGTATTATTCCTCCCATTTCACATTCCTTCTTAGCTATTTGGGCAACACTCAGTATTAAGAGTGTGCATAAATCTATATTTGAGATACATCAGCCTTAGATGTAACTAGAACACATGTTCCCCAACCATACTATCAATACTGGAGAAGATTTTAATCACCCAAAAACCATTGAGATAGTTGCAATTAATTAGTGGTGGGTACAGCAAAGGCAAAAAAAAAAAAAAAAAAAAAGGATGGAATGTTTACTTTTAAAACTACTTAAAGCAGATAGTTCGGCAGCCAACTCATAACAGAAACATATTAGATCTACAGGAACAAATATACCCGATTTCTTTGAGGACGTCCACAATGAAAATGGTATCAGTGACCATGAGGTAGTTGCAGCAACAATGATTATGATTGGATGGACCCTCCATGGTATGTAGCCTCCGTTACGAAAGAGCGACTTACACAATAGGTACAAAACAAAGCATAGGTCAACAGATAAATAAATGTTAAATGAAACATGTTCAGATATCATAAGGCCAATGTATGAAGCCTTCAATAACTACTGCAGCAGGATCTTTTAACAGATCTCTCTGACTGAAGTCAGCCCCTATTTTAACACCAATATAATACAGATCCCTAAAATAAAGAACTGCATCCAGTAGATGGAAGAATGCACAGGTTACCTTTGTCTACAAAAATGGTAGTAGACTGATCCTCAAAACTACTATTCAGTACCACTGATATACATCTGTTGTAGAATCACAGAACAACTTCTGATCTCAAACAACAAACTGAACTGGTCTCTGCCATGGCAAACCTGGAAACACTGGTCACGCATTTAACTCAGAAGCATACAAGAGAGAAAGGGCACATGCATTTATGCACAGGCATAAAAGTAACATAACTATTTGCCTAACCCTTTAATGATGGGAGGTGCGGCTGACCGGGTGGGCCCACTGAACAGTTCCCAGTTGCTTACTTCTCAGTCGGTTATTGTGCCAATGCACTTGGTCATGGAATAAATCACTATCAGATTAATTTTCACTGCTGCCCTTGAAATCACTCTCTAATAGCACCTTCAAGGCTTCTTTGGCTGAGTAAAACAGTTTGCTCGTTTTCAAAAGAAAATCTTACACAAAAATAAAACATCTACAGCAGAGACGGGAGGCAATACAGAGTGGGTATTTTGACAAAAAATGTGCCTCTGCTCGCACTGCATGGCTAAATGAAGCTCAAAATCCTTTGCATGTCCACAATGCTAAGTGACTGCCCAAGTAACAATACACTGCCAAACAAAACTATCCAGAACACCAGAAAATGATTGGAAAAGAGCACAGATAGTCCCAGTCTTCAAGAAGGGTCGTCGAGCAGATGCGCAAAACTATAGACCTATATCTCTTACGTCGATATCTTGTAGAATTTTAGAACATGTTTTTTGCTCGCGTATCATGTCATTTCTGGAAACCCAGAATCTACTATGTAGGAATCAACATGGATTCCGGAAACAGCGATCGTGTGAGACCCAACTCGCCTTATTTGTTCATGAGACCCAGAAAATATTAGATACAGGCTCCCAGGTAGATGCTATTTTTCTTGACTTCCGGAAGGCGTTCGATACAGTTCCGCACTGTCGCCTGATAAACAAAGTAAGAGCCTACGGAATATCAGACCAGCTGTGTGGCTGGATTGAAGAGTTTTTAGCAAACAGAACACAGCATGTTGTTATCAATGGAGAGACGTCTACAGACGTTAAAGTAACCTCTGGCGTGCCACAGGGGAGTGTTATGGGACCATTGCTTTTCACAATATATATAAATGACCTAGTAGATAGTGTCGGAAGTTCCATGCGGCTTTTCGCGGATGATGCTGTAGTATACAGAGTAGTTGCTGCATTAGAAAATTGTAGCGAAATACAGGAAGATCTGCAGCGGATAGGCACTTGGTGCAGGGAGTGGCAACTGACCCTTAACATAGACAAATGTAATGTATTCCGAATACATAGAAAGAAGGATCCTTTATTGTATGATTATATGATAGCGGGACAAACACTGGTAGCAGTTACTTCTGTAAAATATCTGGGAGTGTGCGTACGGAACGATTTGAAGTGGAATGATCATATAAAATTAATTGTTGGTAAGGCGGGTACCAGGTTGAGATTCATTGGGAGAGTGCTTAGAAAATGTAGTCCATCAACAAAGGAGGTGGCTTACAAAACACTCGTTCGACCTATACTTGAGTATTGCTCATCAGTGTGGGATCCGTACCAGGTCGGGCTGACGGAAGAGATAGAGAAGATCCAAAGAAGAGCGGCGCGTTTCGTCACCGGGTTATTTGGTAACCGTGATAGCGTTACGGAGATGTTTAATAAACTCAAGTGGCAGACTCTGCAAGAGAGGCGCTCTGCATCGCGGTGTAGCTTGCTCGCCAGGTTTCAAGAGGGTGCGTTTCTGGATGAGGTATCGAATATATTGCTTCCCCCTACTTATACCTCCCGAGGAGATCACGAATGTAAAATTAGAGAGATTAGAGCGCGCACGGAGGCTTTCAGACAGTCGTTCTTCCCGCGAACCATACGCGACTGGAACAGGAAAGGGAGGTAATGACAGTGGCACGTAAAGTGCCCTCCACCACACACCGTTGGGTGGCTTGCGGAGTATCAATGTAGATGTAGATGTAGAAAGCCCAGTAGATACCACCACAGACATTGCTTCCACAGCAATTTTGTTTAACAGATTGGTAAACATGCAGAGCAGGCTGGACGGCAACTGCAGGGCCCAATTGCAGCGGACTTCTACATAAGCCAACCACAGTAAAAGGGTTAATATGCCGTAGTGCAATATACTGGCATAAATTATCTACAGAAGAATGGAAATCTGGCTGTGGGACCCTTGCTGTTATGTAGTGTACTATCAGCCTAGAAGAAAATATTAATAATACCCTCAAACTTCTTATAGGTAATGCAGTTATCTATAATGGAGTAGCATCTGGGGGAAAAAAAGCCTGTCCAAATATCTAGTCCGATCTTGATAGGATTTGAAAGTGGAGAAAAGACTGACAACTTGCATTAAAATGGTAGAAAAAGGTAAAATTGTGCACATCATAAAATTCAGAGAATCTCATCACCACAATGCCAATGGGAGACAACTATTACAAGTACCTGGGCGTAACAATCTGAGAAGATGTACAATAATCACATGGGCACAACTGTAGGTAAAGCAGGTGGCAGACTATGGTCCATTGGTAGCATACTGGGAAAATTCAGTAAGTCTGCAAAAAAGACTGCTTACAAAATGCTTGTGCACTCTATCTTAGAAGACTGTTCAAGGGAACACAGAATTGGGGTACTGAAATGTATTTGAAAACAGATGCAAACTGTCCCATAGGGGTAGCGAAACCAACAGAAAGGCATTTAAACACCTAATATTCCCGCACTCCGTGTAGAGGGAAGGGACTTGAATACGTGGTACAATAGGGAGCACCCACCACACAGCACCTCACAGTGGTTTACACAGTACATATGTAGATGTATTACCCCAATATCTTTGAACATTGTGGCAAGCTTCAGTATTTATTATTAATCTTGAGTTCTTTCTTTTCTAGGGATATTTATATCACACTTGTCCATATTTAAGAGGTGCTGCTATGAAGTAGGTCTACCCCAAGTGGAAATACTGCCCATACAACTCTATATTTCCTTAGAATTACCTAGCGACAACACCTTCCTGCATGCAACAGCTCCAATAGTGAACAATCTACAATTGCTGCTGACCCTATCTGATAAAGTATGTACATTAAAAGTGAAGTCCCAAACAGGTTTTGCAATCATGTGGGTAAATAGTGGTCCAACGGTCTTCGGACACAAGTTAAATTCCAGATTTTGAATGGAGATAATCAACTATAGTTGCCAAATCCTTCTGGCATACGGAGTCACCCCATTCTAAAAATGGCTTAGTCAAAAGATGGCGGACATACAGACAGGAGTTCAGTTGTTAACCTCGCAGTGGGAAACTAATCAATGATCAAATCCATCAAACCACCTATGCCTTCTCTTACAACCGCAAACAGTACCTTGGAGGTATACTGCATTTGCAACACCCTCGGGAACTCACTCTAACCACCACAACTTAAAAAAAACTACAGGTGCTCAACAAAGTGATGAACCTATCCTCAAAGTGCCTCAGTCTCAAGGGTATCAGATCTTTTCAAAGTCATTACCATTTGACCCATTCCAAAATTCAATCCTGCTGGGCTTCTTAAAGACCGTATCTACCTCTCCTGGTAATCACAGTGGAAACAATTTTTTATCACTAACCCAACCAAAGTGACTCAGTCCAAAACTGACACTCAACTCTGCCTCACTCAATTTACACCTCCATATAACTTTGATGCACTCCCACTGTCTCCAGATCCACTCATTAACTCCCATTGCCATTACTCATCTCCCGTTAACTTCCCAGAATTTCCTAATTTAGACCCTTGTCCTACCACAATTCCCAAATTCCTTCAACATGGAAACCAATGTCACATCTAAAATCAACAAACTGATACCAACCTTATAACATACATGCCGAGAAGGGCTCCACAGCTGTAGCTATCAATCAAAAGTATTACCTGGCAAACGGACTATGCCAGCTGTCAGATACATCCATCGTACAAGTCCTGCCACAGTGACTCCATTCCAGAAATCCTGCAGGATCTCAAGCCCCTCCTCAAATCTTTATGTCCATCCCACAAATTCTCTCCTGAATGTATCTATCTCCTGACCCCCCACACACTCCCCACTCTCCTACCTCCTTAAGCACAGAAATTAAACTACTAGAATGCCCCATTGTGGCCATTTACTGTGCCTCAAAAGGCAGAATATCTGTCCTTGTGGACAATGACCTGTAGCCCAATCCCATAACCTACCCTCCTATAACAATACATTAACCATTTCCTCCACTGACTCCCCACAGCTCCTGTTTCTTTCTTATCATGTGTCATTGTTGCTCCACTCTACACAGACATTCCCAATGCTCACAGCCTTCTATCTACTGAAGACTATTATCTTTCCCAATGCCCAACTGACTCCAAACTTTCAACCTCCTTCCTAGTCACCACAGCCAACAAACTATATCATCACCCACAATTATTTCTCCTTTGAAGGCGTTATCTACAAACAAATCTGATACAGCAATGGACACCATCCTACACTAACCTATTCATGGGCATCTAGGGAATCCTTCCTAACCATTCAGAATCCCAAACCCCACACCTGACGAAATCTTCATGATCTGGACCGACGGTGAGGACATCCCATCCACATTCCTCCAGAACCTCAACACTTTTCGCCCCATTCAAGTCACCTGGTCTTTCTCACCATAACAAGCCACCTTCTTCAATGTCCACCTCCATCTCAAGGGCATATACATCACTACATACATCCACATCAAATCTACTAACCACTGAAAAAACCTTCACTTCAGCAGCTGTCACACATCCCAAATCAAGAAGTCCCTTATATACAGGCTAGCCACCCATGGCTACCTGTAGCGGCAAGTACACACACACTGAATATGCCAAGGGTCTCACTGAGACCTTCACAGACCAAAAGTGCCCTCCCCACATTACCTAGAAAGAGATTTCCCTACCTTGTCTTCTCAATAGCCAGCCTACCGTACACCACATACCCACTGTCCAACAACAAAGGAGCACCCCTCTTGCGTCTCAGTACCAACCACGACTGGAGCAACTGAATCACATTCTCTGCCAAGTTTTAGACTCTCTCTTACTGTATCCTGAAATGAGGAATATCCTTCCCGCACTTACCACTGTGGTAACCCACCACCCACTGAACCTACACTATATCCTTGCCTGTCCCCATTCCATCCCTGCTCCCCAACATTTGCACAATAGACTCATATTTGTGCAATACACCTGGATGCAAAACCTGTCCCACACATCCTCCCATAGCCACCTTCTCCAGTGCTGTAACAGGTGTCTCTTATCCCATAAAAGGCAGTGCCACCTGTGAAAGCAGCCATGTGATCTAGCAACTTGGCTGCAACAACTGTGCCACACTCAATGTGGGCATTAAAACTAACATGCTGTTGGTCTGTATTAATGACCAATGCAAATTTGTGGCCAACACACAGCTGACCATTCAGTTGCTGAGAATGCCATCCCGAAGTCCTTGTCTTTGGCGACTGCTTCACAGACTGCGTCTCCTAGATTCTTCCCACCAACACCAGCTTTTTTGAGCTGGTTATGTGGGAACTTTCCTTGCAACATTTCCTTTATTCCTGTAAGCCCCTGGCCTCAACCTTTGCTAGTCTGTCCTCCAGCTGCCTGTCCCCTTCCTTGCTCTAATTCCAACCCTACACAAACCTTCCATCCCACCAGTGCACCTGTATACACCTTTCTCCTTCCTCACTTCCCTCCTCTCCCTTTTGCTGCCCCCCCCCCCCCCACCACCACCACCACATCCCCTGATACTACACCTAGTAACCAAGTAGCCCACTACACCATCACCACCTCATCCCTGCACACTCTGACAGGCAGTACTACCATCTTCCCTCACCTTACCCTGCTATCCCTCCCCCTGCCTGCCCAAGCCTCTTCTGCACCCCCCCCCCTCCCCCCCCCCCAAAAAAAAATCAATGCTCACCTTAGATGCAACGGAGCCTTAACACCCAGAGACAAGCATGACCATGTGCACACGAGTTGTGCTAATGTGAATGTGTGCAAGTTTTGATTTACCTACATATATCTGGAGGAGGATTTAGTCCAAAACCTAAATAATATCCACGATATTACAGTGCCTGTGATGTTCGATATGGAAGTTTGGGCCTGGCCATGAGTCAAGCTCCAATAGTCTAATGGTAAAGAGACCACTCACAACAAGCAGTAAATCCGGGTTCGTATCAGAGTCGTGTACAAATTTTCACTGTCATCATGCCATTACACAGTCGATGGTTGTTGTGTTCACAACTGTGAATACATTTCCTGTATTTCATAATGTTTGTAGACGCCACAGTGTCTGTTTCTTTGGACATGCACGCATTTCCGCAGGAATATCGCATTGTAATCCTGAACTGCACAGGCACAGCAATATTGTATTTATCCACCAACTACAGGCAAACATCTTCCAATTAATATGTCTCCCCTGTACAATAATATACATAATGAATGCACGTGTGTGAGTTGTTGACACATGATTGATGAAATGTAGAAATTTGGGTCTGGTCATGAGTCATGCTCAGACAGCTTAACGGTAAGGCAACACTCGCAGTAAGTGGGAAATATGGTTTGAGTCCTGGTTTGGCATGAATTTTCATTGTCACTCCATTATACAACTGATGGTTGTCCATATTCACAACCGCAAATACATTTCATGTAAATAATATCTAGCAGTGTTTTTCCAATGTACCCATCTGCCAATCATCGCCTCCTCTATGTGGCGAGTAGCAATCTATCTTCTTCATATTGTTGTTGGACTACATCATAGACGAAGACTTGGAAATCATATGCTGGACTGCAAACATACTCAAATATGGACAGAGGCGAACAGGAAGCTGAAATTGAAGAGGGTGTAAAAGAAGTGCATAATGAAACGGAATACATAAAATTTAGGACAAAATGAGAAAGTAGAAAATATCTGAATCAATGGACAATGGCCTTAGTAAAAATGCCAACAGCAGTTCTATAAAAAAGGAATAAACATAAAAAGAAAGCAATAGTTAAAATATGACAGGTCATCACAACTATAGCAAAAGTAGAGGCAGAGAAGCCATTGATGAGATTGTGTCTTCCCCTTTGCAGCAGAGTGTTTGTAGTTACAAAACCTTTTGACTGATTAAAACTGTGTGTCGGAATGGGACACAAACCCAGAACCTAGCCTTTCGCCAGGAATGCCAACCAAGTAAAAGGTCTCACAGTTTTAATCTGCCAGCAAAATCCAGCCATGGACAAGCCATGAAGTAAAATGTAGAGATGTTAATCTACGAGGCACACATAATAAAGGGAAGAGAAAGTTGATGTACAAACAAGTAGTTGATTCAGTAACACAGAATTTAACAAAATACTGAATGAGCTGAATCCAAACACGCCAACAGGAGTTGTTAAGAGATCTTCAGAGTGACATACCCGTGGCAGAGGAAGGAACGACAAAGTTATTTAAGTTGGAGTGGACAATTTGTCTGAACTGGTTTTAGGAATGGAAAATTTAACAGGAGAACTATTTCTAACATAGCATTTATTAATCAAGTCAAAGTGAAGAAAAACCAAGACACCTTCAACAGTGTCAAATGAAAAAGATGTTCACAAGCCTTAGAAGACAGGGGCTAGAGTACACAGATACAAGAACAATTTACAAGATCTACAAAAGCCAAATGTGGAAGTAATAAAAGTGGAAATGTCAAGAAAGACAAGTCTGTGTTAAGACGGGTGAAAGGAAAGACTGCAGCTTATCACCACTATTATACAACTGGTGCTTCGAAATGTTAATGATGTATGCCAAACAAGTTTTCAGAAGTGGAATGGAAGAAGAACAGGAACACACACCGATGCTAAGGTTCCCACACAACATTATTCTTTATCGCCAAATATAAGGAAAACTTACACTTGTTGCTAGGAATGAACAGAATATTTCCAACAAAATACAGATCAAGAATAAACAAAATAAAGATGAAGGTGATGTATAGTAGTAGAAAAGAAAATAATGACTCGCTTGGTGGGAACAATACAATAGTGGAAGAAGTACAAATAACCTATCTAGGCAACAAGATTGTAAAGCTGTCTTCTATTTAAGAGATCTACTAGTGTCAAATACTGATACAGATATGAGAGAGAGAAGTTCCTGAAAGTGCATGTCTCAAGTAAAACATTGGGTAAAAGTGAAATGTGAATCATTAGAAATCCAGATAAGATAAAACTGGAAACATGAAATGTCATGCTATCAAAGATTGTTGAAAATTAAGTGGACTGAAAAAATATGAAATTAAGAAATATTGAAAGGAGTATGTTGGAAAATAGGTCTATAGAAGATCCTTACCAGAAGTGGCAGGTTAGATAGACGTCGGACATGAAATCCAGGAATAATTAAGTATATACTAGAAGGAGCTGTAGAGGGGACAAATTACAGGGGGAGACAAAGACTCGAATATGGAAACTGAGGTTATACAGGACGTTGTAAGGGAAGAATTATCTGGGTTTAATGTCCCTTTGACAACAAGAACTTTAGTGTTGGAGTACAAGCTCAGTCTGAGAAAAGATGGAGATGCAAGTCAGCTGCACCCTTTCGAAGGAACAGTCCAGGCATTTGTCTCAAAGATTTAGGGAAATCGTGAAAAACCTAAAGCTGGATGGGGTTTTGAGTCTCTAATCTTTAACACTGCACCATTTCGTTTGACACGATAGTGGATATGGCAGTTATGTATAAATGAAAGGGTTAGCACAAATTAGGAAAAGTTGGAGCACAGCATCAATCCAGTTGAAAGAACAACAAAAAAGAGGGTGGGGATAGAAACTATCAGTGACATTTAGGTTTAGTCAGTCCTGTAAGCATACTCAGATGACCTAATTGGTTATGGCACATCCTGTCAATAAGCAGGAGAGTCATGTTTTAATCTTGGGTTGCCCAGCACTGCTTTTCAATTGTTGTTGGAGATATAGTTATTTGCTGTTCTTTTTCTAAGCCCTGAGTGTGTCTTATGGAAACAAATACTAAACGTAAGTATCTCATTTATTCCACCCTGGCATGGGTTTTCTCGGAAAGGTCAGAACAAACGTAAACAGAAAAAAATCGATTATAAACTTCTTGAACCAGTAATTCCTTTCCCAGCAAAGAAATCAAGTAGAACGAGGACAAAAAAAAGCTGTATTATTAGTGTACAGAAGGCAGTGTCCATTATAACAGAAATATGGGTTATCTTTCCTTTTATTTATTGAGAGTGCAATCACACTTTCTGGTCAAACTAAGAACAGACTGTCATGCCGGAGGGAGGATGGGGGCGGGGGGAACTGACATCAATCATGGCATGTCTCTGAAATGTGGATTATGGCATAATTCATCTTGTTCAATATTGTGCTGCAGGTTACAATGGATGTTCATTTTCCTCTTAGATAACAAAATCAAAAAACATCATGAAATACTCACTGGAACGATGGCGATGGTTTGGAGAATTCTTGTCCCCTTTTGGCCTTCGACGCCTTGTATGTATTGTATCTCTTCGCATCGTAACTGGCCTGTTCACTCCATGAAGCTTATAATACAATCCACAGGCATTGCAGACCATTTCACCTTCTGGGTTGCGCCGCCATATAGTAGTTGTCATGGTACCACAATTAGTACATGATAAGTCCACTCGCCGTGCTGCCAGTTGTTGCTGTAACATTAGCCAATAAAAAATGTATAAGAGAAAGGTTTTACTGTTGTTCATCACATGAATCTCCTAAACGCAAAAAACATGTAACTGAGCACACAAATTGTGGGGACTTGGTTAGCTAATGTATCAGCAAGATCACTGACCGAGTTACCTACATAGTTTGATGTCAGTTGGAACACCAAAGTGGCTCCTGTATTGTAGAGATCATTATCAAATTTGTAGAATGGTGGAGACAAAGTACGAGTCCAGAATATTTCTAGCAGGTTAAATTGTATTTGTGAGAGATTTCTGTATTACTACTAATTCTACCATGTAGATACTGCATACTATGAGAAAGGAATGCAAGTTCATAATTTTTTTTGGCAATAAATGCATAGCACATTTTTTCACCATCCTTTGATCTGTCAGTATACATCAGACTACATGTTGTGCATTGATGAAAGAGGAAATAAAACCTATAGTGAATAAAACCTACACTGACGAATATTAGGGTCTGGATGATCTTTGACGCAACATAGCAGATCCATTCATACAACAGATTGAGGAATACACAACACGAGAAGTTCCATCTTTGAGGTAGGTGGGCGAGTTATTACAGGGAAAAACAGCTTTCAATGCATGTCTTCTAGTCTATCCTCTTCTCTTCTTCCAATTTTCAAATGGTCCACAAAGAGGTGGGTGTTGGATTTCTGGATAAAAATTGAGCAACAGTTATGTTCTAGTCTACACTTCATCTTAACTGCTTAATTAGAATTATTGGTAGCATACCATTAAAGGTGAAATAACTGCTTCTACAAGTAGTCTATCAGCAGGGCTCGGCAGAAAGCTCTGGTCAGGAGGCAGACTCTGCCATGATGCACAGGGTCTAGTAGGCCTAATATGCAAGAGGCTCCTGATCCACAATTGAATCGTCCATAATCTAGTCGTGCTAAATTGACAAATGGTATAAATTTTACTAGAACTTGTCAGGCTGCTCCCCAAGAAGGGTTTCCAATGAAGCACACAAAGCTTAATTTCTGGCTACAGTTGTTTTAAACTGCTTTACACACAATAACAGTATTACAATATGATCAAACAGTCTTAAAAAGCAAAAGTTGTTAATTATTTCCAGCCACTGGTTATCCAGATATAATTCAAGGTGTGGGTAGATTGAATTCTACAAAAATTCATGACCTGGGATTTAGTAGGCGAAAAACAGAGGCCCATGGTTTTGAGCTTTTTCCAGTGTCTTCTGGATGGCAGTTTGAAGATGACATTCCAACATTCCACTAAGCATAGTAACATAGAACTGTAGTTGAAGTCATCAACATACAAAGCCAATAATACATTTGTTTCTGCAACAGTAACTATTGCACTTATGGTAAATGTGAAGAGGGCAGCATTCCAGGTTAACCCTGGGTGGAACCCCATTTTCCAGTACACTTTGATTACTAAGGGTTGTACCAACTAACTCTGAAATGTTGATAGGATAATATTCTTTAATAAAGTTAGTAGATTCCCTTTAAGACCGCCCACTGTCCGCAGACTCCAAGTGTAAAAGGTAGACATTTGAAGCTATACCTCTGAAATCTGCATTGAAATGGTGAACGGAAAGCAAATTTTTGGTGAAAAGTTCCTCTTGGCAAATTTTGTTTTACTCTATCAGGATACTTTTGTGGTTATAGTCACTAAGGTGATGAAACATTTGCTGTGTAAGATACCTGTGGCTAGGGATGTATTATTCCACTGTGCTAGTGCACTGTTACATTCCCAGTCTGTAATAGGGGCATCATGTTAAAAGACGGAATAATGTGTTTTGTTAAAATTTGATGATGAGTAGAACTCTATGAAAATGCTCTGAGGCTGCCATTCTGGCACAGAACACACCAAGTAATTTGACTGTGTCAAAAAGACTGGTATGAAACATTCCCCCATGCATTCATTGACTTCTGTTGGTGTGGCAACAGTATCTTTCATTCATCACTTCTTGCACTATATCGTCCGCAGCTCGTGGTCGTGCGGTAGTGTTCTCGCTTCCCACGCCGGGGTTCGATTCCCGGCGGGGTCAGGGGTTTTCTCTGCCTCGTGATGACTGGGTGTTGTGTGATGTCCTTAGGTTAGTTAGGTTTAAGTAGTTCTAAGTTCTAGGGGACTGATGACCATAGACGTTAAGTCCCATAGTGCTCAGAGCCATTTGCACTATATCGTCAATATTTTTTTCTTGGGATATTGACACATACTTCAGGGGAACATGTGTCCCAATTAGCTTCTTGTATGGACTACCACAATAAGTGGGTCTCAAACAGGGTATGATTAAAACATTTAGGTAATAATTGCTATAGCAAATATCAATGTGTACATGTCACTGTATCATAAATGTAACACACTGGCTGCTGAGCACCAACTGAAGAATAGGTGGTACATGCAGCACTAAATGCATTTTCATCCCTGTATTCAGCAGAGGAAGGTTATAAGAGAGAGGTAGGGGTGATTGCTGTAATAATTCTTCCACCTCTTGATAGACTATAATGCTACCTAAGGGAAGTATAAGTCTTCTCAGGTGTGGTGTTTAGTCATAATTGCTCAGTAAAAGTGGACAATTGTACCAGTGTGCAAATACTCCTGAAGCCATCATCACATTAGTCCAATTGTTATTAAAAAGTGATCATTTTGGAGAGTAGGATAGTGGATCCTCCAGTAACATAAATTTTTACACTGGAACACAGATGGTGGAAAGGGGCATCAACTGCTTTAGTCCATACAGGGAGTGGTAATAACTGTTACAATTCCACTGTATGATTGTTAGGGGTAGCAAAAGTGAAAGGCACTTGTATCAAGTCTGTTTCCTCCCAAAATTCCTGTACAAATGGTGGAATATCTATGCCCACAGAAAGTTATACTTTGGCAGAAGATTCAAGTTGTGACACTATGGTCGAGGCAGTCTTTTTTTAAGGGTTTGTTGAGTTGTATATCTGGGTGAGAAGACGATCAGACCATTCCGATGCTCGTACTCACAACTACTGTTGTTTGTGTGTGGGTCAAGTGTTAAAATATAGGAGGACATTTGGGGGAGAACTTCATCCCCAACAGAGAAGAATACAGGGTCTCCTGCTCTCCCTTCGTGAAAACATCAACTGGATGAAGCCTTTTATATATATAAAATTCCCCCCACCCCCACCAGGCTTCAAATTTTAACTCAAACATGTGACCTGGCAGCTAAATGGTGTAGTCTGTCTGCACACAATGCAGATTGTTCACAAGATCATTCACTGTATAGAGTTCTGCCATAGTTTCCACACACGGATCCTGAAGAGCAAGAGTGTTTATATGTGACCAAAATGGAAAACCTCAGGGGTAGAGATGTTTTTGTTAAGATGTGTTCTTCAATTGCCAACATGAAGGGACCTGTGTCAACACAATTTTCCTTTGACCTTCTCTGTATGAGCCACACAAAATGAATACCATGAAGTTCCTGGTTTGTCGATCTCTTCATCACACTGGAGCAATAGACCACTGTGAAAGGTAGATTTGTGTAGAAACAAAAGCAACAGGGATATTTGGTACAGGCCTAGAGTGCTTCAGAATATGTTCAAGTTGCTACTTTAATCAATAAGAATCTGCACTTTTTTTGCATGGCAGTTATGTCACCAAACTTAGCTTTGACATCATCCACAAAAGACAGCAGTTTTGATATTGTAAAGGAATCATCATTTGCTCTTCTAAATAATGAGTAAAGTTGAATAATCCATCTCTCATCCAAAGCCATTTCTATGGAATGGAAGGCTACGCAACAAATTTTCTTCGTAAGAGTCATTGAGCCAGCCTAGTTTTACACAGCCACTATTTGGCATATGTGTAATTCATTTTTTCATCTGTAAGGTGTCTGACGTTATGCCATCTACCCCAGTCAAAGGCTCTCCCCATAGGCGCCACCTAGTCACTGCAATGTTCACTTGGCTTGACGGTCATTGCTTCAAGTCCAGCTGCACCAAAGGGGTTGGCATCTACTCTTTGGGGGGGGGGGGTAACAGGGCAGGCAATGTATTGTTAGAGGCTATGATCAAGAAGGTACACAATATACCGAACATTTCAGAATGGCTAATGCATTGGTTTTTTGGCACTAGTCAGAATGCATAAGTGATCATCAAATCCCATCAAGGGACCCCCTCCCCCCATTGCATCCTTTCATAAACAAACTGCTCAACTGGCTAAATTCTGAAAAAAGAAAAAAATGGAGCAATCCAATTGAGGATTCAGGGTAGGTCGGCATAATGACTTATTACTGGGGTTAATCAAGTAGCAGGGGGATGGGGGGGGGGGGGGGGGGGGGGGAGGGCTCGGAGGCAGCGGTGGGGCAGCACATATCTCAAGACTGTCAAGGAACACACAGTGAGAAAGCTGAATGGCAGGTGGATACATTCAGAATGGGAGCATTTTTTAGTAACACCACAAACAAAATTCCTAATACAGTACACGCTAACTCAAGATAGAAGCTATGGACATAGTCCATATCAATTCAGGCAGGCTATGAAAAAAAATCTTACCTTCATAGTCTCTGATGTTATTGAATTTAGCATATGTTTTCTCCAAAAAATTTCTGCTCTGAGATACAGCTGTCCAAAGATGACACTGTGCATACCATTTTGAAGATGCGAATTTTGGAGAAAATTTTAAAATGCTGTATCTCTGGAACAGTTGTAGATATTTTGTTGGTTCTCTTTTTTTTTTATTTGAAAGATAGTTGTTTTATGATTACAAAGAAATCCTCCATTTGGACTTATCTGTCAGTTCTTTCACTATAAAGTTCTGAACTTTTTTTTTTTTTTTTTTTTTTTTTTTTACAATTTATCTATTTTTTCCCCCAAAAATGTCAAACCATAAAATTTTGATTTTTTTTCTATTGATTAATACCATATGGTTCTACACTCCCTGAAAAGGAGAGCTTCCACTTTGGTTGAACAGGTTTTATAAACAACTGACATTTTTGCCATACATAAAACCTGTTTTACCTCATTATCACATAAAAGGGTCATAAAAATCAGAACCTAGCCTTATTTAAAATAATTTTAGTTTTGAAAGATGATAAGAGATTTATTTTTCAAGCATTTTAAATGGTTCCAACATGTTTGTAAAAGGTCCAAAGCCTTAAAGGTTTCAATTTATACAACTTTTGTGCACTCTGTTTTGTACTGAAATTAGCCAGCCAATGAACTAAAAATGTGTTTCACTGCTTCAGTATCTTCCTTTGATATAGAGCGATGCCTTCCTGTGGAACCAATAGGAACTGGAGCACTTACGATCATCAAAACATTGTGAACACAAAAGTGAGCACTGATGGCACTGTTGCTATCCTTCAGCTGGAAACCTATATCCAGCAGCTGGTCCATGTGGTAGCATAACATTCACTACAGTTTCGTTGAACTCATAACTGGTGTCTATAATCTCTGCAATCCACCAGGCACAGTCATACACAAAATGTCACAAACATTCCCATTCTCAGGTTGTGAATCTGAATATTATCCTGCTGTTTCCAAGTTGTTGGCCGAATGAACGAAATTTCTTCTTTCTTGCTCTTTAAAGTGCGTGCAATATGCGTTCGTCCATCACTGAGTCCAAAAATGTTTCTTCTGAATTCCTTTCACAGAAGTAGTTTATTTGGACAATTCTTTTTTCTGCTCACGGAATTCTTCAATTTCCTCTTTGGAAAGACTAGGTTTTGTAGCATGGTGCTTCAGCAGGCCTCCTATACCATCACAAGGCCCCTTCCAGTGACCAGCAGCACTGTATACCCAGTTAGTTGGTACAAGCGACTTAATTCCGACAGCTGGTAATGATTTTTGAAATGACTAGGAGCACCATCAAAAATAATAATGATCTTCTCTGCCACTGTTTGCAGTTGAAGAATTTTGCGGATTGCTAGCAAAGCATGAGCTGAGTCATGTCCTGGGTCATCACTTATAACTGCAAAACTTGGGGTCTTGTTTTGAAAATATGTCACTCCAGTAAAAATTAAAACCTGGTCATTACTCCAATGATACCCTTGTACATCTTGTGGGAGAATTACAGACCAGTTCTCGGTAAAATCACGGTGAAGCACTAAACATAGTTCTTCGGCCTGTACACACCCTTTCCCTTATGTAATATGTTGTTGTTGTTGCAATTTCTTCAGATGCTGGTGTGTTACTGCTTTCACTGATCATTTACCAAGTTCATCAATGAAACTGTCAAAGGCAACGGTTTTCTTAAATAGTTTATTTTTCTCACATGTCGCATATGTAATTTCTGCAGAGTTATCTACTACATCTTCCAGGCCAAGTGTCTGTAAAGACAGTCCTCCCTTTCCAGGGCAGTTACCACATTCTTGAAACAAACAAGTCTCTTGCTTTACGTCACAGACTACTAATGACTTCACAGCCCAACCCAGGAGTCATATGTGATGTGCTCCAGTAAGTTCTTCAAAGTTACCACACAAAGTTCAAAATTCAAGCAGTACACACATAAAAAGACATCTCTAGGTGGGTGTGCAACTACCCACTTACGTTGTAGTGTACAAAATTTTGATCTTCCAATATGTGAAGTTGTATAGCTGCTCTTATAATTGCAAAAGTTCCTTTAACACTATGAGTCATGTACCTCTTCACTTTCACAATTTTTTGACCTTCAACTGTTACTGTTATAGTTTCTTTCTTGTTGGCAATCTAGTGACAACAGTCCCCTTCATCTTCCAGATAAAATGACTGCACTATTTGAACTTGAGCTGCTTCTACAGGATGACCATAATAGGGATGTGGCCTTCCAAAGATTCCTTTTACAGACCTCACACTTCTTGATTTGTCTACCATGCACGTTGATACTGATGGAATGTGGTTCAAAATTGTTTTCCTTGAAAATGTCTCTGGAATAACAGTTAAAACTTGCACCTTTTCACTGCAGGATGCACAATATTCAATATTGGTTTTTTTCTTCTGAAGATGGTATTTCTATTTTGAAGAGTGTGGTCAATGTTGCTGTAGTGTATTCATCCATAGCTTTAGTAATTTCTCTGCACTTTCTTGATGCAAAGTGCTTATCACTCAACTACACTGACCACAGTTTTGTAACAGGACTAACAACTACCTCTGTAGTTGACTGATTCAGGGTATTTAATTCTTCCTCTACTGATGCAAAATCTGCATCATCTGCACCATGGGAGTCTTCACCTTGTTCAGATACTATCATTGTTGTTCTTCTGTCAAAACATTTTTAACACAAAACAATCGTCACTGGAAACATCTTCACTTTGAAACAGAGTCTTCAAATGAGAACACTTATTCCCAACCTGAACAAAGTCTGTTTTTTTTTTTTCTTTTCTTCTCTCTCTTTTTCCTTATACATCACTCTTTGGACGATATGCAAATAGTCAGCACACTTCACTTCGCTCTTCTGTGGTCCCAGTCAGAAGACATTTCAAACAGTCCTTTTCACAAAACACACTGCAACTGTGTTAACTGGCAAATTCCTCACGAAAACACAGAACTCACTGAATGGTTTCACATTTCTTAGAAGCCTCTTCAGTAAACAAATTAGCACCGAACAACTACAATAAAGAAACCAGCAATGAACAACCGCGACAAAGAAACTGAAAATAAACTAAAACAAAGTGTAAGAAATACCTGCAACAATGAAAGTGAAAAGATAAATAGCAGCAAAGAAAGTCATAAGAAATAACTGCAGCAAAGAAAGTCATAAGAAATAACTGCAACAAAGACAATAAATATAAACATTGTAAAAAAAAATTAGTAGGAAACAACTTCAGTGAAGACATACATTACCCATGAAAGTTAAAAAAACTGATTTTTGAAAATAAAACCTGTCCAACTTAAAAGTGAAAGTTCTGCTTTACGGAGAATATAGTACTACATGGTACTAGAACCCACATCACCTAGGACAGGGCTTCCATGCATAGAAGCAGAGCGGAAAGGAAGCATGGGGGGAGGGGGGGGGGGGGGGGGGGGGGATGAGAACTGCGCTTGCACGGTAGCAGAGAACAGGTACACAGAGTCCACATTGCCTGATTGTGTGGCTGTGGACAACAGTCAGGCTCGTTTGCCTACGGTACATTGTATTATACGAGCAAATCTATGAGGGGAATAATACATATTAAAACCAATTTCGATCAATTGCCATGAGAGGAATATTAATTCATGTCTTGACGACATGCTCCACAGATTTACTCTGCATGACGTTGGGAGGCGAGAACAGCTGACACAGCTTTGTGAAGATGTAAAGTACAATTTTTTTCAAAACGACATTGAAACTGCTTGCAATAATTACCATTTATTGCGATTTGAACTGCACTAAAAGTAAAAGTTTAATGCACAGTAAAATTAACTTCAAGCACAAGTCAAAATCACTATATTTGCTTGACAACTGCTTCTGCTCAATCGAAGTTTTAAAAATGAGTAAGGGGTGTGTGTGTGTGTGTGTGTGTGTGTGTGTGTGTGTGTGTGAGAGAGAGAGAGAGAGAGAGAGAGAGAACAGATAAGTGCAATCACTGTGTGTAAATAAGAATTAGTGGTAGAAAAGACTATAGTAGAAATGGTCAGTAAGTTGTCATACTTTTTGCTGTTAACGGGCAGTATGAGTGAACACTAACGCATTTGTCATTACAATGACAGACTATATTTATAATCCATTGAACAAGCAAACAGTTGACCATCTCCTGAGAATATCTCTAGGGAGTGCTCACCGACAACATCGGAAACCGATATGTCGACCAGTAACAGTTATTGCCACTTTCGGCCCTTATTCAGTTCATGCCTTGAAAATGACAGAGGTTTACATGGGGAAACATCAGACTTCTGACGAGTTTATCAGGCTGCATTCTCGTGTGTTATTGGGGTATACAATATGGTGGATGGAGCTCAACTTTCCTTGGGCAATATGTTGAACATTATAGTCCGTATAATTAAAAAGATATGAAGTCCTAATCAAAAAGGATAGGAAGTTCTCATTATTGTGTGTGCAACTGATATGTTGACAAACACATTTTTTAAACCATCTTTAAAACTAAGAAATATTATTACATTGTTCCAGAGTCTACATTGTAATACCATCATCACTTCTATTTCAGTCTGTTTCCGAACAATTTGATAGTAAATTTACGATGATAGGTTCAACGCTTATATCCATCATCACTTCCCAATCAAGTTCTGCTTCCTGAAGCTTTTCAACATGCCGCAGAGACCGTGCCCACGCTACAATTAGAATTTTGTCTATTGCCTCATGCACAAGTGATTCAGTGTATGTTATCTTGAATTTTTTTCTTTCTCCCACATAGCCTTAAAACCCATTGACCAAATTAATTACATGGGGCTACACTGGCAGTGAACTTGGGTAAACACAAAACTGTGTGACCCCATTTACCAGCAAGGAAGTCAAGTTTGGGAAAAATATCCACTTTTCTGGTGTTTGTACTTGGTATTTTCTCTGTAACAGTTAAATTATAACTGACAATGACCTACTTCGAAGCAAGGTATGATTAGAATTGTGAATCATGTCACGAAACTGACAGCACCCATTTCTGAATGGTAACCCCTATTGTTTTTCTTACACGTAAATACAATATTCTCAGAAACAAAACCAGAAGAAGAGTCAGCATACAGAATAATTAAGTGAGAACCTATTCCTATGAGAACTTTAAAACCGCCAGTACGATCACTCGTTTTCCAGCAGATCTTCCTGGAATGATTCTAACTGACCCATATTTCATTAAGGCAATACACTGTTGAACTACCTCCTCCTCTTGTATTGTGAATGTTTATATGGGATATAGTTCGTGCTGCACCTATGCCACTTCTTAGAACTAAAAACTCTCTGCTTAACATATCTGGAACCAATGTCTTTTAAAATTCTGTATATTGATGAAGCGGTTACAACTGAACAGCCAGCATAATTGTAACACATTTTTGTGATGTCAGACATCCATCATTCACACGGAGCACTTTAAAACACTGTTGTTAAAACTATCCTTTCATGTTACAGGTTCCTTCCGATTTCGATGTATTCCAGGCGACACTAAACCAACTTTTTCTACGGTTCCTACAGCTCTGACACTTTCGTTTGCAGTTCTCTTGCCGACACCACATGGTTCTGGAGTCCATTCTTGTGTTTTCAAATGTCAACAGTAGGAGACTTGCTTTTAAATTCATGTTTCAAAAAGTTGCAATGCAGTAAATAATCCCCTTGCCTGCTTGTGAAGCACTTCACATTTACTGCCGTCACCTGACTCTTTTTTTTTTTTTTTTTTTTTTAATCACACTTAAACATTTACTCATACATATTCACAGCTATATTGCTGCAAGAAAAAAAAGGAAACAAAAAAAAATTGATAGCTGATTGAATAATTTGGGTGTCGCGACACAAACTTTAATCAACAGAAAAAAAATCTAACTTTTCTGGTTAAATGAAACAACAAGTTTACTGTTACCAGTCATTGTTTTATTTATTTCCACGATGCATTTCAAAGGTTTAAACCTCCATCATCGGGTGGATTTACATTAGTTAGTATGACATTTGTGTGTGTGTTGTGTTACGATTTTTTGGAGGAACTTGTGGCACTGCCTCCAGTGGTCACAGGTTCCTTTTGCTGTCTTAACACATCGCATGTATACTGTCATAACAGCAAAAGGAACCTGTGACCACTGGAGGTAGTGCCACAAGTTCCTCCAAAAAATCTTAACACAACACACACACAAATGTCATACTAACTAATGTAAATCCACCCGATGATGGAGGTTTAAACCTTTGAAATGTGTCGTGTAAATAAATAAAACGGTGACTGGTAACAATAAACTTGATGTTTCATTTAATGTCAAGAACAGTCACGGTAAAGCCTAACCTAGAATGTTCGCATTTAAAGCTAACTTTTCTGGACTGGCATTTTTGAAAAACAAAATTTTTTTCTGTAAATTACAAAAAAAAAATTCAAAAGGCGACAGTAAAAGAACTTTCACAGATATGTCCAAACAGAGGATACCATTGTAATCATAAAGCAATTATCTTTTACATAAAAAACCTAACAAAATACCTAGAACCGTTACAGAGATACAGCATTTTTTAAAAAAAATCCGAAATTCGCATTTTCAAAATGTCTCTCTGGAGGCCTGTATCGCGGGGTAAGAATTTTTTTGGAGGAAAAAAAAAGTGTTTCTTACTTACTCCTGAATTTTAACATATGCTAAATTCAATAACATCCAAGACTATGAGGGTAACCCCCTGCCTGAAGTGATACACATTATGCCTATGTATAAAAAATATAGTTTGAAGTTACATCTGCATCACTGAAAGCAAGTGTCATTACTGAAGGAAAAGAAAACATTTTGATTTTCATTAAATCTCACTGCATTGAATACAAGCACATCCATCTTAATTAATACTAACAGCCATCCTGATCTATGTAAGCATATAGGACATAACATTAGTTCTCCTGCCCCCTCCCAAAAGAGACAGCACACAAACACTGTGTACTACCACCTCAAATCAGTGAGGAAGAGAACTTTCTTCAATGGGGCTAAGATAGCATGATCGTTGCCTACGTAGTTGCGTGGCTGATTGCTAAGCAAAGGGACAGAGTTCAATGCTGGTCAGATCATATATTTTCTCCATTCGGGAACTAGGTACTGTGTTGTCCCTAAGTTCGTATCATCATAAATGACATTCCACAGTTGACATGGCTGTGCCGAGAGCATCCACAGCACGAAGATATAGAAGAAAGGGCAACACTTGGTCGTCGTCATGTTCAAATAAACATTCCAGTTCATGGTCAGTATCACCTGAATAAGTGAGACCAAACCATGATACGAAAACACCTTCAAACCATCACAGAACCAGCTACGGACTCAACTACACCATCCACACACTTTGGATTAAACACCATTAGGCTGCTGTTGCACTCAATCCTTTGCATGATTTGAACTGAAGAAAAATTGTGTATCTCTGACCACAGTACATGCCTCCAACCAGCTACCATCAAATTTGTGTGTGGTTTGCCATATTTAAAATTGGCAGCTTTGAGTGCTGTTGCAATACCCTTTCGTGAGGAACCTGACTCCAAATGTCCACTACATGTAGTTCTCTTCACAATGTTCACTCAGAAACAAGCTGAGATAGATTTGCATTCACTGCCAATAGTAACGTGTGTCAGGTTAGAAACTGATTATCATTGACAAAAGCGTGACAACCATCTCTGGTCCCTATCAGATCAGATCTTTCTACTACCACTGTTCTTACACTGTGTTAATAGCGGTGAGTGGTATAAAATTCCTTGCTGACACGTTATGACAGTCTGCACTGATTTACTGACAAATCAGGCAATTTCATTCATACTGTCGTTATGGACACATTAAAGCATGGCATTCTGTCAGGTGTCCACATTGACCCATCTTACCACACTTATTCCATACAACTGAATGGCAGATAGACACCACTTCACTGCCATGAATTACATCAGCAGTGGAGGGTCACTGACTGGTACCAGCTCTCCGCCATCTACACAACTCCAAAGTGACCAGCATGCTCTTTTAAGGGCGTGACTGATGTGTGAGTTGTTGTTGTTGTTTTTTTTTTTTTTTAGGTTCTATGTCTTCACAGACTGATTTAGTCTTGTATCATAATGCCCTGAAAATAATCACCATATAACGGTTGCTAGAGAAGTATAAAAGATCTGAAGTTTGTGGACACACTCCTTTAACAAGAGCCAGATAACAGACAAATGGGGAGAAAGATACAAACATAGAATCAATAAAGTGCAAGCAAGTTACAGCCACAGCAATGTAAGCCTGGAGCAGATAACAGCTGCTATGAACTGAAATCCCCCCCCCCCCAAAAAAAAAGGGTGCCAAGCACCAGAACCTTTGTTGTTGATGATATAATGGGGTAAAACAAACTTTTAAGGCGCAATCAATGAATGGAAATAGCATGACAGAACAGAAATTTTTCCCTGAAGAGAGTGACACTCCCCAAACAAATGAAATGCTGAGCAGCAGAATACATTTAGAGGAGGACAATACAATGAGGTAATTTTTTTTTAGGGTTATATATTTGTTTTTGCCATTTTCTGTTTTTATACAAAACAATCTTTTTATACAAAACAGCCTTATCACTTTCAAAGTACTCTCCATTTAAACGTAACACATTTGCTCACTCAGTAATTCAACCAATGGTAATATTTTTTATAGTCACTTGCAGTCATGGCTAACAGTTCTCCCTCTCACTTGTTTATTCATCGCCTCTACATAATCAAATCGGTGTTCCATCACATCCCTCTTCATGTGCATAAACAAGAAGAAATCATATCTAGCTAGGACGGTTGAGTAAAGGGTATGGGACAAGAAATTCAAGTTGGTTTTGGCCAAAACTGGCAGACTCTTGCACTGAGATGGACTTGTGATCAGGAGCTCTGTTATGGGGAAAAACCAGTCACTCACTTGACACAGACTGGGACTTTTTTTTTTATGCACACCATTACGCATTCTTTCCGGAACTTCCACATAGAAAACTTCATAAATGGTCTGACATGGTGGGAAGAACACTGAAAGCACTATAGTTGTCTTGACATTTGCCTTAATTTGATGATCTTTTAGGAGTGACAACACTATCTTGATATTCATTTGGTTTTGTAGGTTGTAAGCACAGCCTCTTGACTAATCTTGAATAGTGATAATTTAAAATATTCCGAATCAGTTTGGAGCAGTTCTTTCAAATCATACCCCACCCCCCTACCCCCACCCCTGCCCTTGGTATTCTTTTTGCTGGTCAGCCAGACCCCTATGTACTAATTCCTAAATCCATTAAAATTCACTGAACTGACAATCTAGTTTTCACATATCTCCAATAAAGATTTGTCATCAATCAACGAGTTGCCATTTTTGGAACAAGAAAATCAATTTCACACTTGGGTTCTCCCAAACTGTCATCTTTTGAATCTGTTTTCAATGTTCCGACAGTTTCTGAGCAGGAACCAAAATTTCGCATCTGCCTAGTTTTTACTTGCTGCATTCTTTACTTGCGCACAAGGGGAGAGAGTAAAAAAAAACTGGCAAAAAAAAAAAAAAAAATCAGTATGAGAAAATAATCCTTCCTGGGCAATACCAGGAAGTACTGTAATCACAAGGAGTCGCGCAACTAATTCATAGTGAGAAAAATGCATATTACACAGGGTCCACTCACTGCAGTACTATTTATGGACTTTTGGGCACCTTCTTTTATTTATTTATTTATTTATTTACATATCAAGTTCCATAGGACCAAATTGAGTAGCAAATTTCCAAGGTCATGGTACATATCAGTTCATTAAATTACAACATACAAGTAATAACAGATAAAAATAAAATGTTTTTGGACACGAAAAAAGTCAATCCAGAAGTTGAAGTAAAGGCAATTAACAATACAACAAGAATCAGTTTAATTTTTCAAGAACCTCCTCGACAGAATAAAAGGAGTGACCCATCACGACACTGTTCAGTTTCGATTTGAAAGCACATGGATTACTGCTGAGATTTTTTAATTCAATTGGTAGCTTATTGAAAATGGATGCAGCAATAAACTGCACACTTTTCCGCACAAGAGTTAAGGAAGTCCGATCCAAATGCAGGTTTGACTGTTGCCAAGTATTAACTGAGTGAGAGCTGCTTATTCTTGGGGATAAGCTAATATTTTTAACAAGAAATGACAGGAAGGAAAATATATATATTGAGAGGCCAATGTCAAAAACCCCAGACTCATTAACAGAGGTCGACAAGAGGTTCATGAACTTACATCACTTATTGCCCAAACCACCCACTTCTGAGCCAAAAATATACTTTTACAATGGGAAAAGTTACCCCAAAATATAATACCATACGACATAAGCGAATGAAAATAAGCAAAGTAGACTAATTTTCACGTGGAACAATCACCCACTTCAGATACCAATCGAATAGTGCAAATTGCAGCATTAAGTCTTTGAACAAGATCCTGAAGGTGGGCTTTGCATGACAGTTTACTATCTATCTGGACGGGAGGAAAAAAAAAAAAAAAAAACAGATGTCTCCCCGTTAAAAATATATTTTCTCCCTTTCCCTCGAAGCGTTAAAAATTATCAATCCTTTGAATGGTTATGGTTTTATACACCGGCAAAATATTTCCTGGCCCTTTAGAAAACCAAACACATTTTGGAAGGATCTTTGACATGCAGCAACATGTACACTGCATATTTTCATATTAAGAAAGTATAAATTTGAATTCCACCAAACACCGCATGTTACTTTCCGAAGTTAATGATTTAAATTAATATACATAGTCTTGTTACAAGAAAAGTAAAGCTTTCACATATAACACTGATCTTTTTTGGGTGTGTTTCACTTTAAGATTCATCACACAAATGTGCCAGTAAAATTTATAATAACGATATAAATGTCTGATCCTCTGGGCTTGAAATTTTTCCAAGCGGTCATCCTCAAAGAGTTGGTTTTTAAATGAGAGTCAAACACACTGTGATTTAAGGAATTCATCGTACATTCTCGCACGTTGTTCAGCTTTCATAAAAGGAAATTTACTTTGAAAGTAACGCTCTTCCAACAAACATTTGCAATATTTTCCCTTGACTTGTTAGAAACAGGTTTGTTTCAGCAGTTGCCAGAGAGAGCCTGACAACAGGCGTCACCGCGCTTGCGCAGCTACGATGAGACAGGAAGCCTGTATGTTCATATGCGTAAAATATTAAAAGAACTTACAATATGTCACAAAAGAAACAAGACATCTGAGGATACTCCAAGAGCACCAGAATTTTGTGGACCATACTAAAATGCGTAAATCGGCTTACAGTGCACATTCATATGTCCAGGTTTGGATGTAAATTTTCTTGGAGTACCAGTACTGTATTATCTCATGTTTAGTTCTATATTATGGTTTAATGCCATATGTACTATAAGATGAAAAGATGCACTTTTGAAATGCAGCAAACAGCTGAAACTAGCTAATAGGGTGGAATTAAACACTTTGTTTCAAATAAATTGACTGCCTCAGCAGAAAAGATTAATAAAAGCCAAATTTCTTTAGTAAACTGGCAAAAATAACTTCACTGCCCTGCAAGGCGATTAATGCTGACTGTCAGAAAAGTGGAAATAAAATAAAACCTGAAACCAACTACATCTTTTAGCCTTCCGTAATTATGTGAATGTATTTTAATTCACTTGATAGCTCCTGGCCACAGAAATCTGTTTTATTTTCCATTTGACAGGACAACAATAAACAAAGAGGAAACGGCAAAATCACTAAACGTAAACATGGGTCACATAGAGATTAATGCAACTCAGACTGCTCTGTGCATCAGCACTGGACCAATGATATTTCAAACCGCGACAATACTAGATAATGGTGCCCCCCCCCCCCTCCCCCCTTCTTCCCTCGAGCGTTTTGAGGTAGGATGAAAAAGACTTTTCAAAAATATGTTCATTTTTTAGCAAACATCTTTCTGAAGAATCTGATGTATAAAACGTGTCTGAGGAAATGTAAGACATGTTGTTTGGTCTTAACTGTGCCAAAGTGCAGTGCCACGACTCTTTACACAGAATTCTTCTACTGCATGTCATTGTATTTAGCTCTGTGGAATTGAAACATATAATATTTTGTAATGGATGTCATCAAACTATATTCAGGACAGTGGAAATTAAATGCCCTGTGGTGCCTCTCCTGCTTCCAGTCGACCAGTTTCACATCCAGACCATCTTTTTCTCTCTTTTTAAAAATAAATAAATAAATAAATAAATAAACCTCGTAATTAATATTGAATGGGATTATTTGTAACCCGGAGAACAAGAACTCTTCAGAAAATTCACACTATTTATTGCCTATTACCTAATAACTTTCTTTTCGTGTAACATAAAATTTAATACTGGATACTTGAAACCAGTGCAGGTAAGTGACAAGCAAGACAGTGCACATTTCTTCAATCCTAGCACTTTTTTCTTCTCTAACCTTGCTACAGCTTTACACGGCGTGTTTTCCTTTCTGCGAAAGAATCTATTACCTCATCAAACTTCATTGAATGTTTTGCTACATGAAAAAACAAAATGTTGTCTAATACTCAAAAATCTGTTAACACAGACAGTACCCAATACTGGTGTGCTTCCTTGATCTGATTACGTGTATTTTGTCACTGTCTCCTAGATAAAATGAAATAGGCCTGTCTAATATTGCAGCAATTTTAACACACACCAAACAAACGCAACTATTTTGGCACAATTTTTTTTTCCTTTTCCATGACAGAATATAATTCATGAAGTACCGATATCAAATGCCTATTAGGCGTACTACAAGCAAAAAACTTTATGTTCGAAGATAGTTTCACATTTCATTCATACGCTCCCGCTTCTCAAGCATGAGATTGAAAAGTAGTAGTACAAAATTATTATATAAATTTAAAATAGTCATATTATTCCATAATTTGTTTGACGTCCCCGTTTCTTCTCCTTCCTTGTTCTAACAAACAATCTTGTCATCACTAATTCTGTAACTATTCCTTCACAGTGTCAAAACTTATTCTCCAGTTAACTTCACTAACCCTGCCACAATCAACGGCTTAGTTATCCCATGTTTATTCTCCAGTTAGGCGTTATTACGTGTTCGTACAACGTGTTTTCTGCACCACTCCCAGCACAGAACTTAGGCAGCTGCTACCGGGGTCTGTACAACTGGCCCTTACTAGTGTAGCAGTCTGACCAAAAATTTTCTTTCAGAATTTCATTTTCTTGAATACACAGAGAAGATAATATGTAATCTTTCTTACCTGTTATTCCTGTTAGTCGTTTATTTCCACTCTAGTAGTCTGAATCTATGGATTTTGTTGGTAATTATAACAACGCTGATCATTCGGAAACCCAGTCAACCACATAAACAAACAGCGACTGGCATTCACCCGTTAGGCTTTATTCCACTCAGCTCATATAGCCCTGTTCCCTTGCGTCTGCCGGAAAGTTATTTCTAGATGAATAGTGATGTACACTATGCACACATTCCAAAATCTATTTATGAAACTTATGATTCATTCAGAAATAAGCTTAGAATATGTTCAAAAATGTTTAGAAATGAACAGGAATGCGTTTCAAAATCATGTGAATATTCATATATAAAAACAAAGATGAGGTGACTTACCGAACAAAAGCGCTGGCAGGTCGATAGACACACAAACAAACACAAACATACACACAAAATTCAAGCTTTCGCAACAAACTGTTGCCTCATCAGGAAAGAGGGAAGGAGAGGGGAAGACGAAAGGAAGTGGGTTTTAAGGGAGAGGGTAAGGAGTCATTCCAATCCCGGGAGCGGAAAGACTTACCTTAGGGGGAAAAAAGGACAGGTATACACTCGCACACACGCACATATCCATCCACACATACAGACACAAGCAGACATGTCTGCTTGTGTCTGTATGTGTGGATGGATATGTGCGTGTGTGCGAGTGTATACCTGTCCTTTTTTCCCCCTAAGGTAAGTCTTTCCGCTCCCGGGATTGGAATGACTCCTTACCCTCTCCCTTAAAACCCACTTCCTTTCGTCTTCCCCTCTCCTTCCCTCTTTCCTGATGAGGCAACAGTTTGTTGCGAAAGCTTGAATTTTGTGTGTATGTTTGTGTTTGTTTGTGTGTCTATCGACCTGCCAGCGCTTTTGTTCGGTAAGTCACCTCATCTTTGTTTTTATATATAATTTTTCCCACGTGGAATGTTTCCTTCCATTACTTTGATATCATGTGAATATTCGATAGATCAATGTGCGCTGGATACTAAGCGCTTATTGAAACAAGGCTTTTTCCCTCAAAAATATGAATTTGGTAGCCCCCCCCCCCCCAATTGCTTCACGGGGGGGCAGATACCCTGTTTTGCCCACCCCCACCCCCCCAGTGAACCTGGCAGATTTTTCCAGGTAGCATCTTGCTGCTTGCTGCTACTGCTTTTACAGCTAACAACCAGACTTCTGTAGCCAGAAGCGGGAGAAGGTACTAAACATGCGCAGCTCAACTGCGCATGCGCATGAGCTCGCTCATAACTGCTCAAACGAATCTAATGTAAATAGTTATGACGTCACACTCATCGGAGGTAATTTGTTGTTATGAAGCACGGCACAGTCTTCCTAAAGCCTTTGACACATTTTGCTGTTGGTAGACGCTTTTGTGAGCACTGTGTTTTGTTGTTGTATATGGCGCATTTCCTTTGCAACTTAAGTTTTATTTTCATTTTCTTTTTCCCCCCTCTCATTCATGTTTTATTGCTGCAATATTATTCTACAGTAGCGAGATACAGTAAAATCCTTTGTTGTTGTTTCTTACAAAAATTTAACTGAAAACTAAAGTAAAAAAAAAATTCTCAGAATTCTAAAAAATACCCGGGTTTTTCCCAGTTTTCTCCCGGATCTCCCAGTTGTCCCGGGTCATATACACCCCGTGTTAGAAACAGTAAAAACTGACCCTGCAATTTAGCATTAGTTTATTTTCTACAAGTCATGAACTTACATCACAAACTGCACTATTTGAAACCGAGCCAATGTTGCACACATCCTTTACTGCCAAGCTAGTGACGTCACAAACAGAAAAATTTTTGAGTTACCCGTAATACTAGAGGGCATATCATTTATATAAATAAGGAACAGGAGTGGGCCCAACTCTGATCCCTGGGGCACCCCCCATTTGACCGTACCTCACTCAGACCCCACATTACAGCCATTCTCAAGACTGTGAATGATAACCTTTTGCTGTCTGTAGCTAAAGTAAGAGATGAACCAATTATGAGCGACCCAGTATTCCCTAATGGTCCAATGACTGGAGCAATATTTTATGATCAACACAATAAAACTCCATAGTTAAATCAAAAAATGTGCCTAGCATTCGAAACCTTTTGTTTAACCCATCCAGTACTTCATAGAGAAAAGAGAATATAGCATTTTCAGTTGTTAAACAACTTCTAAAGCTGAACTGTACATTTGACAGCAAATCGTGTGATATAAAATGATCAATTATTCTTACATACACAGCATTTTTAATAACTGATGGCATAGAAATAGGTCTAAAATTATCTACATTATCCCTTTCTCCCTTCTTATAAAGTGGCATTACTATTGAGTACTTTAATTTTTCAGAAAACTGACCAGCCCTGAAGGAAAAGTTCCAAATATGGCTAAATACAGGGTTAACAGGTACAGCACAGTACTTTAATACTCTGCTAGACACTCCATCATAACCATGTGAGTCCTTATTTCACAGAGGAGTATTTCAGACATCAATCTTGGAAAGGTCTTAGCCACGAAAGTTGTACGATTCTCTGTAGAAACTAAATTTTTATTTAATTCACCAGCAATGCTCAGAAAATGATTGTTAAATACTGTACATATATCTGAGTTATCAGTAACAGAAATATTTTTACTGCAAACTGATTTTATATGGTCGACCTTGTGCTGCTGACCAGACACTTCCTTCACAACTGACCATATGCTTTTAATCTTATCCTGTGAATTAGCTGTTCTACTTCCATACCACACACTCTTTGCCTTACTAATAACATTTTTAAGCATATACTGTTTGTAATGGGCTTCTGTAGCCTGATTGTGACTATTTCTAACATTTTGATATAATTCCCACTTTGTTCTACATGATATCCTTACCCCGTAAGACAGCCATCCGTTTAGAATGTTCTACTGGAAAGCAACTCTCAAAGAGCATGAGAAATGTGTTAAGGAAAGCATTATAGTTATCATCCATGTTATCGATACTATAAACATCCTGCCACTCTTGTTACTTGACAAGGTTTAAAAAACTCTCTACTGTCGTTGGATTAACTTTCCCACACAGTTTGTAATCATATGTGACATTTGTTTGAGTACAAAAGCCTTTTAGCGTTAAAATTTGTGCAGCATGGTCTGAAAGGCCATTCACCCTCTTACTAACAGAATGCCCATCTAGTAATGAAGAATGAATAAAAATATTGTCTATGGCTGTGTTACTGTTCCCCTGCACCCTAGTTGGAAAAAACACATTCTGCATCAGATCTTGTGGTGGTGGTGGTGGTGGTGGTGGTGGTTAGTGTTTAACATCCCGTCGACAACGAGGTCATGAGAGACGGAGCACAAGCTTGGGTTAGGGAAGGATTGGGAAGGAAATCGGCCATGCTCTTTCAAAGGAACCATACCGGCATTTGCCTGAAACGATTTAGGGAAATCACGGAAAACCTAAATCAGGATGGCTGGAGACGGGATTGAACCGTCGTCCTCCCGAATGCGAGTCCAGTGTGCTAACCACTGCGCCACCTCGCTCGGTTCAGATTTTGTGAATTTAGGAGATCTACCAACATCCTTTTTCTTGCACCATCATATACAAAATTTATATTGAAGCCACCATATGTCATTAATTTCTAGTACTTCCTACAAAGTGAATCAAGAACCATCTCTGGCTCAAGCAGAAATGCTTTAAGTCAGAGTCAGGGGACCTATAAACAACAACAATTAGAAGTTTAGTTTCACTAAATTCAACTGTCCCTGCATAACATTCAAATATCTGTTCAGTGCAGTGCCATGATACATTTATGGACTCAAATGGAATACTGTGTTTTATGTACATGGCCACTCCCCAACCCCGCAAGGAACTCCTTGAAAAAACAGCTAGCTAATGTGTATCCTGGTAATGGAAGCCTCTGAATTGTCAAATTATTTAAGTGGTCCTCATATATATCTATAACTTCAGAGTCTACATCTATAAGCAGTTCACTAACTTTATCTCTAATACCGTTTATATTTTGAAGAAATATGCTAATTCCTTCTCTACTTGGAAACATGACGTTCTCTGAAGGTGAGCCCTTAGTTACAGGGACTTCCATTGAGCAGTTACACCTATCAGCTGAGTTCAAAGAAGAAAAGGTGCAGCTCTAACACCAACTACTACAGGAATTTTTCCATGACTGATCCCACCACCAACCACTACACTGTCACCTATAAGCTTTTCCAGCCTCCCCTTCCCATACCTATTAAGGTGCAGGCCATGCCTAGTGAAACCCGATCTATCGATAGGCCCAACTGGCAACACTGAAATGTGACCAATGCCCTATGCCATCAGCACCCTCCCCAGTGCCATGTTAACATGCGTAACAGCCACATTACGATAAGGCCGATCATGACGTTTAAACAGTCACACAAAATGCACATTAGTGCCACCAGTTTGAGAAGCTATCTTTACCAGGTAACCACCTAGATCACATTCCCTATCCCTATCAAGACTGTTCCCTGCTCCACCCACTATCATTACCTGATCCTCCTTCGTAACATTCCTACAGAACTCCCCTATGCTGTCAGTCACCTGTGTCAACCCTGCACTAGGCTTCACAATGCTGGTGACCTGGCACTCACTCCTCAACACTTCCTGCAACTGCCAGCCCACATCTCTACCGCGCGTACTATCTAGCAGCAAAACCTCCTCCTTTCTGTTAGACTTTTGCAACTGACCTAGGCCTCCTAACTGCTGAGGACTGCTGCATGTTCCCTGCAGCTACAAGAGGCTTCTCTCCACTCAGCTCAGACAGTTTGTCAAATCTATTGCATGTACACGAAGTATAACTGTCTGAATACCTCCTCCTGCTAGCTGCCTTCTTGCCAACTGCCAGTTCCCATTCTCCACCACCCTTCACTCTCCTTAACCTATCTAGCTCCTCCCTTTGCTCATTGTAACTGCATCTGAAGGGCAATCATTTAGCTCTCCTGCTTCTCTATCAACTTATTTCTCCTACAGATTCTGCATTCCCAGGAGAGACTCTCGTTAGAACGCCCACTGGTTTCCCCAATGCATTCCCCCCAATGAAAATACTTTGAACAAATCCCACACCATAACCCAATACTCATAAACCAACGACAGAGCCCACACTTCTCACTCATGGTAAAATTTTACAGTTACTGAAAAAACTATACGTCTACGTTACCTAAGTTCAGTTACACCAATGTTCTCAAAATTCTCTGTCTACTACGTAAGCAACTACTTGCATTAATACTACTACACCACAGCTAATACCGATACCAACAAAACTTCACAAAATTACAAGCTAAAACCAAAAATTTAAGTGGCCACTGGAACACCCAATGAAGTTAAAACACTGAATGAAAGTTTTACTGAAATATTTCACTGGAAACAATAAGAAACGTCAGCTGAAAACTAAAGCTCAAAGTTTACTAAATGACTTTAATGCACAGAAAACTCTAAAAAACACAGCAAGCAAATGTTTCCATAAATTTTTTAAATCATTATTTCACCAGAAACACCATTGAAAACTATTAAATTTAGTAACTGTATAACAGTGCACATATAACTTTGTCAGTACTTAGCTTTATAGCCGCAACAGCTGCAACTGCAAGCCGCAAAATGTTAACACACTACTGAGGCGTGAGGCATTCTTGGACATTGTCCTTTTTCTCCACACTATTGCTATTTCTTGCAATTTTAAATTTTTCAGCTACTTTTCACTTTTTGAAGTTTCATTTTATAACTGTTACTCACCTAAATTTCAAATTTATATTTAGACTGTCTTGTTCCCAGAATTAGCAATAACATTTGTCAACTGAAAGACTATTTTTCAACATTTTAGCACTCTCCTTTCAGTGCAGATCTAGCTTCTCATTACCATTAGTTTGGTTGTGTCAAACATCAATGTGAGGCAACAGCATGGCAGCTACCATACTGCAGAACTCACACGATTATGTAGCTTCAGTAAAACTGTGGACAAGTGCTTCAAACTAAATTTATCTACAGACTAAAACAGGTATTTACTTCCCACAATCTTTCCTATGCAAACATAATATTTGATCCATTAATCCATTAATGTCTTCATTGCAGAGTGTTGATAAAGCAATTACACTATTATGAATATTAAATATCAAATATTAGTAAAAGTTTGCACTACAGAATAGTACTAAGTTGTGCTTTCCTCATGATAGTGATGACTGAAAATTTATTCGAACTAATACCCTGGGAATTCTGGTAAGTAACTTAGTGGGCTGTAACCTTTAAAAGAAGACATGCACATGCATGCGCACATGAAAAAAAGGATGGGAGACTGAGAACATGAAATAGGATAGGAATAAGAGTATAAAGACAAGAGAGAGAAAAATACAATGAGCAATGTAAATAACTTACCCTCCCTGATCTTGCTGCTGGTGAGAGATTGCACCAAGGATTGTTGCCAGTGAAGTCAGGAGGATGATGTGCTGCTCCTCCCCAGTCCTCTGCTATAGCTCGTGTGGGAAAACTCTGTTTTCGGCGATCTCCAGTTATTGTTGGTGGCTGGTTAGTGCAATTACCTAGTACTGCTCCAGATCCCACACTATCTGTATGTGGAGCCTGATGAGCTCCATCGCTAGGGGTCAATCCGAGTTTCCGACAAGAGATGAGTGTACGCAATAATGTGCTTGCTTCACCACCTCCACCATTAGTTGGCACATCAATGCGGGCCTTCCCTGAAGATCTAGAAACAAAAAAAAAAAAAAAAAAAAAGTAATTTCATAGAAGTTACATTCAAAAGCCCTCCTAATTTGAGTTGAAAATTGCATAAATCTACCAAATCAATTACTCATCTGAACTATATTTACATGAATTCAACAGCAGTGTCAGATTCAGAGAAGAAAGCTCTAAAAAGAATCTGCTTACATGCAAATTTCTTAAAAACTCTCTTATTTAAATGATACAGAAGTTACACGAAAAAGTAAAACAGTCATAATTTAAGAATTAACATGAAGACCGAATGTTTTACAGTGAGCAGCAGTAACATAAAATAAACAGCAAGCTAGGTGACAAAAAATTTACTATCCATGCAAGAAAATGACCCGTCCGACAATGAGGCAGTTATCTACGAGATAATAAGTAATCAGAGAAGCAGTTGACAGGGATCTGATGCAACAGCACTGTTTAATGCTTTGAGTGGATCATTAGTATGATGTAATTCTTCTATGCAGCAACAGTGATATAACGTAAAGTTTATTTTATTGTTGTTTAATTATGCAGTGATTTGGCTCATACAATGTAAGTTTGTTTCATTGTTGTTTAATGAAATTAAGATGAAACTGCGATTTTGTTCACATATGTTTACATCAGTAACATAAAGACAGCTATTCTTCACATGTGTATGAAGTGTGCTGCGCGCCTACTTGTGTTATGAAAAACAGCATGCCTGCTCAAGGGTTAAAGTACATAAGTTTGTAAGCTGAGACTGTTACTCAACTTCTGTCTGTGTGCTTATCATCTTCTCATCACCACCAACACAAAAGGAATGGGCTGTGTTCAGTCATTTCAGATTTGTATTAAAATCATTATTTTCAATTATGGTAGAAATGCATCACCTAAACCAGTTGATTTTGTCTTACATCTAACTGCTAATCATTCTTTAATGGAGAGAATGTCAGCAACTTTTATAACATAATACATCCGTTTATCCAGACTCCCAGTTCAGTCGAGACATTTCAGACAAGATGAGAAAGAAAGACTGACTGTTGGGGACTGCACTGGACCAGATTTGAATATCTAAGAGCTTAAACATGGAAGATAGGGCAATATGCAGGACAGAGATTGCTGACAAAGCATTGTGCACAAGCTTATATGAGCAGAGAGCTGAGTGTGTTGTATGTTCTAGAAGTGGGTGATGGGGAAAAAATAGATGGGTTAGAAAATAAAAGATACAGAAAACTAAAACAGAGTGAAGAAATGTAAATTAAGGCCAGATGGGAGGGGGGGGGGGGGCAGAACCAAAGAAATGTTGTAATGCTAGTTCCCACATGTTGAGTTTTGAGAAACCACAGTCTGGGGGAAGAATCCGGATGGAACGTGTGGTGAAACAGGTGCAGAGATGACGACTGTCATGTTGTACAGCATGCTCTGCAACATGATGATGTGTGTTGCATGTGTACACTGTCTGCCTATGCCCATTTGTCCTAACTGATAAATGGGTGGTGGTTGTTGTGGTCTTCAGTCCTGAGACTGGTTTGATACAGCTCTCCATGCTACTCTATCCTGTGCAAGCCTCTTCATCTCCCAGTACCTCCTGCAGCCTACATCCTTCTGAATCTGCTTAGTGTATTCATCTCTTGGTCTCCCTCTACGATTTTCACCCTCCACGCTGCCCTCCAGTACTAAATTGGTGATCCCTTGATGCCTCAGAACATGTCCTACCAACCGATCCCTTCTTTTAGTCAAGTTGTGCCACAAACTCCTCATCTCCCCAATTCTATTCAATACCTCCTCATTAGTTATGTAATCTACCCATCTAATCTTCAGCATTCTTCTGTAGCACCACATTTCGAAAGCTTCTATTCTCTTCTTGTCCAAACTATTTATCGTCCACGTTTCACTTCCATACATGGCTACACTCCATACAAATACTTTCAGAAACGACTTCCTGACACTTAAATCAATACTCAATGTTAACAAATTTCTCTTCTTCAGAAACGCTTTCCATGCCATTGCCAGTCTATATTTTATATCCTCTCTACTTCGACCATCATCAGTTATTTTGCAAAACTCCTTTACTACATTCCATTATCCTCGTTTTGCTTTTGTTGATGCTCATCTTATATCCTCCTTTCAAGACGCTGTCCATTCGGTTCAACTGCTCTTCCAAGTCCTTTGCTGTCTCTGACAGAATTACAATGTCATCGGCGAACCTCAAAGTTTTTATTTCTTCTCCATGGATTTTAATACCTACTCCGAACTTTTCTTTCGTTTTCTTTACTGCTTGCTCAATATACAGATTGAATAGCATCGGGGAGAGGCTACAACCCTGTCTCAATCCCTTCCCAACCACTGTTTCCCTTTCATGTCCCTCCACTCGTATAACTGCCATCTGCATTCTGTACAAATTGTAAATAGCCTTTCGCTCCCTATATTTTACCCCTGCCACCTTCAGAATTTGAAAGAGAGTATTCCAGTCAACATTATCAAAAGCTTTCACTAAGTCTACAAATGCTAGAAACGTAGGTTTGCCTTTCCTTAATCTTTCTTCTAAGATAAGTCGTAGGGTCTGTATTGCCTCACGTGTTCCAACATTTCTACGGAATGCAAACTGATCTTCCCCGAGGTCAGCTTCTACCAGCTTTTCCATTCGTCCATAAAGAATTCGCGTTAGTATTTTGCAGCTGTGACTTATTAAGCTGATAGTTCGGTAATTTTCACATCTGTCAACACCTGCTTTCTTTGGGATTGGAATTATTATATTCTTCTTGAAGTCTGAGGGTATTTCGCCTGTCTCATACATCTTGCTCACCAGATGGTAGAGTTTTGTCAGGACTGGCTCTCCCAAGGCTGTCAGTAGTTCTAATGGAATGTTGTCTACTCCCGGGGCCTTGTTTCGACTCAGGTCTTTCAGTGCTCTGTCAAACTCTTCACGCAGTATCATATCTCCCATTTCATCTTCGTCTACCTCCTCTTCCATTTCCATAATATTGTCCTCAAGAACATCGCCCCTGTATAGACCCTCTATATACTCGTTCCACCTTTCTGCTTTCCCTTCTTTGCTTAGAACTGGGTTTCCATCGGAGCTCTTGATATTCATACAAGTGGTTCTCTTCTCTCCAAAGGTATCTTTAATTTTCCTGTAGGCAGTATCTATCTTACCCATAGTGAGATAAGCCTCTACATCCTTACATTTGTCCTCTAGCCATCCCTGCTTAGCCATTTTGCACTTCCTGTCGATCTCATTTTTGAGACGTTTGTATTCCTTTTTGCCTGGTTCACTTGCTGCATTTTTGTATTCTCTCCTTTCATCAAATAAATTCAGTATCTCTTCTGTTACCCAAGGATTTCTACTAGCCCTCGTCTTTTTACCTACTTGATCGTCTGCTGCCTTCACTACTTTATCCCTCAAAGCTACCCATTCTTCTTCTACTGTATTTCTTTCCCCCATTCCTGTCAATTGTTCCCTTATGCTTTCCCCGAAAATCTGTACAACCTCTGGTTCTTTCAGTTTATCCAGGTCCCATCTCCTTAAATTCCCGCCTTTTTGCAGTTTCTTCAGTTTCAATCTGCAGTTCATAACCAATATATTGTGGTCAGAATCCACATCTGCCCCTGGAAATGTCTTACAATTTAAAACCTGGTTCCTAAATCTCTGTCTTACCATTATGTAATCTATCTGATACCTTTTAGTATCTCCAGGATTCTTCCAGGTATACAACCTTCTTTCATGATTCTTGAACCAAGTGTTAGCTATGATTAAGTTATGCTCTGTGCAAAATTCTACAAGGCGGCTTCCTCTTTCATTTCTTCCCCCCAATCCATATTCACCTACTATGTTTCCTTCTCTCCCTTTTCCTACTGACGAATTCCAGTCACCCATGACTATTAAATTTTCGTCTCCCTTCACTACCTGAATAATTTCTTTTATCTCGTCATACATTTCATCAATTTCTTCATCATCTGCAGAGCTAGTTGGCATATAAACTAGTACTACTGTAGTAGGCGTGGGCTTTGTGTCTATCTTGGCCACAATAATGCGTTCACTATGCTGTTTGTAGTAGCTAACCCGCACTCCTATTCTTTTATTCATTATTAAACCTACTCCTGCATTACCCCTATTTGATTTTGTATTTATAACCCTGTATTCACCTGACCAAAAGTCTTGTTCCTCCTGCCACCGAACTTCACTAATTCCCACTATATCTAACTGTAACCTATCCATTTCCTTTTTTAAATTTTCTAACCTACCTGCCCGATTAAGGGATCTCACATTCCACGCTCCGATCCGTAGAATGCCAGTTTTCTTTCTCCTGATAACGACGCCCTCTTGAGTAGTCCCCGCCCGGAGATCCGGATGGGGGACTACTTTACCTCCGGAATATTTTACCCAAGGGGACGCCATCATCATTTAATCATACAGTAAAGCTGCATGTCCTCGGGAAAAATTACGGCTGTAGTTTCCCCTTGCTTTCAGCTGTTCGCAGTACCAGCACAGCAAGGCCGTTTTGGTTAATGTTACAAGGCCAGATCAGTCAATCATCCAGACTGTTGCCCCTGCAACTACTGAAAAGGCTGCTGCCCCTCTTCAGGAACCACATGTTTGTCTGGCCTCTCAACAGATACCCCTCCATTGTGGTTGCACCTATGGTACGGCCATCTGTATCGCTGAGGCACGCAAGCCTCCCCACCAACGGCAAGGTCCATGGTTCATGGGGGGAGGATGCTCTCCTAAGTGGGAATAATCGAAAAAAATTGATAAGGCATTGTTGAGTTCTATAATGTGGTGCATTAATTAAAACAATGGCAGTACCCACATGTTAATACTTTTCAGGCCTTTCTGTTTTAGTTTTATAACATTTCATCTTTGTCAATGTCAACAGCCTCTCTGAATTAAAAGCATATGAGTGGAAACTGTATCAAGATGTAGACGTAGAAGTAGAAGATGATATGTGGCCATGGCAAATTTCAGATCTGGCTAAGCCCATAATTACCTCATTATTTCACCACCCAGGTCACTGAAAACTGTAAGACATCGACAGTTTTTAATAAAGAAGATAGAAAGACTAGAGTTAAATGGTATGTGGCTGATAGTATTATATATAAACTTGGGAGTGCTATATAAACTGCCGTACACACAGCTGAGGTCAATAGGTTACCTATATGTAAATACAAACTTAGTCTGTGGCAACACTAGCAGTCTGTTAATGGCACCGAATGGTTACTGTAGTTCATTACATTATCAAAATGTAGACCGGTAGTGGCATTGTAACATTAGGTAATGTCAAGATCATAAGTCAGCATAAAATCACAAATTTAACCTGTGGATAATTGTCCAATTGTGTATTAATTGCAACAAACACAACACCTTATAAAAATACTTAAAATAAATCATTTTATCCAAAATGATACTGGCTTTGGAACCATACAACCTTATCTACTTAAAATATGCATCATATAATGAAATCAGAAAGGTCCAAAGCGTGTTCCAGCCAATCTGAATGCAATTTGTATGTGTTACTTACTCGTGCTCCATTGGTGGCTGAGATGGTTGTGGCCACTGTTCATCCTCATAGTCAGTTGCACAGCCTTCATCATCTGTCATCGTTTGCTGTTCTCGGGGAGGACTCTGTCCTCCTTCAACTTTTACCTTCACGTACACATTTTCTAGTGTAGTGTTTGTGGATACATTGGATGTGTCCAATTCACTTGTTTCTTCCTCTCCACCACTTCCACTATTATTTCCACCACTTCCACCTAAAATTAAAAATGTGGACTGCACTAATCACATTTGATGCACATAAGTCACATCTTGCAAGAACTGAAATCAATTCACTAGTTACAATAAATTTCGAATCTGCAAGATAAAGTACTGAATTTTACCCTGACTCAGCACACAATATTAACTTGTCTGGATGGTCCGGCATATTAGTCAGTAACAAAAGAATGAATGTACGTGATTAAATAACAACTAAAATTACAAATAATATCTTGCGAACAGCATGCACACTCTGGTAACTTCTATACAGAATGTCTACCCATAAACTTATGTTCCTATCCTCAATTTAAGTTCTACAGCATAGAACAAACAAACTAAGGATAATAGTCAAAGATATGATGTAACACAAAATGCAAAGAGCGGGTTAAATAACTCCACACCACATTTCACATGCCAACTAGTACAAGATACCTTACACTTGTCTAAGGTAAGTAACACACTGAATGAATCCAAATGGATGTGATTTCTAGAAGACACACCCTCATCCTGTTACCACATAACATTCCAAACAAGTTTTTCATATATAATGTAAGAACTTGGGATCGTTAAACATAACCTAAAACTCTGCTAATTGCAACAGAACATAACTACACAAAGGCTTAAGGTGAAAATCACAGATGATCGAGATGTGGACAAGCATTGGAGCACTTGTAACTACAATGACACCTGAAACACATTATATAAAAATTTAGTAAGAAAGTTCTGGTAGAATGTAAATAATTTAGGGGTACAGGAGACCACTCATTGAATAGCAGAAGCACTGAGTCGTCAACAGGCATACATAAAAGAGAAAAAAAAAAACTTGCTAGGTTTTGGAATAAATCCTTTCTTGATCTATGGTACACCCACAAATAATCAAAGCCCTGGTGTAGGTTTATGTTTAGTGGTTCTAGTCCAGGGTAGCGTTGCTGTCAAAACACAGGTACCGTTGGTGGCTATTGGGTTTAATATGACAGCGATGCGGATGAACCCATCAGAGAGATGCAGATCAATGTCCAGGAAGGTGGCACGTCAGGTTAAGGAGGACCAGGTGAAGTGGAGGACCACCTGAAGCGGACAGGAGAGAAGGTGTTGAGACTGTCCAGACCATGAAGATATCGATCAACCTGAACCAGACATGGGGTTTAGGATTTTGGGACGCTGGAAGGTTTTCTCTACATGGCTCCATCCACACCTCTGTCCATACTAAACCCACTAACCACCAACAGTACCTGCATTTAGACAGCTGTCTCATCCCACCCCACCACGAAATAGCTTCCATACAGTCTGCCCATGAGTGGATGGCTTATTCCCATTTTGTAGTGATACAAATTCCCTTGCTCAGTATGCTGAAGGTGTCATGAGGGCCATCGGAGATAGACACTACCTCCCAAACCTAGCCCACTAACAGATCTGCTGTGTCCTCACATACCCCTAACATTCCCACCACCCCTAAGAATCAGTTAAAAAGGAGTACACCCCTCATCATCCAACACCACCATGGGCTGAAACAACTGAACTACAAGGATTTGGGCAAAAGTCATTGAAACTTTTTTTTTCCTTGCAGATATGTGAGCAGATCACAAACTGCTATCTGTCTTGTGGAAGCTATGCAGGCATAGTGTCTATTCACAACAATTGGCTCTATGATACTGGTAGTAGCACAGAGTGCACTGCGAATTGTGAAAGGAGGATGTGTGGCAACCAGTGATAAGCAACACTCAGGACAACCTGGAGTGTGCGGACTGACAAAGCATGTGCTGCCATCAAGCAGTCTTGGAGGAAGACAGACAATGGAAACTACTGCAGTTAAAGAAGGCAAGTGGCAGAGAGACCTGCACTATCTACAAGCTATTGCGGCAGAACTGCAACTGCGCAAGGTCACATTGCAGTGGATACTGCATGAACTGATGGAAGTTCAATTATGGATGAAATATGCAATATGATGTGACCACCTAGCATGTTGGCAATGGGACAGCAACAGCCTCTCGTCACTGAATAAACTACATGAATAAGCATACAATAACCATTCACAGATAGTAGGCGGCAGCACTAGTAGTAGAGGGTATATATAGTGTGTTGAGTGGCACAGAAAACAGTGCAGACGTTGTCGTAATGCGGAAACAGCACAATTTATCTGACGTTGAAAAGGGCATGATCATTGACTTTTGGGCAAAGGATTGAGGCACAATTTATCTGACGTCCAAAAAATGCACAATCATTGACTTTCAGGCCAACGGTGGAAGCATTTCCAATATGGCTTATCTTTTGAGTTCATGTGTCCCCCTGGGTAAAGTACACTATGCACAGCAAAATTGCGGGCACTATCCAAAACTGACATTGAGGCACCAGTGGTGCAGCACAGGCTATAGATTAAGGTTGGTTTAATAGAGCAAGGAGGGGGGGGGGGGGGGGGGGGGGGACCAGACTGCCAAGTCATCGGTCCCTTGTTCTGAATAGAACAATTACCCAAGGGAAAGGAGAAAACAAAGATATACAGCACAATAACAGGAGAAAGGAAGAACCAGAAGAACGACAGAATGACAACAAACACTACAATGGACAAAACAGGACAAGAAAACCACAGAGAGACACAAGAAACAGGGAGAAGGGATTAAAAACAAGAAAGCATATTACCATGGCTGGTTGACCATGAGAAGAAAAAAGGAGAAGCCAGCCACTTTGCAACACATTAAAACCTCCACCCTAAAAGCCCTAGGATGAAGGACACAGAGCGACAAAGGACATGCGCTAAAACTCAGATCAAATGATAAAATCCACCCTCGTGAATAAAACATAAAACTAAAGCTGCTGTTTAGGCATTATCGGCCAACACCAATGGTAGGGTGCTGGGAAAGTTAAAAGTCCACCACAGAGTGGCTAAAAGTGGGCAGTTCAGCAAGAGGAGGACAACAGTCATTTGGGAGCGACAGCGACACTGAGGTGGGTACTCGAGACAAGAGGAGATAACAATGTACGAGCCACATATAGCCAATGCAGAGTCAACAAAGGACAACTGATTCCCCAACAAGAAGCCTGCAGGGAAGACTTCCACACATTCATAGTCTCCTTAATGTCACGCAGTTTGTTGCGCATACTGCTATGCCACTCCGTCTCCCAAAGCCGAAAAACCATGCAGCATAAGACAGAATGCAGGTCAGTTTTGGAAATGCCCATCTCCAGGAGCGGTTTCCGCGTAGCCTGTTTGGCCAGCCTGTCAGCAAGTTTGTTGCTTGGGATTCCGACGTGTCCTGGGGTCCACACAAAAAACCACTGAATAACTAGACCGTACCAGGGCAGAGATGGACTCCTGGATGGTCGCTACCAAAGGATGGAGAGCGGTGGGGTTAACGGAGTCCTTAGGGCCATGCAAAAGGTCCAAACGAAGCTTTGGCCATGGTGTACACCATGGAGGTGTATGTGAATGGACCTCAAGTAGAGGTGGTTAAGGGAGAGAAAGGATCGCACACAAACCGCAACTGTGAGCCCTGACATGCGTGAGATGAACTGCAGCGGGCGGGAAAAGGAGACGGCAATTCGGATGCTCAGGAGAACTACGAATGCGTGCAACATAACTGGTGAGCAGTAATGCACTTCAGATCTGCAATGGAGGGACTCTGCCCTCCACCAGGACACTGGTCACTGGACTCATTCTAAAAGCTCCTGTCGATAGGCGAACACCACCGTGGTGCACTGGGTCAAGTAAACGCAACGCTGATGGCGCCGTTGAACCGTAAACCAGACTCCCATAGTCAAAGCGGGATTGAACAAGGACTCTGTAGAGCTGCAGCAGCACAGAGCGATCTGCACCCCAGTTGGTGTTTCTCAGCCACCGGAGAATACCGAGGTGCTACCAGCATTCTTGCATAAGCTGATGAAGGTGAGGTAGAAAAGTCAATCAGGTGTCGAAAACCTGTCCTACGAATCAATACATCTCCAATACAGTGGGTGGATTGTCATTAAGATAAAGTTCAGGTTCCGGATGAACGGTACGACGCCGACAGAAATGCATGACACACGACTTCGCAGCTTAAAATTGGAAGCCATGGGCAAGAGCCAATGACTGCACCTTGTGAATGGCTCCCTGTAGGTGCCGCTCAGCACCACCAGTACTGGGGGAGCAATACGAAACACAGAAGTCATCCACATACGAAACACTTCATTTCAAATAAATTGACTGCCTCAGTGGAAAAGATTAATAACAACCACATTTCTTTAGCAAACCAACGAAAATAACTTCACCGTTGTGAAAGGCAATTAATGATTGACTGTTAAAAACCTGGAAATAAAATAAAACCAAAAAACTGCAACGAATAACGTATTCTAGTCTGCCATAATCATGTAAATCTATTTTATCTATGAAATCTATGAACTGATAGCTCCCGCCCACAGAAATCCGTTTTGTTTTCATGACGTGAGATCTGTAAACGAAGAGGAAACAGCAAAATAACTAAATGTAAACACTGCGTGCCAGGAAAAATTTTCCGGGTAGCATCAGGCTGCCCGCTACAGCCACACTTCCAAGTAACAAGATGCGGGAGAATGCTGTTCATACGCGACAGTCATCTTCTCTAACGAAGCTAACATAAACAGTTGTGACGTCATGCTCATCGCAAGCAGTTTGCTGTTATGAAGTATTGCGGATGAAAAAATTCCCAGGTTTTTCCTTGATCTCCCGGTCATGCCGGGGTGTATCCACCCTGGTATACTTCGTGAAACACCTGAAAGCCAAGGGTCCAGAATGAAGGAGCTAATATTATGCTCTGGGGGAATGTTTTCGTGGCATTCCCTGGGTTATCTCTTCAACATCTATTCTTAGGGACCATATTCAGGCTTTTGACAAGTGGTCCATCAATGTGAAAGGGCAGTGTAGAATGAAACTAGGGTACAAAGGAAGTAAAACAACATTTAAATTAGGAACAATCAGCTGTTGGGAGCACACAGACATAAAAACAAAGAGCATTAACTATTTCTGTTGCATAGAGATTTAAGAATAAAATCCAAACCATTTGATCAAAACGATTAGGAAAGAAACAGGAACAGACTAGTCTGATATGGACACATACATGAACAATAAGTGAAGTCGCAAGCAGGTAGTTTTTAGGGACGGAATTACTACTTCAAACTGACAAACCTCTTTCTCAGCAGATCCCACACTTTTTTTTTTTTATATACTTTGTAGCGCTCTTAGCTTTTTTCTACTCACTTGCTTCTTCCTCTCATTATCTTTTGAGGACTTCTCAAGCTGTGCTCTTTTTTGCTACTATTTCACCATACCTACAATGTGTATTTCGAAAGCTGTGTATTAACTGCTTTGTGATAGTTACAGATGTCTGATCAACATCCCCAGTGACCTTGACCATATAGCCAGCAGCACGAATGGCTAAAAGAAATGCTTCAGTCAAATTTTTGATCAGAATGAGTTGTCAGAAAAACTTCTTTCAAAATTCATATTGCCATGGCAGAGACCTTGATAAATCTCTTCTCATTTTCATGTCCATTCTTGACCTCAATGACTGTCATCCAGAACTGATTGATACAAACATCATCTCCATCAAATTCTTTGAGAATTTCCTTTACTGTCATGATCTCTACTAGACTCTGGAATTCAAGGGTAGTGGTGTCAGCCTCATGACCTCCAAAAACAATTTAAGGTCATGGGATGTGTCAGTGCTGTGCTTGTCTCTTCTCGTGATTGCCACTTCTGATACCGAACATGGAACGCCCTTTGCAAAGAAATAAGCCATGGGCAATTTATACTCTTCATGAAAGTGAGACACTCACTACAGAAATGCAACGCATTTTTCTCGGTTACATCACACTAATGACTCACAGCTTGTTCGGTTCTTACTTGATGTCTACTTTCTGAGGTTGCAACTAATTTTGTTATCATTCAGATCTGTTTTGAAGCTTGTCTGTCTCTACAAACCTCTGGTTGGACAAATTCTCTCATTAATGCTCTGACTATAAACTAGAGGGAATTACAGAGGGAAGGAGTTAAAGAAGCATCTGACTGAAATTTAGTCAGAAACGACTCAACTTCAGCAATCAGAGGCTCAAAAAAGGCGAGATGAACTACCAGCATCTCGTCCCTTAATGACGATGCTACCTGGTAGCTATGACTCTTAAAAGTTCCAGTAGTGACCTTAGGTTTTTGGTCCACCTACTTCAGTTTCTTCTTTACTCTTTACGTCCTTTACACATTTTTAAACAGCCTTTAATATTTGCTGAGACCGGACTAACACCACTTATTTTCCACTCACCAAACAGCACAGAACTTCTGTGGGAAAACAGAAGTGCTTGTAATATTGTTGAAATCAGCTTGGTGGGAGGGAATGGTTTTAAATAGATTAGATGAAGCTCTCAGAAACTGAACAAGTTTCCAACCAATGTAAGTATAACCTGACGTCACCGAGCACTTTATGTAAGCCACATGTCGCAAAGTCTAAAAGCATGGGGCTCTCTAGATTACCCTTGACCTTGAGCTAGCTTTTCAGCTCTTTTAGGAAATGCTGTGTTAACATTAGGGCCATCCAAGGACACATGAACAACTTTCCTTTTCAGATTTACCTCAGACTGCACCTGCCTCAAATTCATCAACTAAACCTTTTGCAGAACTTTTTCTCAAGAACACTGAAGTGAGGTACTCCACTCAAAACCTGGAGCAACACTATTCCAGAAACTTACAAACAGATGTAACTCAATCACTACCGCATTACAGGCAACAACAATCTCCTGTTTAGTGAAAAACAGCTCCAGTCTGAACACAATGCCATAATTTGCATTTGACTTTTGAAATTACAGTTTGGAGGCAGTGTTACTGCCTGGGAACACATCTGGTAAACTGCCAACGTCCTGAGAAATTGGTACCTCACAGCAGCCTTCATTATGGTGTCCCCTCTGTATGTAATCTGGCATTGTCTGTTGTCATCTAGAAGTTCCTGCTGCAGGTGTTAGACGAGATTAGCTCAGGGTAACACCAAGTTGCTGGGATACTCCACAACTGCATGATTTATTCCCTGCCTGGACTGCAGTAGACTAAAAATAAATGGAGGATTAAGTATAAATACTACTTTTCTTTGTTGAAACTGATTATTTTATTTTTCAGTGCACTTGCCGAATCGAGGGCACCATCAGGAGTTGACGGTCAGTTGAGTGCGTCCAGCGGTGGTAGGTGGCACTGCAGGGGCTATGTCTGATGCAGTAGCATTGGAGCCATGGCCACCTGCAGCAATTAGCACGGATATAGATAATGTAACCTTCCTAGCAGCATAAGTCCAACACTTTTCTTTCTGTTGCACTACTGGGCAAATCCTGCTTGCCCGTATTGCTGAGCAACAAGTTGGTTTTAGAGAGCGTGAACCAAACACTGAATTTTTCAGATGTGTGCTATGCGATCCACCAAAATTCTGGAGCCTCAATCCAACAAGGGTTGAACACACATTTTCAGTTCACTGAATAAGCCCTGAGGTAAGATATGCATTACACAGGATTTCACCTAAACAATATAGAGATGTGGCAAAGAGTTTACAACAATGGGAAACCACTAAAAAATTTCCCAATTCGCACTGTCACCTTTGTTGAGAAACTTCCACCACACCCCCTCGCCGACATCTTTCCCCGAGTGGTTCCAAAGAAATACAATAAAATCTTTCTTGCATGTGTGTAACTGAAAGTAGTCCATGTTGACTTGGTCACTGACAATGACCAGGCACCTACATCTGCAGTCCCCACTCACTCTCCAGCTTAGCTAAACAATGAACCTCATGCCAAAGCCCAATGACTGCTGGTTAGTATTCTAATTACACTATTCCATGCATACTGCTACATATCTACAAGAAGTCTTATTCGCACAACACAATGTGAATGATAGCTGTTGGTAATTCTTCAGTGTATCCAAAAAAAAATGTATAATGCCCTAGTATACCTGGTTCAAAATACAGGGTGTACAAGTCCAGGAACACTTTCAATTATTTATTGCACAAGAACTAAATATTGTACCCGGCAGACATCAATATGGTAATCGAATTCTTGCCATATCCGTCCCAGCATGGCATTATCGACTGTGACAGTTGCTTCCCGTATTCCCTCCCGGAGCTCTGCTACATCACATGGTAGAGGCGGTACATACATCAGATCTTTAATGTGTCCCCACAGAAAAAAGTCACACAGAGTGAGATCTGGTGATCGGGGAGGCCATTTCATGAAACAGCTGTCCCCTTCTGTAGCACGGCCAATCCACTGACGCAGCAGCTCCGTGTTCAAGGTACCCACAAACTTCACGACGAAAATGGGGTGGAGCCCCATCCTGCTGAAAGATGAACGGAGAGTCCAATTGCATTTGAGGCCCAGCCATTGCTGCAACATGTCCAAGTAGGAATACCCAATGACAGGGCTCTCGGTGAAGAAGAATGACCCATAGAGGGGTGGGGGGGGGGGGGGGGGGGGGGGGTGGAATCGGGCCTCTCTTCAAAATGACATATGTATATCTGTACAATGTTTGGTTCTTGTGCAATAAATAATTGAAAGTGTTCCCGGACTTTATGTACATCCTGTATATGGATTTGAACAGGCCACAACTTCCCTAAAAGCGTATGTCTTTGCGATAAAATGATGTTAGCAATAAAAGGCAGTACATTTGCACCTATGTAAATGTAGGCCACATCAAATACATCACAGATCCTTGCTGGTCACATTGTGAAAGGAATACATAAAATCAAAACACAACACCAAACCAGTGTAGCATGGCCAGGCTACAGTGACAGGTGGGCAACCCATTCCATATCAATAACAAACCTTCGCACAGCCTGTCTGGACCAACAGGCCAGGCTGGCTGGCTGGCTGGCCACTGTGTTACATTGACTAAGGGGAAGGATCGCAGGACTTACATTTACATCTACGTGATTACTCTGCTATTCACAATAAAGTTCCAGACAGAGCGTTCAATGAACCACCTTCAACTGTCTCCCTACCGTTCCGCTCTCTAACAGCGAGCGGGAAAAACAAGCACTTAAATTTTTCTGTGCGGGCCCCAATTTCTCTTATTTTTTCATGATGATCATTTCTTCCTATGTAGGTGGGTGACAACAGAATATTTTCGCAATTGGAGTGGAAAACTGGTGATTGAAATTCCATGAGAAGATCCCATCACAACAAAAAACACCTTTGTTTTAATGACGCCATTCAAATTCAAGTATCATGTCTGTGGCACTATCTCCCCTATTTCATAATAATACTCAACAAGCTGCCCTTCTTTGAACTTTTTGATGTCTTTAATCAGTCCCACCTGATGAGGATCCCAAACGGTACAGCAATACTCCAGGATAGGGCAGACAAGTGCGGTGTAAGCAGTAGACCTTTTGCACCTTCTAAGTGTTCTGCCAATGAATCACAGTCTTTGGTTTGCTCTACACACAACATTATATATGTGATCAATCCAATTTAGGTTTTTTTGTAATTGTAATCCATAAGTATTTAGTTGAACTTACAGCCTTCAGATTTGTGCGATTTATCGTGTAATCAAAATTTAGCGGATTTCTTTTAGCATGCATGTGAATAACTTCACACTTTTCTTTATTCAGGGTCAATTGCCACTTTTCGCACCATACAGATATCTTATCTAAAACATTTTGCCATTCATTTTGATCATCTGATGACTTTACAAGACGGTAAATGATAGCATCACCTGCAAACAATATAAGAGGGCTACTCAGATTGTCGCCTATGTCATTAATACAGATATGGAACAAAAGAGGACCTATAACACTTTCTTGGGGAACACCAGATATTATTTCCGTTTTACTCAGTAACTTTCCACCTATTACTATGAACTGTGACCTTCATGAACCAAGTCGCACAACTGAGGCAATATTCCATAGGTACACAGTTTGATTAGAAGACGCTTGTGAGGAACGGTGTCAAAAGCCTTCTGGAAATCTAAAAATATGGAATCAATTTGACATCCCCCGCTGATAGCACTCATTACTTCACAAATACAAAGAACTAGTTGTGTTTCACAATACCTGCTGCAAATCAACATTAGTCATATGGGCCTATAATTCAGTGGATTAGTCGAATTTCAGTTTTTAGATATTGATGTGACTTGACCAATTTTCCAGTCTTTAGGTACGGATCTTTCTATAAGCGAGTAGTAGTATATAATTGCTAAATATGGAGCTACTGTATCACCATACTCTGAAAGGAACCTGACTGGTATATAATCTGGACTGGAGGTCTTGCCTTTATTAAGTGATTTAAGCTGCTTTGCTACACCAAGGATATCTATTTCTATGTTTCTCATCTTGGCAATTGTTTTTGATTGGAATTCAGGTATATTTACTTCGTAGTCTTTGGTGAAGGAGTTTTTGGAAAACCGTGTATAATAACTCTGCTTTAGTAAGACTGTCTCAGTGACTTCACCATTGTCATCGCGCAGTGGAGATATTGATTGCGTCTTTCCAATGGTGTGCTTTATGTATGACATGAATCTCTTTGGGTTTTCTGCCAGATTCTGAGACAGAGTTTTGTTCTCAAAATTATTAAACGCATCTCACTATGACGCACATGCTATGTTTTGAACTTCTGCAAAACTTTTCCAATCTTGGGGATTTTGCACTGCTTTAAATTTGGAGTCTTTTTTTCGTTGCTTCTGCAACAGCAATCTGACCTATTTTGTGTGCCATGGGGGATGCCAAAACCCATGTGCTGCTGCTCACAGTCTAGCTCACAGTCAATCTGTACCAGAGGCCTTACCTTTGTCAGGTGATTTAAGCTGCTTTGCTACACTGAGGATATCTGCTTCTAAGTTACTCAAGTTGGCAGTTATTCTAGATTCCAATTATGGAATATTTACTTCCTCTCATTAGGTGAAGGAGTTTTGGAAAACTGTATTTAGTAATGTTGCTTTGGTGGTAATGTCATCAGTTACATCACCATTGTTAACATGCAGTGAAAGTACTGACTGCATCTTGCTACTGGTTTACTTTACACAACTTGAATCTCTCTGGGTTTTCTGCAGATTTTGAGACAGGGTTTCAATGTGGAAACTATTAAAAGCAACTCACACTGAAGTTTGCACTAAATTTTGTGGTTCTGTAATACTTTCCCAATGTTGAAGACTTTGTGTCCCTTTTAATTTGGCACACTTTTTTCATTGTTTCTGTCAACGTTCTGACCTGTCTTGTGTACCATGGGGGATCAGTACCATCTACTATTAACTTATTCTGTATGTATCTCTCAATTGCCAGTGATACTATTTCTTTGAATTCAAACATCTGGACTACACTTGAATAGTTAATTTTGGTATGCTTTTTTCATTGCTTCCACAACAGTGTTACCACCCATTTTGTGTACCATGGGAGGATCACTACCATCTCTTATTAATATATTTGGGATATATCTCTCAACTGCAACCAATACTATTTCTTTTAATTCATACCACATCTGATCTATACAGCTTGGAAGACTTGGAGACTGTCTTTTAGAAAGGCATCAAGCAAATTTTCATCTGCTTTTTTAAACAGATGTACTTATCTTTGATGGTTACGAATCCCTGTACCTGTCATGATGCTCCCTATTTGCTCAGGATTAATTGTTGCTAAGAGGTCAAGTACGTTTTCACGCAGCATACCATTTACGAGTGGGCTCCTGAACTAAATGTTCAAAATAATTTTCTGAGAAAGCTTTCAGTACAATTTTGGATGACATTTTATGCCTACCGCTGGTTTTAAACATGTATTTTTGTAACATGTTGATGGTACATCGAAGTCACCACCAACTATAATTGTATAAGGGGAATACGTATTTGAAGTAAGACTCAAGTTTTCTTTGAACTGTTCAGCAACTGTATCATCTGAGTCAGTAGGTCGGTAAAAGGAATTAATTATTAATTTATTCAGGCTGTCAAGTATAGTCTCTGACTGGGGTACATGCTGGACATACCTCCAGGTCAGCAGCTTCAAGCGTGCGACCAAAACCAACACCAACTGGAGCTCTGAGCAGGGAGTGTACAGGGACAAGAAAACAAATTCCTTGATTTTACCTGGATTTCCCAGCCAAAACCACTACTTTTCCCCACATGAAAATACACTTCTTCCAAGATGTAAAATACACTTTTTTCTTGTTAAGTCATTGGATACGTTCCGTTGGGACTGTAAAAATATCAATATCAGCGTGGAACTTCAGAGAACGAAAAACTTTGGGAAGATCTGTGATGTGCAGCAACATTTATGCTGCATATTTTCATATTAAGATACGCTGCATATTTTTGTATTCATATTACGGAAGGACACAGTCTACCAAAACACTCCCGACACTCACTGCTGTAAAAGTTGTTACCGTTTGACAGCTGGAGCAACACTAGCCCTACAAGCAGCAAATAGGAGAACGTCAGATGCGTCATAAGCACAATGTTTCTTTTGCATCCCTTTCCTTTGTGATTTACAAAATATTTTAATTATTTTCCAAGAGTTTGAATAATAACAAAAGACGTAGGTATTCCTAAAAATGATTCTAAAATAAGCACAAGGAGGGATAAAAATTATGAATCCAGTGGCAAGCTACAACACATTCATGAAGAAACGCTTGTGACGTTGGATAGAACTGCAGCTTGACACGCTGACATCAAATGAATATAAAGACACAGAGTGTGGATCGACACCCTATATGTCATTCCGTAGGCCTCCTGTGTTTTAGTCACTGTCGCCTGTTGCCACATTATACTATTCTAAGTGGGGTAAGCAACTGCCAAATAGTGCACATAAACCCCAAGTCCTCAAAGCCAAGAACACTGTCAGAACTGCTGTCATATACTGAAGAGCCAAAGAAACCATTACACATGCCTAATATCATGTAGGGCCCCTACGAGCACACAGAAGTGCCACACCACAACGTAGCATGTACTCGATTAATGTCTGAAGTAGTGCTGGACTCCTGCAGGGGTGTCCATAAATCCATAGGAATATGAGGGGGTGGAGATCTCTTCTGAACAGCATGTAGCAACACATCCCAGATATGCTCAATAATGTTCATGTCTGGGAAGTTTGGTGGTCAGTGGAAGTGTTTAAACTTAGAAGAGTGATCCTGGAGCCACTCCGTAACAATTCTGAACGTATGGGATGTTGCATTGTCCTGCTGGAATTTCCCAAGTACATCAGAATGCACAATAGACATGAATGGATGCAGACGATCAGACAGGATATATTTACGTACCTGTCACCTGTCAAGAGTCGTACCTAGAAGTTTCAGGGGTCCCAGATCACTCCAGCTGCACACGCCCCACACCATTACAGAGCCTCCACCAACTTGAACAGTCCCCTGCTGACATGCAGCGTCTATGGACTCATGAGGTTGTATCCATACTCGTACACATCTATCTGCTTGACACAATTTGAAACAAGACTCGACGGACCAGTCATCAGTAGTCCAATGTCGGTATTGAAAGGCCCAGGCGAAGCATAAAGCTTTGAGTCGTGCAGTCATTTAGGATACACAAATGGACCCTTGAATCTGAAAGTCCATATTGATGGTGTTTCATAGAATGGTTCACACGCTGACACTTGTTGATGGCTCAGCACTGAAATCTGCAGCAATTAGCAGAAGGATTGCACTTCTCTCACGTTGAACAATTCTCTTCGGTCGTCATCACGGTCTTGCAGGATTTTTTTCCGGCCACAGTGATATCGGAGGTTTGATGTTTAACTGGATTCCTACTATTCACTGTTCACTCGTGAAACGGTTGTACGGGAAAATTCCCACTTCATCACTACCTCGGAAATGATTTGTCCCATCACTTATGCACCAACTATAACACAACACAACACAACACAACACGCATAAATCTTCATTACCTGTCACTGTAGCAGCAGTAACCGATCTAACAACTGCACCAGACACTTTTTGTCTTTTATAGGCATTGGCGGCTGCAGAGCTGTATTCTGCCTGTTTACATATCCTTGTATTTGAATATGCATGCTTTTACTGGTTTCTTTGGCACTTCAGTGTATGTTAAATTTGCCATTAGAGACACTTCATCCAATGACATTTTCACCAATTCATCAGTATTAGAGAAATGCTGCAACTTCTGCTTTGAAAGGTGGAATATAATGTCACTTATCCCACATTTTATCTGTATACCTTCCACATCTCTCTGTAATGTGCGCACTGATGGGAGCATAATATATTCTGACAAAACTTGTATGCCTGAGTGCTGTAATATAATAAATTTAGCGCACAGGTTATTTTTGTCTTTCCATTTTACAGCACATTTCTCCTTCAATGGCATTCTAATCGGACTTTACAACAAGTCAAGCGCAACCTTTTTTTTAAATACTGAGATCCTATAGTCTTCAAACTTTGTTTGTCCTCCTTCACTTGATCCTTCCGATACAGTTTCTGTTGCCATCTGTACTTAAAATGATAGGCATTTTACTTGCTCTGTAAAAGTTTTGCATGAAGTCTGGCGATCTGCCCATTCTGATACTTCACACATTTTTGCGACACACAAGTAACATGATGGTACACACTTTTTTTTTAAAAAAAAAAAAAGGACGGATGTGGTATCTTCTTTTTGTTGTTGCTGCAATTTATTGCACTACAGATGCTTCCATTTGTAAAAACCATTGCACAAACCAAAATAAACAACTACAATTCCACTTCTGCTTTCGCAATTGCGCTGAACTGAACAGTTTATTTACTGGCTGCTTGACGCGCTGCTGGCGCATTAAAAACAAAATCGAGGCAAAGTATTGTAACTGTTACATTACACTGTGGCATAGATTCAAAAGAGCACGTTAGTTTCCATAGCACTGAAATCGAGATTGAAATGCGCTTTTGGAACCCAATCATAGCTCCTGTCATGTGATCTTGCCAGCCAATGACAGCAGATATTCAGAGCATAGGACATTTGATGTGCTCAGGTAATAGTGACACCACTGTTCAGTAATGTGAACAAACAAATAGGAAAAGTTAATGGTTTAAAATAATGTACATAGTGTAGCTACAAGAAAAGTTAAGCTTTCACATATAATATTGGTCTTGAAGATTAATAAGCTACAAGAAAAGCTAAGCTTTCAAACATAATATTTGTCTTTTTTGCATGTGTTACACTTTAAGATACATCACACAAATGTGCCAATTTTAAATAATGACATTAATGTCTGGTCTTCTGGGCTCAAAATTCTTTTAAGTGGCTAGTCCTCAATGTGTTAAGTTTTAAATGAGAGTCAAACACTCTATGATTTAAGATATTCATTGCGCATTTGCACAAGTAACATAATTAATCTTGCGTAATAGGAAATTTACTTTGAAACTAATGCTTTTCAAAGCACCATTCACATATTCTTGCGACCTGTTGGAAACAGCTTCATTTCAGCAGTTGCCAGAGAGGACCAGGAAACGTGTTACTGCGTGTGGGCAGCTACAATGACATAGGAAGCCCATATTTTCGTACTTGTATAGCTCTGAGAGATCTTACATGATGCCATAAAAGAAACAAGATACTCCAGAGCATCAGAATTTCGTAAACCATACTGAAATGCATAATTCAGCTTAAAGTGCACATTAATAGGTCCAGATTCACAATGAAGTAGGCCCCAACCTGAAATACTCTATTATCTCATATTTGGTTCTTTTTTATAACATAGTGCCATATGTGCCCTAAGATGAAAATGTGCATTTAAAATTCAATGAACAGGTGAAACTAGCCAGTAGTGTGGAAAGAAACAGTTTCTAATTAATTGACTGCTTCTGGGGAAAAGGTTAATAAAAGCCACATTCATTTAGCAAACTGACAAAAATAACTTCACTGTTCTGCAAGACTGCCAAAAATGTGGAAATAAAATAAAATCAGAAAATTGGAACTAATAACATACATTAATCTTCCATAATTATGAGAATGTATTTTAATTCACTTGATAGCTCCCAACCACATAAATCAGTCTTGTTTTCATTTGATGTGAGAAGTGCAAAGAGGAAACAGCAAAATCACTAAACGTAAACACGGCTTACATGGACACTAACCCCTTCCCCACTACAACCCAGACTGCTATGCACATGTGTGAATCTGGCAGCTTTAGCGCACCAGAAAAATTTTTCGGGGTAGCATCTGACTGCTTGTTGCAACTTCCGATACAGCTAACAGCCACACTTCAAGTAGCCAGAAGCGAGAGAAGGTACTGCCCATCGCAACTCAACTGCACATGCGTGTGAGCCCGCAGGTGACTGCTCAAACAAACTTCATGTAAACAGTTGTGACATCACGCTCATCGGAAGCAGTTTATTGTTATGCAGTATTCCATAGTCTTCATCCAAAAGCCTTTGACACATTTTGCTGTTTATTTGTTCTTACCAGTAAAAATTACAAAAATTCAACTGAAGACTAACACAATGAAAAAGTTCCGAGTTTTTCCCAGTAATCTCCTTGATGAAAAAGTTCTCGGATTTTCCTGGTTGTCTCTGAGTATATACACCCTGTCTGAGCAACAGATCACCAGCTCAGCTTATATCTGAACACAGCAATCACAGTTCTTGTCCATACAAAGATAGCGAAAATATACTCTAAACAGTTAATAAACGTGGAACTGTGCCTTATACATAAACAAACATGCATGAAATTGAAATTAACTAAACAGTACAAAGAAAATTTAAAATATGTTGCTTCTTATGAGAAGCTTGTCAAACTCACAGCCGAAAACAGAGTTGTCTGATGTGATACTGCAGTAATGATAGATAGCATTTAACTGAATAAGAAAAAAAGCTGCTGCCCCCTCAGTTACAATTAATAACTGCTGTTTAGCTGCTATTTGTAGTTTAATATTAAGTTGATTACAGTGGGAATTAAAAACAAATGTAGATACGAAATCCTAGTTACAATATATTACTAACAATCCATACAACAGCCACACAATACATTTTACTCTCTTATGAAGTTTGCTGGAGAAAGTCGGGCATAATTTGAAAATAAAGCTAGCATTTATAAATGTACCACTAGGAGCCAAAATAGCTTTCACTGTTCACTACTATGGAGCTTCCAGTAGTTTTCCTAAATCATATCACGCAAATGCTGTGATGGTGCCTTCATCGAGTTCACAACCGACCATCTGTCCAACTCTCATTAAGCATACTTACATATTCTGTGTTTTATGTATATTTTGAGCTATTGATTTTCATTGTACTATCTTGACAATTACTTCTAGAGTATTGTTGTGCAGTATGGGATTCACATCAGATAGGATTGACACAGAAACAGAAAAAGTTCAAAGAATGGCAGCTTGTTTAGTATTATCACCACAAAAGGGAAACTGAGTAGGAGTGGCAGTCACCAAATCAAAGGCTTTTTCACTGTGGCAGGACATTCTCACGAAATTTCAATCACTAACTTTCTTCTCAGAGTGTGAAAATATATTGCCCACCTACAGAGAGGGAGAAATGATTATCATAATAAAATAAGAGAAATCAAGTATCACACAGAAAGATTTAAGAGTTTGCTTTTTCGTGCTCTGTTTTAGAGTGGAACGATGGAGAAGTAGCTTGAAGGTGGTTCAATAAACCATCTGCCAGGCACTTAACTGTGAATTGAAGAATAATCATACAGATGTAGATGTGAGGATGTATATCACTGTGAGATAATCATTGGCTGAATATATAAGTAAATTTTACACAAAAATGAGCACAGTGTTTTGCCATTAAAGTATTTCACCAACTCTCTTGTGAATTAACAGGTGCTGTCAGATAACGAAAATTTTTAAAATGAAACAAACAAAAACACCCTGAAGGAGGTCACTTGCAATAGGGACTGAAACATCGGTAGTTTATATATATTGACAATGAGGTCACAAACCCAGAAAATTTTTATTGAATGTGACAATGGCTGCGGAAGGCTACGTTTATATTTTTAAAATAAATGTAATCATTTCTACTTGATCAGTACCTTTACTCCACAGTTGAATTTCTGGATAGATAGTTGTAACTCAGCCAAATATGGATTATCAAATTTTGTTGTAAATTAAGATTTAAAAATCTAATATGTAAATGGCCAGCATGAAGACACATTTTCACTGAGAAAATTTAGAAATATATCTTATTCCTACACCTACTGACATAATGGAGAATTGCCACAAAAATGTTCTTCGGAACATGCAAAAAAACTAAATTAAATTTGTGCATTGGCAGTGCAGCTTGACATGTCTGAAGAGGTTGTTTCAAGTTTAGAACATGTGTGTATCCTCACTTTGCGACAAGAAGGGCCATTGACATGTAAAGTTATCCTCTGAACTGGTGTACAATAGCCCTCAGGGGCTCAGCATTCGTTTCCTGAGTAGGGGCTTGGCGGCCTCAGGGTTCCTGAGCTGGGGACTGGTAGGCGCCGCCAGCCCCCTGCCACAGTAAGCTCTGGGCATGCTTCAGCGACCACCATGGAACGTTGTGTGT